>NC_091989.1:16324393-16635683 GCF_044704955.1 Pristiophorus japonicus | reverse complement strand
CAAACCGGACGGTCTGCACCTGGGCAGGACCGGAACCAATGTCCTAGGGGGAGTGTTTCCTAGTGCTGTTTGGGAGGAGTTAAACTAATATGGCAGGGGGATGGGAACCAATGCAGGGAGACAGAGGGAAACAAAATGGAGACAGAAGCAAAAGACAGAAAGGAGATGAGTAAAAGAGGAGGGCAGAGAAACCCAAGGCAAAAAACAAAAAGGGCCACTGTACAGCAAAATTCTAAAGGGTGAAAGTGTAATTAAAAAGGCAAGCCTGAAAGCTCGGTGCCTCAATGCGAGGAGTATTCGGAACCCAGGAGAGGGCTCTGAGCTAGTTAGAGTGGGTGAGAGCGCAGATGAACAGGACCCCAAGAAAGAATGTAAAAGGCAGGAGGCAACAGAACAGAGTAGCACTGGGGTAAGTGTAAACCACAAGGTGATAGGAAGGGACAATATGTGTGAATATAAAGGGGCTGCAGGAAGGGTCAAAACTAAAAATCATGGTTGAAAAACTAGTATTAGTAGTACTCTACCTAAACGCACACAGCATTCGAAATAAAGTAAATGAGTTGACGGCACAAATCATTACAAATGGGTTTGATTTGGTGACCATTACAGAAACGTAGTTGCAGGGTGGCCAAGACTGGGAATTAAACATACAGGGGTATCTGACAATACGGAAGGATAGACAAGAAGGGAAAGGAGGTGGGGTAGCTCTGTTAATAAAGGATGATATCAGGGCAGTTGTGAGAGATGATATTGGCTCTAATGAACAAAATGTTGAATCATTGTGGGTGGAGATTAGAGATAGTAAGGGGAAAAAGTCACTGGTGGGCGTAGTTTATAGGCCCCCAAATAATAATTTCACAGTGGGGCGGACAATAATCAAGGGAATAATGGAGGCATGTGAAAAAGGAACGGCAGTAATCGTGGGGGATTTTAACCTACATAGCGATTGGTCAAATCAAATCGCACAGGGTAACCTGGAGGAGGAATTCATAGAATGCATACAGGATTGTTTCTTAGAACAGTACGTTACAGAACCTACAAGGGAGCAAGCTATCTTAGATCTGGTCCTGTGTAATGAGACAGGAATAATAAATGATCTCGGAATGAGTGATCACAGTATTGGTTGAATTTGTAATACAGATTGACAGTGAGGAAGTAGTGTCTCAAACAAGCGTACGATGCTTAAACAAATGGAACTACAGTGGGATGAGGGCAGAGTTGGCTAAAGTAGACTGGAACACAGACTAAATGGTGGCACAATTGAGGAACAGTGGAGGACTTTTAAGGAGCTCTTTCATAGTGCTCAACAAAAATATATTCCAGTGAAAAAGAAGGGCGGTAAGAGAAGCGATAACCAGCTGTGGATAACCAAGGAAATAAAGGAGAGTATCAAATTAAAAACCAATGAATATAAGGTGGCCAAGGTTAGTGGGAAACTAGAAGATTGGGAAAATTTTAAACGACAGCAAAGAATGACTAAGAAAGCAATAAAGAAAGGAAAGATAGATTACGAAAGTAAACTTGCGCAAAACATAAAAACAGATAGTAAAAGCTTTTACCGATATATAAAACGGAAGAGAGTGACTAAAGTAAATGTTGGTTCCTTAGAAGATGAGAAGGGGGATTAAATAATGGGAAATGTGGAAATGGCTGAGACCTTAAACAATTATTTTGCTTCGGTCTTCACAGTAGAAGACACAAAAACCATGCCAAACATTGCTGGTCACGAGAATGTGGGAAGGGAGGACCTTGAGACAATCACTATCACTAGGGAGGTTGTGCTGGATAGGCTAATGGGACTCAAGGTAGACAAGTTCCCTGGTCCTGATGAAATGCATCCCAGGGTATTAAAAGAGATGGCGGAAGTTATAATCTACCAAAATTCTCTGCACTCTGGGGAGGTACCAGCGGATTGGAAAGCAGCTAATGTAACGCCTCTGTTTAAAAAAGGGGGCAGACAAAAGGCAGGTAACTATAGGCTGGTTAGTTTAACATCTGTAGTGGGGGAAATGCTTGAAGCTATCATTAAGGAAGAAATAGTGGGACATCTAGATAGGGATAGTGCAATCAAGCAGACGCAACATGGATTCATGAAGGAGAAATCATGTTTAACTAATTTACTGGAATTCTTTGAGGATATAACGAGCATGGTGGATAGAGGTGTACCGATGGATGTGGTGTATTTAGATTTCCAAAAGGAATTCGATAAGGTGCCACACAAAAGGTTACGGCAGAAGATAAAGCTACGCAGAGTCAGAGGAAATGTATTAGCATGGATCGAGAATTGGCTGGCTAACAGAAAGCAGAGAGTCGGGATAAATGGGTCCTTTTCGGGTTGGAAATCGGTGGTTAGTGGTGTGCCACAGGGATTGGTGCTGGGACCACAACTGTTTACAATATACATAGATGACCTGGAAGAGGGGACAGAGTGTAGTGTAACAAAATTTGCAGATGACACAAAGATTAGTGGGAAAGCGGGTTGTGTAGAGGATACAGAGAGGCTGCAAAGAGATTTAGATAGGTTATACGAATGGGCTAAGGTTTGGCAGATGGAATACAATGTCGGAAAAGGTGAGGTCATCCACCTGGGAAAAAAAACAGTAAAAGGGAACATTATTTGAATGGGGAGAAATTACAACATGCTGCGGTGCAGAAGGACCTGGGGGTCCTTGTGCATGAATCCCAAAAAGTTAATTTGTAGGTGCAGTAGGTAATCAGGAAGGCAAATGGAATGTTGGCCTTCATTGCGAGAGGGATGGAGTACAAAAGCAGGGAGGTCCTGCTGCAACTGTACAGGGTATTGGTGAGGCCGCACCTGGAGTACTGCGTGCAGTTTTGGTCACCTTACTTAAGGAAGGATATACTAGCCTTGGAGAGGGTACAGAGACGATTCACTGGGCTGATTCCGGAGATGAGGGGGTTACCTTATGATGATAGATTGAATAGACTGGGTCTTTACTCGTTGGAGTTCAGAAGGATGAGGGGTGATCTTAAAGAAACATTTAAAATAATGAAAGGGATAGACAAGATAGAGGCAGAAAGGTTGTTTCCACTGGTCGGGAGACTAGAACTAGGGGCACAGCCTCAAAATACGGGGGAGCCAATTTAAAACCGAGTTGAGAATGAATTTCTTCTCCCAGAGGGTTGTGAATCTGTGGAATTCTCTGCCCAGGGAAGCAGTTGAGGCTAGCTCATTGAATATATTCAAATCACAGATAGATAGATTTTTAACCAATAAGGGAATTAAGGGTTATGGGGCGCGGGCGGGTAAGTGGAGCTGAGTCCACGGCCAGATCAGCCATGATCTTTTTGAATGGCGGAGCAGGCTCGAGTGGCTCGATGGCCTATTCCTGTTCCTAATTCTTATGTTCTTATGTTCTTATGAGAGTGGCTTATGAGGAGGAGGAAGAGGAGGAGGAGTAGGAAGCCATGCAAATACCTGAACCTGGAGCACGACAGTGGAGAAGGGTGGGCCGTCGTGCCCTTTAACGATTGCTCGAGCCTTGCTTTTAACGTAAGAACAGTTACAACAATAACAACAAAAATAATAACAACAACAACAATAACACCAGCAAAGAAAGGCTGCATCTATCTCTCCTTAACCTTATTCTAAGACCGCCCGCTGCGCTTGGTCTTGGTGACTTCACCCCTTCTCGGGTTGGTACCAAGCTTATTCTTTCGAGCATCTCGGGTCATGCGCACTTCTTGTTGGGGGGTGTGGGCCTCTTCAGAGGCTGGTTTGGGGATTGGAGTGGGAGTGGCAGTTGATTTTGTCAATGGCCGCGGGGTCTGGGCGCGTTCACTTATTGCAGCAGCTAACTCCAACATTCCCTCCCTCATGTGCCCTGACAGCGTCTCAACTACCTGCGACATTCCTTCCCTCATGTTCACCGACAGTGTATCAACTACCTGCAACATTCCCTCCCTCGTGTGCACGGACAGTGTTCCCATTTCTCGTGAGAGTGTTGTTACTTCTCCCGACAGTCCTGATACCTCATCACCCACCCCACTGATGGTGTCCAGAAGTGATTGCATAAAGCCGCACGCATTGCCATCATCCGAACCACATCTGGTTAGATCCTGCACCTCAGGAGAGCGCTGTCAAGCTCTCCTTCCCCTCCTGACCCTTGGTGTGGCTCGCTGCATCCCACTCGGACCCGCAGCCTCGGACTGTGCGAAACCATGGAATGTCCCAACACTTGTACCACTCAGGAAAGGGGCTGGCACCTCAATAGGTGGCACCAGATTGAGTACAACAGTGGGGGCTTCATCCTCCCCCTCCCCTTCCCCCTTCCCCTCCCCCTCCCCCTCATCCCCATACTCTTGGTCTGGAAGGTGGGATTGGAAGATGTTTTCCTCTTCAGGCTCGTCCGTGTCTGAATCTTTTGCATCGGCTTCAGCCTCGTCAGGGTTGGCCTCAAGTTCTGCACAATATAACACAACAGACAAATAGTTAGAAATAGAGGAGCAGGCAGGGTGGATGAGTCGGCACACACAGCGCAGGCAGCAGGCTGATTTGAAACATAGAAACATAGAAACATAGAAAATAGGTGCAGGAGTAGGCCATTTGGCCCTTTGAGCCTTCATCACCATTCAATAAGA
The DNA here is from genome assembly GCF_044704955.1 of Pristiophorus japonicus. Lineage (NCBI taxonomy): Eukaryota > Metazoa > Chordata > Chondrichthyes > Pristiophoridae > Pristiophorus > Pristiophorus japonicus. The sequence goes on along the minus strand of NC_091989.1, from coordinate 16,631,081 downwards.
TCATGGCTAATCATTCCTTCAGTACCCCTTTCCTGCTTTCTCTCCATACCCCTTGATCCCCTTAACCATAAGGGCCATATCTAACTCCCTCTTGAATATATCCAATGAACTGGCATCAACAACTCTCTGCGGCAGAGAATTCCACAGGTTAACAACTCTCCTGAGTGAAGAAGTTTCTCCTCATCTCAGTCGTAAATGGCCTACCCCTTATCCTCAGACTGTGTCCGCTGGTTCTGGACTTCCCCAACATCGGGAACAATCTACCCGCATCTAACCTGTCCCGTTCCATCAAAATCTTGTATGTTTCTATGAGATTCCCTCTCATCCTTCTAAACTCCAATGTATAAAGGCCCAGTTGATCCAGTCTCTCCTCATATGTCAGTCCAGCCATCCCGGGAACCTTCGCTGCACTCCCTCAATAGCAAGAATGTCCTTCCTCAGATTAGGAGACCAAAATTGAACACAATATTCGAGGTGAGGCCTCACTAAGGCCCTGTACAACTGCAGTAAGACCTCCCTGCTCCTATACTCAAATCCCCTAGCTATGAAGGCCAACATGCCATTTGCTTTCTTCACCGCCTGCTGTACCTGTATGCCAACTTTCAATGACTGATGTAACATGACACCCAGCTCTCGCTGCACCTCCCCTTTTCCTAATTTGCCACCATTCAGATAATATTCTGTCTCGCGTTTTTGCCCCCAAAGTGGATAACCTCACATTTATCCACATTATACTGCATCTGCCATGCATTTGCCCACTGACCTAACCTGTCCAAGTCACCCTGCAACCTCTTAGCATCCTCCTCACAGCTCACACCGCCACCAAGTTTAGTATTATCTGCAAACTTGGAGATATTACACTCAATTCCTTCATCCAAATCATTGATGTATATTGTAAAGAGCTGGGGTCCCAGCACTGAGCCCTGCGGCACTCCACTAATCACTGCCTGCCAATCTGAAAAGGACCCGTTATCCCGACATATCTGCTTCCTGTCTGCCAACGAGTTCTCTATTCATGTCATTTTATTACCCCCAATACCATGTGCTTTGATTTTGCACACCAATCTCTTGTGTGGGACCTTGTCAAAAGCCTTTTGAAAGTCCATATACACCACATCCACTGGTTCTGACTTGTCCACTCTACTAGTTACATCCTCAAAACATTCCAGAAGATTTGTCAAGCATGATTTCCCCTTCATAAATCCATGCTGACTTGGACCGATCCTGTCATTGCTTTCCAAATGCGCTGATATTTCATCCTTAATAATTGATTCCAACATTTTCTCCACAATTGATGTCAGGCTACAATTACCCGCTTTCTCTCTCCCTCCCTTTTTAAAAAGTGGTGTTACATTAGCTACCCTTCAGTCCATAGGAACTGATCCAGAGTCGATAGACTGTTGGAAAATGATCACCAGTGTATCCACTATTTCTAGGGCCACTTCCTTAAGTACTCTGGGATGCAGACCATCAGGCCCCGAGGATTTATCAGCCTTCAATCCCATCAATTTCCCTAACACAATTTCCCACCTAATAAGGATATCCTTCAGTTCCTCCTTCTCACTAGACCCTCGGTCCCCTAGTACTTCTGGAAAGTTATTTGTGTCTTCCTTCGTGAAGACAGAACCAAAGTATTTGTTCAATTGGTCTGCCATTTCTTTGTTCCCCATTATAAATTCACCTGAATCTGACTGCAAGGGACCTATATTTGTCTTCACTAATTTTTTTCTCTTCACATATCTATGGAAGCTTTTGCAGTCAATTTTTAGGTTCCCGGCAAGCTTCTTGTCGTACTCTATTTTCCCCCTCTTAATTAAACCCTTTGTCCTCCTCTGCTGAATTCTAAATTTCTCCCAGTCCTCAGATTTGCTGCTTTTTTTGGCCAATTTATATGCCTCTTCCTTGGATTTAACACTATCCCTAATTTCCCTTGTTAGCCACGTTTGAGCCACCTTCCCCGTTTTATTTTTATGCCAGACAGAGATGTACAATTGCTGAAGTTCATCCATGTGATCTTTAAATGTTTGCCATTGCCTATCCACCGTCAACCCTTTAAGTATCATTCACCAGTCTATCCTAGCCAATTCACATCTCATACCATCGAAGTTACCTTTCTTTAAGTTCAGGACTCTAGTCTCTGTATTAACTGTGTCACTCTCCATCTTAATGAAGAATTCTACCATATTATGGTCACTCTTCCCCAAGGGTCCTCGCACAACAAGATTGCTAATTAATCCTCTCTCATTACACATCACCCAGCCTAGGATGGCCAGTGAGTGTGTGAGTGAGTGAGTGTGTGAGTTTGTGAGTGAGTGTGAGTGAGTGAGTGAGTGTGTGAGTTTGTGAGTGAGTGAGTGAGTGAGTGAGTGAGTGAGTGAGTGAGTGAGTGAGTGAGTGAGAGTGTGTGAGTGTCTTTTGTTTTTGCATGGCTAAGTTTCTGTTGCCTCGAATTAAAACTCCTGATGATAGATTTAAGCTGTGGGACTATGAGACACTATGGGCTCAAATTTCCCCAACCCCTTTTTCTGGCGCCCTCACCCGAGGTGCACCGCTTTTGTCCGCCTCCAAGTGCGCCGAAAATCTTCCTCCCAATTCTGGCCACTCCCCAGCCTCTCCTCGGTGGCGGCATAGCGTGGCCCTGTGGATTGGGGGCGGAGCCAGGTCCGGTGCTAAAAACAGTGCCGGGACCTCTGCACATGCGCGCTAGAGTCTGCGCACATGTGCAGTAGCTCCTGGCAGGCCGAATCTGTGAGTACGTCCTGCAGGCTGTGTGGGAGAGGCCTGAAGCACGCCGTCCCTAGCCCTGGCCGAATGGGCTCCCTCATCGGCGGCCCGCTGCGTTCCCTAAGATAGGACTTCTAGTTTTTATTTGTTATTTACTGATTGATTGATTGATTGCTTATTACTTTGGTCTTGTTACTTTAGGTGCAGGGTTCCTTCTATTTTTTATTTGTTAATTAATTGCTTATTACTTTTTGTGCTTTGTTTAGTGCTTGGCGCTTTAAATGTATTTATGCTTCCTTAATGCTGTTGTGAAGGTGTTTAGTGCTTTGCAAGGTATCCTCCCCACCCCCCCCGCCCCTCCCCCGGCCTCCATCTCTGGCTGCCTGCGCTGATTTCTTAAGTCACTGCAAGGTTTTTCTGAACATACAAGAGTGCCCACTTTGGCCTAAATTAGTTTGGATTAACTTTTAGCTGGCTAAACTTGCTTAAATGGCCAAAACAGACCTAAGTGGCTGGTAACGCCCCCTTTTGAAAAAAAAACAAAACTAAAAAAAACCTAACTAACTCACTTACACTGGCGCAAATTAAATGACCAGAATTGCAACTCCAAAAAGATACTCCAGGAAAATCAAGTTGCTCCAAAAAAAACAGCAATTCCTGTGGAAATTTGGGCCCAATATGAAACACTCACTGTTTGAGACACTATTGATCTTTGATTTGCAGGAGAATGTGTTGCAGTCCTCAACAACACACTGATTTAAAGACTAACCAAATCCGGACCTCATCACGAGAGTCAGCATGCGTAAGTTACTATTTTCAGATTTCAATTCTCTTAAGTGCCTTAAGAGCCAAATACTTTCATTGTTGATTGAATGAATGTGTTTTTTAAGATTTTCTCATACTACAATAAATTATGTTAAAAGAGCAAACATCCTCTCCTCTGATTAAGTTATTTATAGCACTATGAGATATATACTTTCTTCTTTGCAATTCTTACTGTGGTTAATAAAAGTGCCCTTTTACTGGGTTGACACAGTATTTGTAATGTGCAAATCAACATTTGATTAGTTTTGTGATTGTTATCATAATCATAAAGTTAGATTCATGTTTTTATACACATCTATCTAAACAAATACAGTGATATTTAGGCTGAAATAATTGTTTAATAGACTCGGAGGTATGTGAATGAGTCATCTGATTATATGAGATCTAATGAAATCTGAACATGTGCAGATGTTTACTGGTAAAGGAAATAGCGATGTTAAACTGTAATCAAGCGGGCACATGAAAGTTACTTACAGATCTTTATTTAACACCGTTTTTTTTCTTATTCATTTACAGGATGTAGGCATCGCTGGCAAGGCCACCTTTCATTGCGCATCTTGAATTGCCCTTGTGAAGGTGACCGGGGATGTGGAGGGGGGGAGGGGTGAACCTCCTTCTTGAACCGCTGCAGTCTGTGTGGTGAAGGTGCTCCCACAGTGCTGTTAGGGAGGGAGTTCCAGGATTTTGACCCAGCGATGATGAAGGAACAGCCGATATATTTCCAAGTCAGGATGGTGTGTGACTTGGAGGGGAACTTGCAGATGATGGTGTTCCCATGCGCCCACTGCCCTTAGGTCGCAGGTTTGGGAGGTGCTGTCGAAGAAGCCTTGGTGAGTTGCTGCAGTGCATCTTGTAGATGGTACACACTGCAGCCACGGTGCGCTAGTTCTCAAGCTTTCTGCTTCTGAGGCCCCCCTGCCATGTTCTAAAAATTCCATGGACCACTTGTAACACAACACAAGTCTTTTTTTTCTGGATAAAATTCTCTCAGTGCTGCTCCCACTCACCGTGTTGCCGCTATCCCGGCACTGCAGAATATACTGGTCCCCGCTGCCTGTCCCACTCCCTCGTTCCCTCCACACGAGCCCCAATCACCTGACCCCCAGCCTTCCTCTGTCCCCCGTAACCCCTGACTCCCTCACCGACCGCTCCTGGCACATCAGCCAGTCTCAGTTCTCTGCTTGATTGTCAGTCAAACAGCCTTCCTCCCCCATCTCCCATGTTGTCATAACGAACAAACAAAAGTGTACAATGAACATGAAGAAAACACCATTTTGTTCAAGGCCTGTATGATTTTTCTCCCAAGTTTCTCTCACCAAGTGTCCAGATTAATGTCTTGTTCCCCAGGACTCCAGGACAATCCTGGAAGGTTGAAATCGTAGCTGGAGGCCAACACTGGGAGTGAACAATCAGGTCTGCCTGGGATGCCCTCCTGGGGGAGAAAGACTGCCAACACTCGTGCCATGTATGTATGCTTGGGGTTATTAGCCACCAGGTGGCGCCACTGTCGGAGGTCATTGGGCTGTACACACGTGTGTGCGGCCCAGGTATAAAAGGCAAGCCATCATGCAATGTCATCACTTTGGGCCCCAATAAAGCAGAGCCAGGCTTGTACCTGTGTCAGTTTACAGTAGTCAGTCTATCGAGTTATTACATACATAACAACTCGAGGGAGAGGCAGGTGAAGGGTGAATGAGGTTCGGCACCAAAGGGCAACCAGCAGCCTTTGTAACGACTCCACAGTGTGAGCCAACACTCGATCGGCTAAGCGGGAGTTTCCGACCACGCGCAAAATAAGCTACGGCTGCGGTCGGACGATTTCTTGGTCGGGAGTCTCGATGTGGAGTCGGTAGGCGATCCCGGCTGGTGTCTGCCGGTTGTGTTGTGACTGTTTGGCCAGCAGGCCCGTAGGTAGAGCGGGACCTGGCGCGAGGAGAGCGGAGGGCGGGGAGCGTGAGTAAGGGGTTCTGCGCTCGGCGACCAGCGATCGCCATCTCTCCCCTTGCTCAGTGAGCCGTCATCACACAGACGTTCGGGGGGTGGGAGGTGTGGGGAAACAGAGATCCGTGTCGGGGGACGCAACCGCCAGTTTGCTCAGCTCAATCCCACCTTTATGCAACGGTGTATTTTACTATTTTTAAAGCACGCCGTTTATTTACACCGGACACCTTGCAACCCTCCCGCAGACCCCCCCACCCCCCCACCCCAAGTTGAGGACACCTGACTTAAACCATTTGCCCTGTGTGAACACTGTGATATATTCTTCTCAAATCTTTTTCTGGAACAACCATACTACCGCCATCTTTACGCTGCTTACGGTTTTTTTTAACTTTGAAATTTGCAGGAGGCATGCACGGCAAATGAATTTCAGCACAGATACATGTGAGGTACAGGTATTACATTTTAGTAGGAGGAATAGGGAGGTCACTTATTGGAGGGTGCGAGTCTGGGTGGGGTAGAGAAGCAGTTGGATCTCGGAGTACAAATACACAAATCACTAAAAGTAGCGAGACAGGTTCGCAAAAAAAAGCAAACCAAGCACAAAGGTTCATTTCTAGAGGGATACCAGAAATGCGAGGGTATACATATCAGGAAAGGATGAGCAGGCTGGATCTCCTCTCGTTTGAAAAAAGAAGGCTGAGGGGTGATCTAATAGAGGTCTTTAAAATTATGAAAGGTTTTGATAGAGTGGATACAGAGAGAGTGCTTCCACTTGTGGGGAAGAGCATAACTAGAGGCCATCAATATAAGATCGTCACCAAGAAATCAAATATGGAATTCAGAAGGAATTTCTTTACCCAAAGAGTGGCGAGAATGTGGAACTCGCTACCACAGGGAGTGGTTGAAGCGAATAGTATCAATGCATTTAAGGGGAGGCTAGATAAGCAAATGAGGGAGAAGGAAATAGAGGGTTATGCTGATAGAGCTAGATGAGGAAAGACGTGAGGAGGCTTGAGTGGAGCATAAACATCGGCACGGACTGGTTGGATGTGCCGTGTATCCTTTGTAATCCGATGTAAGTTACTGAATATGACATCACAGCATTAAACTGGCACTGCGCAGACGCGAGAAATTCATTTCCTGTAGTTTTGTTGTCGGGAAATGAGTCCTTAAAGTTAAGTTTAAGTGTTACCTTGGCTCAGTTGACAGTACTGTTGCTTCTGAATCAGCAATCTCCCTGCTCTGCAAGACCATCAGCAGGCCGGGGCCATTGGAGGGAGCAACGTGTGGCGGTATACCACTGCAGGGAGTAGCGCGTGCTGCTGCAGGAGGGGACGGCTGCGAAGCCAGGTCACTGATTGCAGCGCGGGCAGGCACAGCAGGAGGGGCGAAGGAGCGGCAAGAGTCCGTAGAGGGAAGTGACCGGGGCCCAGGAGAGGCGTGAATCTGGGGCGCAGAAGAGGCGAGGGCCCAGGGGCAGCACGGGCCAGCCCACACTGCCCACGGTCTGTGTGCGCGCTCGGTCTGTGCAGCAGAGCTGGTCTCCAGTTAGTCTTGGGTAATCTTTGCCACTGGACCAACTCTGTCAAGCCCGTGTGGTGGCTGGTGTGCAACGGCCACCACACGTTAAAAAAATCCTCACACAGGCATCTTCCACCCTTCACGATGTAGTTCGGGATCTGGAATATTAGGTCCTTCATTGAAACACCTGTGAACTCGCCCTTTTTGGTGTGGAAGCAAGTCATCCTCGCTTCGAGGGACTGCCTATGATGATGATGATGAATGTGAGTACTTTCATGCACTCCAGTGCAGTTTTGAAGGAATTCTGTCTGGTGTCCTGCTCAAAATTCCTCCCTCAACCAACACTATCAAAAACAGATGAACTATTGGTTGTTGAATCTTGCATAAAATGCCACATTTGTTTCCATAACAATAGTCACTTCACTCTCAATGATTAATTGTATGTGAATCATTTTTAAATATGTCTGAAAGACCAGATAAGACATCATATAAATGTGGCCTCATTTTTATTTTTCACCCTTCCAGGTTGAGAGAACACCATAATATGTGCAATAGCAAAATACTGCGGATACAGAGGTTCTGACGAAGGGTCGTCGACCTGAAACGTTAACTCGGTTGCTGTCTCCACAGATGCTGCCTGACCTGCTGAATGTTTCCGACAATTTCTGTTTTTACACCACAATATGTGCACCTGAAATGCTCCGGCAGCTCTTCAAAGGCAAATTTCGTGCACTCGTGTCTATACGGAGACTGGACTCTATGAACATTATCAAAATAAGATTGAAAGAAAAGCAGGCGATGTGTAAATTGCCAAACAGATCCATTACTATTGATAGCCACTTAGTATGAGCCAACCTGTTAATGTCAGACACTCATTTACTTACACTCTCCAGCAAGCCCATGTAATCATGGAATTCAATCCGCAGAAGTGTGAGGTAATGCATTTGGGGAGGGCTAACAAGGCAAGGGAATACACATTAAATGGTAGGACATTGAGAAGTGTAAAATAATGAGGGGGCTCGACAAGGTGGATGCAGAGAGGATATTTCCACTCAAAAGGGGAAACTAAAACTAGGGGACATAGTCTTAGAATAAGGGGCCACCCACTTAAAACTAAGATGAGGAGAAATTTCTTACCTTAGAGGGTTGTAAATCTGTGGAATTCTCTGCTCCAGAGAGCTGTGGAGGCTGGGTCATTGAATATATTTAAGGTGGAGATAGACAGATTTTTGAGCGATAAGGGAGTAAAGGGTTATGGGGAGCGGGCAGGGAAGTGGAGCTGAGTCCATGATCAGATCAGCCATGATCTTATTGAATGGCAGAGCAGGCTCAAGGGGCCAAATGTCCTACTCCTGCTCCTATTTCTTATGTTCATTTGTTCTTATGTCGAGGAACAGAGGGACCTTGGAGTGCATGTCCACAGATCCCTGAAGGTAACAGGCCAGGTAAATAAGGTGGTTAAGAAGACATACGGGATACTTGCCTTTATTAGCCGAGGCATAGAATATAAGAGCAGGGAGGTCATGCTTGAACTGTATAAAACACTAATTAGGCCACAGCTAGAGTACTGTGTGCAGTTCTGGTCACCACGTTACAGGAACTATGTGATTGCACTGGAGAGGGTACAGAGATGATTTACGATGATGTTGCATGGACTGGAGAATTTTAGCTATGAGGAAAGATTGGATAGGCTGGGGTTGTTTTCTTTGGAATAGAGGAGGCTGAGGGGAGACCTGAATGAGGTGTATAACATTATGAGGGGCCAAGATAGAGTGGATAGGAAGGACCTATTTCCCTTAGCAGAGGGGTCAACAACCAGGGGGCATAGATTAAAAGTAATTGGTAGGAGGTTTAGAGGAGATTTGAGGAGAAATTCTTTCACCCAGAGGCTGGTGGGGGTCTGGAACTCACTGCCTGAAAGGGTGGTAGAGGCAGAAACCCTCACCACATTTAAAAAGTACGTGGATGTGCACTTGAAGTGCCGTAACCTACAGAGCTACGGACCAAGAGCTGGAACGTGGGATTAGGCTGGATAGCTCTTTGCCGGCCGGCGCGGACACAATGGGCTGAATGGCCTCCTTCCATGCTGTAAATTTCTATGAATCACTCTGAACCAAAAAGGGGCGCTCTGGTACACAGTTACTGGGACAGTAACAGGAAGCTTTACTCTATCACCCATGCTGTACCTGACCTGGGACTATTTGATGCTGGCACTGGCCAAACTATGAAAATGTCCCATTCCCCGACATGGACATCCTTCATGTTGGGTTAAAAACAAACTACCCAAAATGAAGCAGCTTTCAAACAGTGATCATCAGGGGGAAATGTTAGCATTCCAGTCCTGTTGCCTAGAACTACAAGAACTACTAAACCTCCCGCCCCCACCCCCAGTTTGGGGCCCCCAGAGCAGACACATCTTCCCTACGCTTTCATTAGTGATACAAGGTGGCCTTTACATAGCCTGTGACCTTCGTGAACTCTCATTAGCAATAGCTGGTCCATTTCTGTTTCCTTTACAAATAGACGTTCCTTTTAGCATCATTAGCAATAGTGGATAACCCTTATATAATCTGTGGGCCTCGTAAACTCTCATTACTGTTAGTCAGTCCGTGTCTTCGAATATCTGCTTTACACCATTATTAGCATCACAAGGTGATCATTTTTGGCTGTGGACCTTCCCATCAACTCTCATTACTCTTACTCAGCCCGTGTCTTCATATGTCTGCGTTACACCATCATTAGCAACATGACGTCCTTTGACTGATGGGTATCCCCATAAACTCTCATTAGTATCAGTCAGCATCCGTCCGCTTCATGTACCAATTCCCCTTGCACCCATTGTTAGTCACACGGGGCGACCTTTCTATGGTTTGTAACCCTACTCATAAGCTCTAATTACTATCAGCCAGGTCCGTGTCTCTTTCATAAACACGTCTGCATTATGCCACCGTTAGCAACGCGGGGCGATTCTTCGCAAGGTCCGTGGACCCCTCCTCAAACACTCATTAGTGGTAGTCAATCTGCTACTCGCTGGAAAAAGTATCTTCTAAACCCGGAAGAGAGATATTAGCAAATATCTCAGCAAAATCACATGAAATATATAGGCCTAGAAGAAAATATTGTTTGTATTCCAAAGTGGGATGGAATCAATTAGGAGGTTCTGGACCCGACTTTGGACTTCGCTGTGTATTCTAGAATTAGGTTCTAACTCATCTTAGGTAATCCTGGCTCTATAGCATAATGTGATACGCATTTGGTCATGTGTAGATTAGGAGGTGATTTCCCACTTCCATCGGGCTTTATTTTCGCCACCATTGGGCGCCGTTGTTTTGGCGTCCGCTGATTTTTTTTGAGCAATCGTGAATTTTCAACTTTCCTCAAAGCTTGTACGCCGGCGGCAACTGTCAGCACCGGATTTTTTGGCACAGGTCTAGACGAAAACTGATTTCCGCGCCGTTTTTGGCCCTTTAACCGATTTTCGGCAACGCCAATTTTTTTCAGGACGGTGCAGTACCGATCAGAAAAACCCGACATTAACTTCAGGAAATTGGCACTGAGTATATTTCTGAGTTTTTGGAGCGAGGGAAGCAGACAATTTAAAACACTAATTCATCATGATTTTTTGCAGCAGGAACTCGGAAAATAACTCGGAAAGTTAATTTTTCCCATAGGATGTTAGAAATGTAATTTTTTTCCATGTTATGTGAGAAGGCAAATTGCAACTCCACCCCACCACAGAACCTCTGCTCACGGGGCTCCAGGCACAGGTCGGAGGGGTGCCGGCCGCCCGGCGGCAGGATAGCTCCCTCGGCCGGACACAAGCACAGGAGCTCGGCGCTTGGATTCCGCCCTCCGCCCCCAGGCTCAGCTTGTAAAGAAGCGCAGGGGGAGGCGGGGTCCGGCCGAGGGAGTGATCCTGCCGGCATGCACTCCAAACTGTGCACTGGAGATGGCACCACACAGCAGCAAACGTACACATTTCGGCAATAGCTCTTAGTACCATAAATCACTGTGCGTCATGTCTCCATAGAGACAGAGCTTAGTGTTGCACATGCGCAGACCAGGGTGTAGTCTGTTCTACTAGGGCGTCACCCAGCAAAGGTGTGTGTGTTGTGCTTCAGTAAGTGCTGTCTCACAATAACAAGAATAACAAAATTAAGAATAACAAAATTAAGAATAATAATTATAGTGCAAATATTACTATGCCTCATGTTTAAGGTTAATTTGCATGCATGGCATGCAGAGGCGACGGATAATACGACACCACCATCGCAGAAAGCAGATCACTCGGGCATTAATGGGGAGGTGGCCATACCCTGATCGAATCGACAGGGACAGGTGCTCATACCTACACCTGAGTGAGGCAGACTGCGTTCGCAGGCTGCGATTTAGAAAGGGGGTCATCACAGAGATTTGCCAGCTAGTCGGGGCACACATACAGCTGTAAGGTTACTAATCTTCAGAAAAGCACAGAAAGAGACCATGAACTAAAAATTGATTAATCCAAGCTTTTGGAATTTAATACAAGCTTTTGGAATTAAGCTGGACAATTAAGGACATTTTGTGGTCAGGAACCAAAACCAACAATGGAGTTGTTATGTGAGGCACTGAACTTGATTGATCAGGGTGGGGGCAACAGCCCACTGGAGACACCAAGTCTGTAAAAAGACCGGACAACACAGGAACCACATCAGGTGCACATTTTGGGGGAATGAGGTGCCAAGATGAGAAATCAACTTGAGCCTTGCAGACTCAGTGTGCAAATGGGAAAACAGACGAGTCTATTACTGCAGTCAATCAACCAAGGGGACCACAAAACAATGTATCGATGCAAACACTTTATCAGAAACCGCAGTGTCGGGAGATCGGTCAAAATCTGGATATAAATATGCGAGCTAGAAGCAGCTCAGCAGAACATGGAAGAAGGACAGGAACAGATAGAAGAAGAAGCACACAGAAGAAGTAGAAGGACAAGTGTACAGATGGACACAGATCAAAAGAACGAACAGACGAACGGACGAAAGGACATGTAGTACAGAACGCACACGAAAGGAACGGCACTGCAGAGAACGGCCAGAAGGAGAACCAACGGGTCACGGAACCAATGACCACGAACCTACGATAGCTACAGTCAGGAAGGGTGATTGTATGTTTTCAGTCGATTTCTCTCAGAAATCTAGTCCTGTAGTTTTAGTTGTTTTTTGTGCATAGTAAAACGGACACTGGGTTAAGCCTAAATTTTGTGCCACATGTTGTCCTTTCTCACTATAAGTTCCGAGGTCTAAGAATCAGAGTAGAGTGAAAAACAAACACCCTACATAGCCAAGAAGTGGAAGTGAAGGTCACTGCAGCACTTGCCTTCTATGCTTCTGGCTCATTTCAAGCAGCAACTGGGGACATGTGCTGCATCTAACAGCACACCACACATTGCTAAATTCGACAGGTGACTGCTGCACTGTATGCCAAAAGGAATCAGTTCATCAATTTCCCTATGACCACGCAGGCAATGTGAGACAGGGCTGTGGGGTTCTCCAGAATTGCTGGCTTCCCCAAGGTACATGTGCGATCGACTGTACCCACATCGCCTTGAGAGAGCACTTTGGACCACTCCGAGGTTTATCGCAACAGGAAAAGGTTCAACTCCCTAAATCTGCATCGGATCATGGCAGTGGATGCCAAATATCTCGGTAGCATCCATGATGCTTTCATCCTGCGTGAGAGCATTATATCTGCGATGGTTCAGGAGCTGCCAGGAGGCACAGCTGGTTGCTCGGGGACGAAGGGTACGGGCAAGCCTGCTGGCTTATGACTCCCTCCCCCCCTCCACCGCGCAATCCCCGCACTGAGCCAGAGCGTCGGTACAACATGTCGCACAAAACAACACGGAGCATCATAGAACGGACAATTGCCATACTGAAGCTGCATTTCCGATTCTTGGACCACTCTGGAGGCTACCTGCAATATGCACCTCACCACGTCGCTCAGTTCACTGTTGTGTGTTGCATGCTGCACAACTTGGCCATCATGAGGGGACAGGTACTGGACATTGAAGATCCTCCTGAGGGGAAAAGGCGGGGGGGTGAGGAAGAGGAGGACGAGGAGGCTGACAATGAAGAGGAGGAAGAACAGCAGTGGTGTTGGTTTATGTGGCTTTAGTTCAAAAAATAATGTGCAGGATTCTGCTTAAGTTTAAAAAATAATTAGGTTTATTAAATGTTTGTACAGGTTTAATTTTAAAAAATTGTATCAAACTGTAAACTTTTCAATGAAGAAAACAACAAGTAGCAGCAACAAACAAACCAACAAACTCCTGCTGCAGCCATCGCTCCTCCCCCTAATTCAAAGACCTTAGCGCTGTGCGTCCCTCTTGCCCAAGTTGTTACCTCTACCCCTACCCATGCCCGTTGTCGCAGACTTCTCCCCCCCGACCCCAAGGTTTTTTCTATTTTCTGCGTGAAGGCGCATTTGTTGTTGGTGGGGTTGGACAGGGTCAGACCAAGCAGACAGCATTGTGGAAGGCCCGGGTTCCTCTTCGGACTCTTCAGCCTGTGGATCAACCCACGGCACACTATCTGAGGTTGGTCTGGGGATTGGAAAGTGAGTGTCACCAGTGGGTGCTGGCAATTGCTGTTGGGCAATGACAGCCTGGGTGTGTCCACTTATTGCAGCAACTATCTCCGACATTCCCTCCCTAATCTCCGACATCCCCTCCCTCATCTGTCCCATCATTATCATAAGCAGGCCCTCGAATCGAGGATGACTTGCTTCCACGTAAAAAGTTCACAGGTGTTTCAATGAAGGACTGAAAATTCCAGGTCCGAACTAAATCTTGAAGGGTGGTAGATGCCTGTGCTTGGATTTTTTTAACGTAGGGTGGCCGTTGCACACCAGCCACCACACGGGCTTGACAGAGCTAGGTCTTGGTCCAGTGGCAAGGGGTAACCAAGACGACTGGAGACCAGCTCTGCTGCACGGATCTAGTGCGCACACATATCGCAGGGTGGGCTGGGCCCGTGCTGCCCCTGGGCCCTCGCCTCTTCTGGGCCCTGAACTCACGCCTCTCCTGGGCCCCGATCACGTCCCTCTACAACCTCTTGCCACTCCTTTGCCCCGACCTCGCCGCTCCTGCTGTTCCTGCCCACGCTCCAATTACCGACCTGAACCTTGATAACATCCCTTTTCACTGCCGTAGCGTTCCTGCTCCAGCACCTGCTGCTCCCTGGAGTGGTAGGCTGCCACGCTGCTCCTTCCGCTCCCCGGCCTGCTCCGATGGTGCTCACAGGCCGGGGGAATCTGTCCCAACTGTCCCAACACTGCATCAGCTGCTTGCGACATTCCCTTCCTCATCTCCGACATCCCCTCCCTCATCTGTCCCGACACTGCATCAACTGCCTCCGACATTCCCGCTCTCATCTCCGACATCCCCTTCCTCATCTCCGACATCCCCTCCCTCATCTGTCCCGACACTGCATCAACTGCCTCCGACATTCCCGCCCTCATCTCCGACATTCCCTCCCTAATCTCCGACATCCCCTCCCCTGTCTCAACACTGCTCCCATTCCTCCAGACAGTGTTGCTACTTCTACTGACAGTCCTGCTAATTCTACCCTCACCCCACACATAGCAAGCGATCTCGTTTGCTAAATGCTCCTCCCACTCATTCCCATGAGCTCTCCTACGTCCCCTGCATCTTGCATTTCAGGTTGAGCTCTCCTTCCCACCCTCCTCGGCCATCTCCCAGGTGTGGCTTGCTGCAACCCACTGGGACCCGCAACCTCAGACTGTACACATGAAACGTCGGTTGTATCGCTCAGCAAAGGGCTTGGCGTCCTCAGGGGGTTCACTGGCTCTAATTCCAATGTAACCATCTCAGTATTGGAGTCTTCCTGCTGCCCTTCATTCTCCAGCTCATCCTCGTCCTGATGTTGATGAAGAATATCTGGACTGACGGCTTCCTGATCATGCTCTGCTTCTACCTCTGCTTCAGCTTCTGTCTCTTCCTGATGCGCAACATCTGCAAAATATAACAGAGCAGATGTTTGGTTAGCAGCAGGGGAGGGGGCAGAGGGGGCATGGTGACATGAGTACGTGGGTCACACAGCATAGGCACCTTTCAAAGACCACGATGCCAACCCAGACTGTGTAATTTGCAGGGCTTACCCTCGCTCGGTAACCTGGGCCCAGCGTCCACATTGGTGGTTGATCTTCTCTTGCGAGATTTGATCATATCAGCAATCCTCTGTTCCGCGGCTGTTAGTTGCAGTCTGTTTGGCGCGCCTCCTCCAGTTTTTGATCTTTCTCGGTTGATCTGTGACACCTTCCTCTGCAAAGATGAAAATAGAACTTTTTAAGAGAGGGTCCTCCTGCTGTGGTGGCCACACACACACACACACACATATTAGTCACATTTACAAATATAATTGCAGTGCATAAATAAAAATATTACTCACAGTAACTGCTTGGCCAAGTTCCTGCCATTTCTTTTTGATCTGCAGGTCACATCTCGGGGTCATGGTCACTACATTGAACTCCTCTGCAACTTGGTCCCAGAGTTTTTCAATAGAGAGGGTTTCAATTTCTTTTGTCCCATTGTTCCTTTGTTCTCAAGCACACCCCATCTCCTCTCAATGATGTCTACCAGGGGCTCAATTTCTTCTGCTAGAAATCTCGTGGTCCTTCCCCCTTTGTAAGTGGTTTTGCCCTTGGTGGTTTCGAATCACCCTGCTTAGAACAGTTCTAGACCCGGAAATTATAGTAGTGAACAGAATACACAGTTGTAGACAGATCTTTCGGTCTCAACCATCACAATGCTTTTATTTAAGTTAAAGCACATGCCTGCTTCCAGTAAAACACACCCTGATGGTGTGAAACAAAAAAAAACACAGAACAACACGCATTAGCCCATCTGAACAAGCCCCTATCGCGAAGTACCCATGACTAAAACACACCTGCTTGGCTCAATAGGGCACCACTGAATCTGTCCAACAGACTGCGCGTACGACTATGATCCGCGCAGAAACCGCCCCACTAAACCCCTAAGGCATGGTTGGGACACACGACACCCCATTCACACTATGCGGTGGTCTTTAAGGATGTGTGGGCTGGGATAATGCTCACCAGTTACCAGTCTGGCTTACTCGTTGCTTCTCCCGATGAGCGAGGCTCTCTTTGCTCGTAAATGGTGGTTTCTTCTCACCGTCCTAGATGGAGTGCTTGGTTCTTGAGTGCTTTGAACGAAGCAAGCAAGCGTAGAAGAGGAGAGAGAGAGAGAGATGGCTGCAAACTGCTGTCTCTTATACCTGAAAAATGCTTCTGAATTCTCGCGCCAAAAATCAGTCTTTTGCCTGAGGCAGTCCAACCAAAAGCAATGAATCACAACTTCGGCCTGTGCCTTTGTTACTGGGCTGTTCCTGGGGATAAAGGCTCCAATGAGTCTGGGTGGCCAAATAGCTTCCTTTGTCCTGAGGTTCCCACACTCTGGGGCTCTCAGTCATTTCAATGGCTTGAGCATTGACCAGTTTACCTGATCTCTCACTGATGGGTTCCCATTACATGACAAAAAGGCCCATCAGCCATCTTAGTGCGATTTCAACCATTGACCCATCCCCGCACACCTGAAAAGAACATAAGAACATAAGAAATAGGAGCAGGAGTAGGCCATTTGGCCCCTCGAGCCTGCTCCGCCACTCAATAAGATCATGGCTGATCTGATCATGGACTCAGCTCCACTTCCCCACCCGCTCCCCATAACCCTTTATTCCCTTATCGTTTAAGAAACTGTCTATTTCTGTCTTAAATTTATTCAATGTCCCAGCTTTCACAGCTCTCTGAGACAGCGAATTTCACAGGTTTACAACCATCTGAGAGAAGAAATTTCTCCTCATCTCAGTTTTAAATAGGTGGCCCCTTATTCTAAGATCATGCCCTCTAGTTCTAGTCTCCCCCATCAGTGGAAACATTCGCTCTGCATCCACCTTGTCAAGCCCCCTCATAATCTTATACATTTCGATAAGATCACCTCTCTTCTTCAGAATTCCAATGAGTAGAGGCCCAACCTACTCAACCTTTCCTCATAAGTCAGCCCCCTCATCCCCGGAATCAACCTAGTGAACCTTCTCTGAACTGTCTCCAAAGCAAGGATATCCTTTCATAATTATGGAAAACAAAACTGCATGCAGTATTCCAGGTGTGGCCTCACCACTACCTTATATAACTGTAGCAAGACTTCCCTGCTTTTATACTCCATCCCCTTTGCAATAAAGGCCAAGATTCCATTGGCCTTTCTGATCACTTGCTGTACCTGCATACTAACCTTTTGTGTTTCATGCACAAGTACCCCCAGGTTCTGCTGTACTGCAGCACTTTGCAATGTTTTTCCACTTAAATAATAACTTGCTCTTTGATTTTTTTCTGCCAAAGTGCATGACCTCACACTTTCCAACATTATACTCCATCTGCCAAATGTTTGTCCACTCACTTAGCCTGCCTATGTCCTTTTGCAGATTTTATTGTCCTCCTCACACATTGCTTTTCCTTCCATCTTTGTATCGTCAGCAAACTTGGCTATGTTACACTCAGTCCCTTTGTCCAAGTCGTTAATATAGATTGTAAATAGTTGGGGTCCCAGCACTGATCCCTGCGGCACCCCACTAGTTACTGGTTGCCAACCAGAGAATGAACTATATATCCTGACTCTCTGTTCTCTGTTAGTTAGCCAATCCTATACCCATGCTAATATATTACCCCCAACCCTGTGAACTTTTATTTTATGCAGCAACCTTTTAGGTGGCACCTTGTCAAATGCCTTCTGGAAGTCCAAATACACTACATCCACTGGTTCCCCTTTATCCACCCTGTTCGTTACATCCTCAAAGAACTCCAGCAAATTTGTCAAACATGACTTCCCCATCATAAATCCATGCTGACTCTGCCTGACCAAATTTTGCTTTTCCAAATGTCCTGCTACTGCTTCTTTAATAATGGACTCCAACATTTTCCCAACCACAGATGTTGGGCTAACTGGTCTATAGTTTCCTTCTTTTTGTCTACCTCCTTTTTTAAATAGGGGTGTTACATTTGCAGTTTTCCAATCTGTTGGGACCTCCTCAGAATCTAGGGAATTCCTGTGGAACATGTCTGGACCTGTCCCAGTCCCTATCTGCTCTTCTGCAGTAACAGAAAATATGGAAAAGCAACGTCCAAAACTTAAAGTCCAAAAAGTTTACGCTGATACTGTCGATGTTTCCGCCGATTCTTACACCTTCCCCTTCCTTTAGATCCATCTTTTGCAGCTAAAATGTAAATGTCCAAGTCCAGCTCTGATCCCAATGTGTTCTCACAAGCTGCTGATCCAGACCAGGAAGCTCACAGTGGATGCGCAGACATACCCGTCACGTGGAAAACGTTTTTTTTTTTCCGGCGTATGCGCTATGACTTTTCAGCACATGCTTGAAGCTCCACCCCCAGATTTAACTTCGGGCACCAAAATTACATTTTACTTTGGCGAAAGTTGTATTTTTTGGGGGCCACAATCGGGCACAAAAAAATTGGCCGTTCATCCTCCTGGGCGCCAAAAATCGGCAAAGAGGAAAACAGAGCCCGTAGGCTTTATTCTCTTTCATAATATCCAGCTCTATCACTTGTGGTCTCAAGAGGTATCTACGATGCACTCTCACTCACGGTTCGTTGGTCTTCACTTGAGCATGAGCAACTTACAGAGTTACGGACAAGAAGCAGAGGTGTTGGACTAAGCAGGACTGCTCTTTCAAAGGGCCAGCACAGACAGGATGGGCCGAATGGCCTCCTTCAATGGTGTAAGTTTGCGTGAATCTATGAATTACGAACATACAAAGTTGACGGGCAGGAGAAGCCCAGCTGGTCCATCAAGCCTGCCCCACAATATGATGGCAGGAGCCTCTTCCCCTTGCCCCCTCCTCCTCCACCTACACCCACAACCATGTTATCTCCTGGGAGAGCCAATAAAAACACAGGAAAAACCCAAGGCCAATCGGAGAAAAAATACACTGGATAATTCCTCTTTGTCCCCATCACACGATGGAAGTCAGTCGCATGGGCCGGGTATGATTTATTAAGATACTTAACCATCTATCTGCACCAGAGATGAACCGGTCCTTGCTCCTTCTTGAAGGCATTGCAGAGAATCAACCTTCACCACACCAGGAGGCAACATATTCCAGCAGCTTACTACTTTCTGGCAAAACAACAGCCGAACATCCAATCGATTCCTACTCTTGTAAAGTTTAAACAATAATTCACAGAATCATAGAATAGTACAGCACAGAATGATGCCATTCGGCCCATCGAGTCTGCGTCAGCTCTTCCAAAAAGCAATCCAGTGAGTCCCACTCCCCCGCTCTTTCCCCACATCCCTGCAATTGTTTCTCCTTCAAGTATTTATCCAATTCCCCTTTGAAGGCTGCTATTGACTCTGTATCCACCGCTCTATCAGGCAGTGCTTTCCAAATCTTACACACTCGTTGAGTTAAAAAGTTTTTCCTCATGTCGCCTCTGGTTCTTTTGCCAATCACCTTAAATCTGTGCCTTCTGGTTATTGACCCTTCAGCCATTCGAAACAGTTTCTCTTTATTTACTCTATCTGAACCCTTCATAATTTTAAACATCTCCATCAAATTTCCACTTAGCCTTCTGTGCTCTAAGGACCAAGATGAGGAGAAACTTCTTCACTCAGAGAATTGTGAACCTGTGGAATTCTCTACCACAGAAAGTTGTTGAGGTCAGTTCGTTTGATATATTCAAAAGGGAGTTAGATGTGGCCCTTATGGCTAAAGGGATCAAAGGGTATGGAGAGAAAGCAGGAATGGGGTACTGAAGTTGCATGATCAGCCATGATCATATTGAATGGTGGTGCAGGCTCGAAGGGCCGAATGGCCTACTCATGCACCTACTTTCTATGTTTCTATGTTTCTAAGGAGAACAACTCCAGCTTCTCCAATCTATCCACGTAACTGTATTCCCTCATCCTTGGAACCATTCTAGTAAACCTCTTCTGAACCCTGTCTAAACCTTCAGGGCTGCTGATCGAGGGCTGTGCGGCTCTTTGTCGGCCGATGTGGACACGATGGGCTGAAATGGCCTCCTTCTGTGCTGTAAATTTCTATGTTTCTATGTAACACATTCACATCCTTCTTAAAGTGTGGTGCCCAGAATTGGACACAAAACTCTAGCTAGGGCTGAACTAGTGTTTGATATATGTTTACCATAACTTCAAAGCTTTTGTACTTTATGCCTCTATTTGCAAAGCCGAGGATCCCATGTGCTTTACTAACTGCTTTGTTAACCTGTCCTGCCATCTTCAAAGATTTGTGTACAAACACCCCAGGTCTCTCTGTTCCTGCACCCCCTTTAAAATTGCACCATTTAGCTTGTATTGTCTCTCCTCATTCTTCCCACCAAAATGTATCACCTCACACTTTCCTGCGTTTAATTTAATCTGCCACGTGTCCGCCCATTCCACCAGCCTGTCTATGTCCTCTTGATGTCTATTACTATCTTCCTCAGTGTTCACTACTAATTAATCATGGTTCTGTTGGTCTACATGGAATCTTCATGGATTGTGCAAAAGTACTTATGTGTCAGGGGAAGAAGGGTGGGAGAAGGGTCTCTATTTTATATTGGAAAATTACTGGCGAGCTTGGTAGCAGGATGGTGCAGCAAGGCAAGTTCCCCATTATTGGCTTGGTGATCTTGGGAGACATTCCACACGGCAGCCAGGTATGGTGAGGGAGAAGGAGGGATAAGCAACAAGTGGGTTGACAAGCCCATGGTCCCAATGCAGAACCAGATTGGTGGAGGCTGAACAGCAGGCCATGTGTTTGCCCTGTACCTCGGAATGGATCATGGTATAAGGCGAGCTAAAGGATAGAACACAGCAACTTGCATTTATATAGCATCCTTAACGTAGTAAAACGTCCCAAAGCTCTGCATAGTAATCATTTGACACCAAGCCACATCAACCACGGTTTCTCCACACGCAGCGGGAGCGACGCGGCCAGGGTTGCTGGCGGTGAAAAGCTCACTCTGAACTCGAGGTCCGGTCTCTCTGCCGAATCGTCCCATGATTGGGCTTGTGAGCCCGCCCTGCGGGCTTCCCAGCCAATTAAGAGGAAGCCGGTCTGATGACGTCAATTGATGACGCGTCATCAGCCGGTTTTCTTAAAGGGACCTTGCCCACAATGGTTTTGTCAGTTGTTCTGTCAGCGTCCTACAGCATTGAAGAGCTGCAAACACTGAAAAGTACTGCATAGAGGCCACGGCTGCACCCAGGCTCTCCCATGACTCCCTCCAGTTGCTTATGTCACAGCAAGCAGGGAGGTCCTCTTCCCTTCCCATGGGTGGAAGCGACCTCCCCAGGATACCAACGCAGCCTGGTTGCACATTGCACAGGAAGGCACAAGCAGGGACATTGTCAGGAGGACTGCAGTGGCATAAACCCTTCAATGATCTCAGCAGATCACAAAACGTTACTGTAAAACCACACTCAACCTCATCCTGCTGTGCCACTCATCACATCTCCATCACTCTGCCTGCCTTACTCTCCCTGCACATCCTTTCTCACACCAATTTACCTTGCACCTTCACCCATCCCTCTCTCTCGCTCTCTATCTACATTATCAGTTTCCCATTTCACTAGCCACCCCTTACAATCACCCTCATCCTTGTCCAATCATACCAACTGACAACACACAAGGGTAGGCACTTGGGTTCTTTAGTCAATGTTCATGTATATTGATGTATTGTCAAACATCAAAATCTTTATTTTTAGGACTTTGCGTTCTTGGACAGATTTGTGGGCACCTTTGGAAGTGGCTTAGTGAGTTGCAGTTAATGGTGATTGTGTTGGGGAAATTGATGGGATTGAAGGCCGATAAATCCCCAGGGCCTCATGGACTGCATCCCAGTGTACTTAAGGAAGTGGCCTTGGAAATAGTGGATGCATTGACAGTCATTTTCCAACATTCCATTGACTCTGGATCAGTTCCTATGGAGTGGAGGGTAGCCAATGTAACCCCACTTTTTAAAAAAGGAGGGAGAGAGAAAACAGGGAATTATAGACCGGTCAGCCTAACATCGGTAGTGGGTAAAATGATGGAATCAATTATTAAGGATGTCATAGCAGCGCATTTGGAAAGAGGTGATATGATAGGTCCAAGTCAGCATGGATTTGTGAAAGGGAAATCATGCTTGACAAATCTTCTGGAATTTTTTGAGGATGTTTCCAGTAGAGTGGACAAGGGAGAACCAGTTGATGTGGTATATTTGGACTTTCAGAAGGCTTTCGACAAGGTCCCACACAAGAGATTAATGTGCAAAGTTAAAGCACATGGGATTGGGGGTAGTGTGCTGACATGGATTGAGAACTGGTTGTCAGACAGGAAGCAAAGAGTAGGAGTAAATGGGGACTTTTCAGAATGGCAGGCAGTGACTAGTGGGGTACCGCAAGGTTCTGTGCTGGGGCCCCAGCTGTTTACACTGTACATTAATGATTTAGACAAGGGGATTAAATGTAGTATCTCCAAATTTGCGGATGACACTAAGTTGGGTGGCAGTGTGAGCTACGAGGAGGATGCTATGAGGCTGCAGAGTGGCTTGGATAGGTTAGGTGAGTGGGCAAATGCATGGCAGATGAAGTATAATGTGGATAAATGTGAGGTTATCCACTTTGGTGGTAAAAACAGAGAAACAGACTATTATCTGAATGGTGACAGATTAGGAAAAGGGGAGGTGCAAAGAGACCTGGGTGTCATGGTACATCAGTCATTGAAGGTTGGCATGCAGGTACAGCAAGCGGTTAAGAAAGCAAATGGCATGTTGGCCTTCATAGCGAGGGGATTTGAGTACAGGGGCAGGGAGGTGTTGCTACAGTTGTACAGGGCCTTGGTGAGGCCACACCTGGAGTATTGTGTACAGTTTTGGTCTCCTAACCTGAGGAAGGACATTCTTGATATTGAGGGAGTGCAGCGAAGGTTCACCAGACTGATTCCCGGGATGGCGGGACTGACCTATCAAGAAAGACTGGATCAACTGGGCTTGTATTCACTGGAGTTCAGAAGAATGAGAGGGGACCTCATAGAAACGTTTAAAATTCTGATGGGGTTAGACAGGTTAGATGCAGGAAGAATGTTCCCAATGTTGGGGAAGTCCAGAACCAGGGGACACAGTCTAAGGATAAGGGGTAAGCCATTTAGGACCGAGATGAGGAGGAATTTCTTCACCCAGAGAGTGGTGAACCTGTGGAATTCTCTACTACAGAAAGTTGTTGAGGCCAATTCACTGAATATATTCAAAAAGGAGTTAGATGAAGTCCTTACTACTAGGGGAATCAAGGGGTATGGCAAGAAAGCAGGAATGAGGTACTGAAGTTGCATGTTCAGCCATGAACTCATTGAATGGCGGTGCAGGCTAGAAGGGCCAAATGGCCTACTCCTGCACTTATTTTCTATGTTTCTATGTTTCTATGTGAGACATAATGCTACCCCCCACATTGGTGATGAATGTGAAAGGAATGGGGTTGGACATTGCAGGGATGCTTTATGGAGCTGGTGTGGGGTGGTGCCAACCTGACGCATCATGTGGCAGTCAGGGTGTACGGCGTGAAGTGAAGTAAATGAGGCCATGGTGAGGCCATCCCTGACCTCCTGGGCAGCATTGTGGTCGGTTGCTGATGTCTTATGTACTGTGCAGCATCAGGTGATTGCGGAGAAGGTTGGTGTTGTTGATAGTGATGCTGGTATGTTTAGTGATGTTGGTGTTGGGGCTGATTGTGGTGGAATTCTGAGGACCAAAGTGAGATTTTTTCAAGGGCACCAATGCTGCTGGAATAGATGGCAGGTGAGGTTAAGATGACAGAAGCGATCTGTCAATGGTGAGAGAGGTGGCTCCAAGGAGATGACAGTGAATAGAGAGTTCACTGCAAATACTTCCAAAGTGCATACAGCTCACAAATCTTTTCCAAAACCTGAAGGCTTCATTTTCTGACATTGTAAAGTGAACAGCTATGAAATGGTAGTGTTTATACCACTTCTGCAGCTGTCAACTAGCCAAAGCAATAGAGAGTCACTGAGAACCCGACTCCACATACCCGGCAAACCCGTCAAAAGATTGGTAAAATTGTAAGTGCTTGCTTTTAAGCCACTTAACTAGCATTTAAGTACCTTTTAATGATGTTAATTGCCTGTCCCACCGCTTGCTGTCAGCTCTGCTATCCGAACACAGGTTTGACAGGTCAGAACCTCACACGGAGGTGGGTTCAGTGCGGGATCCTGACCCACTGTCAATCACGGCCATTTTGACAGTGGGCTCACCTCCAAACCCACCCTCGCAGGGCTGGGAAGATTCTGGCCAAGAAGGTATAAGGACAGGAAGTGGTTTTTAAGGAGCATCTTAAAGGAGGAGAGAGAGGTAGAGAGGCGAAGAGGTTTAGGAAGGGAATAAAAGACAATAGAAATGTACAAGAAGGAACTGGTTAAAGAAATTCGTTTAAAAAAACATTACCAATGCAGTATATAAAAAATATAATTAACTGATCCCAGACCAAAAAAAATGTAATTTTCAGGTCCCAATATTACCATTAAAGTTCAAGGCAATTTTTGTGTGAGATCTTTCTGAACAGCTAATGCATAGTCTGATGGAAAGGGCATTGAACGCTTCTAGCTAATCGCATTGACAGTTCTGACATCTGTAGCATTGTTTCGATTTCTCCAGCAATAGAGAATGACAAAAAGACAGACTTTATCTTGGAGACTATCAATTCTTTGAGGTCAGCAACAGAATAGCTACACACAAGCCACGGGCAGTAAGGGTGTTATTGCCTTGGCCTACGACCAAGATGGCTACTTCTAATAATAAGCACAGCTCAGTTTCTTTATCTCTTCAATCACTCGATTTAGGCGGTGATAGCATCATACAAAGATTTAACACATTTGTTTCAAATTCCTTTGTTGGCTGTTCCAACAAACAGGCAACCCAATTTTCTAAAATGGTTTCATGTCTCCCTTAAAACGTCAAATAAAAGAATTTGATACGAAGGCATTAAGCATTCACATGATGCTATTGCACAGTGTAATTTCCAGCTTAAAGAGGGTCAATTTCCACATGAGTTAGTTCATTATCTGCTATTTTAAATGATTAATCAACATTAAATAACCATTAAATCCCAATTAGAGTTTCTCAACAAAATCTCTTAATCCGAACCCAAACTGTGATCGGCAGTTCACCTTCCCATTAGTGTCACCCAATAGATCGAAAATATTGCAGATAATAGTTGCATAGGGGCAACTGCGGGACAGGAAGGGGCTTTAGGGCCTCAAATTCTTTTGGTGTAGGCCACGTTCGCGCTCTACTCCCATGTTAAATTCCAAACTTTCCTCTGGTCTTCTTCCTCCCCATCACTTTAAATGTTGTGATGCCCCTGGGTGGCTGCCATTCTTTATTTCAAGTAGAAGTGCCCCATATTTGATGGATCGTGTATAACCAACATTGAGGCTGACATGGTGGGCTGGATTCTCCTCTGTGATCCTTGCCCAAGATTGGGCAGGAGAGTGGTGGAGAGGACGGGGTA
The DNA here is from genome assembly GCF_044704955.1 of Pristiophorus japonicus. Lineage (NCBI taxonomy): Eukaryota > Metazoa > Chordata > Chondrichthyes > Pristiophoridae > Pristiophorus > Pristiophorus japonicus. Next base: position 16,605,472 of record NC_091989.1, on the reverse strand, counting down.
GCCTGGAGGAGGAATTCATAGAATGCATACGGGATTGTTTCTTAGAACAGTATGTTACAGAACCGACAAGGGAGCAAGCTATCTTAGATCTGGTCCTGTGTAATGAGACAGGAATAATAAACGATCTCCTAGCAAAAGATCCTCTCGGAATGAGTGATCACAGTATGGTTGAATTTGTAATACAGATTGAGGATGAGGAAGTAGTGTCTCCAACGAGCGTACTATGCTTAAACAAAGGGGACTACAGTAGGATGAGGGCAGAGTTGGCTAAAGTAGACTGGGAACACAGACTAAACGGTGGCACAATTGAGGAACAGTGGAGGACTTTTAAGGAGCTCTTTCAATAGTGCTCAACAAAAATATATTCCAGTGAAAAAGAAGGGTGGTAAGAGAAGGGATAACCAGCCGTGGATAACCAAGGAAATAAAGGAGAGTATCAAATTAAAAACCAATGCGTATAAGGTGGCCAAGGTTAGTGGGAAAGTAGAAGATTGGGAAAATTTTAAACGACAGCAAAGAATGACTAAGAAAGCAATAAAGAAAGGCAAGATAGATTACGAAGGTAAACTTGCGCAAAACATAAAAACGGATAGTAAAAGCTTTTACAGATATATAAAACGGAAAAGAGTGACTAAAGTAAATGTTGGTCCCTTAGAAGATGAGAAAGGGGATTTAATAATGGGAAATGTGGAAATGGCTGAGACCTTAAACAATTATTTTGCTTCGGTCTTCACAGTGGAAGACACAAAAACCATGCCAAAAATTGCTGGTCACAGGAATGTGGGAAGGGAGGACCTTGAGACAATCACTATCACTAGGGGGGTAGTGCTGGACAGGCTAATGGGACTGAAGGTAGACAAGTCCCCTGATCCTGATGAAATGCATCCCAGAGTATTAAAAGAGATGGCGGAAGTTATAGCAGATGCATTCGTTATAATCTACCAAAATTCTCTGGACTCTGGAGAGGTACCAGCGGATTGGAAAGCAGCTAATGTAACGCCTCTGTTTAAAAAAGGGGGCAGACAAAAGGCAGGTAACTATAGGCCGGTTAGTTTAACATCTGTAGTGGGGAAAATGCTTGAAACTATCATTAAGGAAGAAATAGCGGGACATCTAGATAGGAATAGTGCAATCAAGCAGATGCAACATGGATTCATGAAGGGGAAATCATGTTTAACTAGTTTACTGGAATTCTTTGAGGATATAACGAGCATGGTGGATAGAGGTGTACCGATGGATGTGGTATATTTAGATTTTCAAAAGGCATTCGATAAGGTGCCACACAAAAGGTTACTGCAGAAGATAAGGGTACGCAAAGTCAGAGGAAATGTATTAGCATGGATAGAGAATTGGCTGGCTAACAGAAAGCAGAGAGTCGGGATAAATGGGTCCTTTTCGGGTTGGAAATCGGTGGTTAGTGGTGTGCCACAGGGATCGGTGCTGGGACCACAACTGTTTACAATATACATAGATGACCTGGAAGAGGGGACAGAGTGTAGTGTAACAAAATTTGCAGATGACACAAAGATTAGTGGGAAAGCGGGTTGTGTAGAGGACACAGAGAGGTTGCAAAGAGATTTAGATAGGTTAAGCGAATGGGGTAAGGTTTGGCAGATGGAATACAATGTCGGAAAGAGTGAGGTCATCCACCTTGGGAAAAAAAACAGTAAAAGGGAATATTATTTGAATGGGGAGAAATTACAACATGCTGCGGTGCAGAGGCACCTGGGGGTCCTTGTGCATGAATCCCAAAAAGTTAGTTTGCAGGTGCAGCAATGGAAGCCGAATGGAATGTTGGCCTTCATTGCGAGAGGGATGGAGTACAAAAGCAGGGAGGTCCTTCTGCAACTGTATAGGGTATTGGTGAGGCCGCAGCTGGAGTACTGCGTGCAGTTTTGGTCACCTTACTTAAGGAAGGATATACTAGCTTTGGAGGGGGTACAGAGACGATTCACGAGGCTGATTCCAGAGATGAGGGGGTTACCTTATGATGATTGATTGAGTAGACTGGGTCTTTACTCATTGGAGTTCAGAAGGATGAGGGGGTATCTTATAGAAATATTTAAAATAATGAAAGGGATAGACAAAATAGAGGCAGAGAGGTTGTTTCCACTGGTCCGGGAGACTAGAACTAGGGAGCACAACCTCAAAATACGGGGGAGCCAATTTAAAACCGAGTTGAGAAGGAATTTCTTCTCCCAGAGGGTTGTGAATCTGTGGAATTCTCTGCCCAAGGAAGCAGTTGAGGCTAGCTCATTGAATGTATTCAAGTCACAGATAGATAGATTTTTAACCAATAAGGGAATTAAGGGTTACGGGGAGCGGGCGGGTAAGTGGAGCTGAGTCCACGGCCAGATCAGCCATGATCTTGTTGAATGGCGGAGCAGGCTTGAGGGGCTAGATGGCCTACTCCTGTTCCTAATTCTTATGTTCTTATGTTCTAAAGTTCACAAGGATGATACCAGAATTGCGAGGGTATACCTATCAGGAAAGGATGAAAAGGCTGGGTCTCTTTTCTCTTGAAAATAGAAGGCCTAGGAGTGATCTTTAAAATTATGAAAGATTTTGATAGAGTCGACACACAGAGAGGGTTTCCACTTGTGGGGAAGAGCAAAACTAGAGGCCATCCATAGAAATCCGATAGGGAATTCAGGAGAAACTTCTTTACCCAGAGAGTGGTGAGAATGTGGCTGCCACAGGGAGTGGTTGAAGCGAATAGTGTCGATGCATTTTAGAGGAGGCTAGATAAACACATGAGGGAGAAGGGAATGGAGGGTTTGCTGATAGAGTTAGGTGAGGAAAGATGGGAGGAGGCTCGAGTGGAGCATAAACACCGGCATGGACTGGTTGGGCCGAATGGCCTGTTTCTATGCTAAAAATTCTATGTAATATCACAGGAAGGGTAGAAGTCAATATATATTTTCTTAATATCACAACCTCAGTAAGTGATTAAAATAAAAATTCTAAAAGTTGCATTGGTAAATTTGACATTTGAAAGTGAACTAAATTGAATAGAAGTAGGTAGTGATTTGTAGCCCTACCCACCGAGCAGTAACCGGGCACAAAGGCAGTTAAAATAGCCCGCCCCTGGGATATTTACCCGCCTTGGAGCTGCCAAGATCTCACTGTCCGTGATTTTAATCTGCTTCCCTGATCGGATGAAAGGACACCCATCCACAAGCAGCAGGGTCCTTCTTTACAGATGCATGCCGGGACCCGCCTGCAATTTTAACTCAGGCCTGTGTCGTTCCTGCCAGGCCCACCTGGGACCAGAAGAGGACCAGTCCCACCGTTGCGGGGCCCGGAGGAGCATGATCCCGCCACCTACCTGCTGTCAGCGGGTGGCTTCCGGGTAGATGCGATTTTCCGTCACTTGCCCCCTGATTTCTTGCCCTCTTTGGACCAGCGGCATGTGAAGGAGGCGCGGGAGTTAAAACAGGCCGGGCCTGATCACTGCAGCTGGTGAGTTTCCAACACAGCTCACCCAACCCCCCAAACGGCCCAAAAACCCGCCAGGAGTTAGAATCGGGTCCGTAGTATTTATGAAATCTCGCAATACTGTGTCAAATTGCTTCACATACAATGAATTACCATGAATCGCCAAAAACATTGTTGCCTAGGCAAAGATGGTAGTCATTGTGTACAGAGTGAAACCTCAGTGGAAAGGTGACGGATTGGTTAACCATTTTTGAGGTAAAAGTTAAATCTTGCATGGAGTCTGCAGCACCAAAACAGGTCATTCAACCCACCTTATCCATGCCTCTGCTTTTACTCCACACAAGCCTCCTCTCAGCCCTCTTCTTCTAGCCCTATCAGTATATACTTCTATCCCTTTAATTCCTCATGTATTTATCGAGCTGTCGTTTAAATGCATTTATAGTATTCGCCTCAACTACTTCCTGTGTTAGCGAGTTCCACATTCTCTCCACTCTTTGGGTAAGGATGTTTCTCCTGGCCTCCTGAATGTGAGCCAGGACACCAGAAGAACTGAACTGTCTGCTCTTTGTCAAAATAATGCCGCGGGACTTATGATGTCCACTTGACCAGGCAGATACACCCGCTGTTTAACACCTCATCTGAAGTACAACACCTCCAATGATACAGTACTTTCTCAATACTGACTCCAGGGACTTGAGCACATAACTCCAGTCTGACACTCCAGCACAATGCTGAGGGTGTGCTGCACTGTCAGAGATGCCATCTTTCGGGTGAGACGTTGAACCCGTCTGCCCTCTCAGGTGGACGTGAAAGATCCCATGGCACTATTTCAAAGAAGAGCAGAGGAGTTATCCTCGGTGTCCTGGCCAATATTTAGCCCTCAATCAACATAACAAAAGGAGTTTATCCGGTCATTATCACATTTCTGTTTGTGGGAGCTTGCTGTGTACAAATTAGCTGCTGCGTTTCCTACACTGCAACAGAGACTATGCTTCAAAAGTACTTCATTGGCTGTAGAGCGCTTTGAGATGTCCGGCAGTCGAGAAAGGCATTATATATATGTAAGTCGTTCTTTCTTTCTTTTACTGCACTGAAGCGTCAACTCAATTATGAGCTCAAGTCTGTTTTATCCCATAATTTTCTTGCTTTTACCATTATCGGCTCAATAAGTCGCAGCATTCGCAGAGGTCATGGGGCTCATTTCTGCTTGTTAAGGAAGAAAATTTGAATCATTTCCACTTGTCCCAAATGGAATGGCTTAATTAATGACAGTACATTATAGCCCAGTGGAGCATAATACAAGGGCAATTGGCTTGGAGATCACTGTCAGATATTATCACCCCGCTCTAGGTAAGGGGGCTTTGTATCTGATGATTTTGGAAATAGGGCCCAACACTGTCATAGAATCAAACAGAGGAAAATCCAAAATCTAGATAATGCTGTTAAACAGGGCTCGGATAACTAGAGGAGTCTGCCTTGTTCCAAAATGTTAAAGGTAGGCACATGATGTGAAAGAAGAGACCCTGGGGTAATTCCCAACTTCACTGCCCGGGCAGTAATGTAGCGGAGTGGAGTGCCTGCCTTTTGCAGAACTCAAAGAATCATAGAATGATTACAGCACGGAAGGAGGCCATTCGGCCCGTTGAGCCTGTGCCGACAGTCAGTGAGTCCCACTCCCCCGCCCTTTCCCTTTAGATACTTCTCCAATTCCCTTGTGAAAGATAATATTGAATCTGCCTCCACCACCCTTTCAGGCAATGCATTCCAGATCCCAACCACTCGCTGTGTAAAAAAGGTTTATCTTACATCGCCTTTGGTTCTTTTGCCAATCAGCTTAAACCTGTGACCTCTGGTTCTCGACCCTTCCACCAATGGGAACAGTTTCTCTCTATCTACTCTGTCCAGACTCCTCATGATCACTTGATCTCAATGGGATAAAAATCGGACCGGTTGTATAACAAGCGGACAATCTGCTCCTCTGCATTACCATCTAGGCAGCAAAGCTGTAAATTCCACCCCCTCCCCAATTCCCATAATTGCCCCGCTATCCTCAATATCCCATTCAGTCCCAGCATAGTCCATTAGGGTTGTCTATTCTGGCCTGTATAGCAACTCCTCAAGATCCTGCAAATACCCTGGGAGGACAAACGCATCAACGTTAGTGTTCTCGATCAGACCAACATCCCCAGCATCGAAGCACTGAGCACACTCGACCAGCTCCGTTGGGCGGGCCACATCGTCCACATGCCCGACACGAGACTCCCAAAGCAAGCGCTCTACTCGGAACTCCGACACAGCAGGCCATCCCCAGGTGGGCAGAGGAAACGCTTCAAGGACACCCTCAAAGGCTCCTTGATAAAATGCAACATCCCCACCGGTACTTGGGTATCCCTGACCAAAGACCGCCCTAAGTGGAGGAAAAGCATCCGGGAGGGCGCTGAGCACCTTAAGTATCGTCGCCGAAAGCATGCAGAAATCAAGCGCAGGCAGTGGAAGGAGCGTGCGGCAAACCAGACTCCCCACCCTCCCTTTCCCTCAACGACTGTCTGTCCCCCTTGTGACAGAGACTGTAATTCCCGTATTGGACTGTTCAGTCACCTGAGAACTCACTTTTAGAGTGGAAGCAAGTCTTCCTCGACGCTGAGGGCCTGCCTATGATATATAGTGTGAGCATATAGTAATCACGTTATAAAGACATAAAAAGGTATCCAACAACAGCTAAAAGGATCTGACTTCTTCCAACAGTCTGTCGATAGTTTGTACTCTTATAGACTCTTCCCTTGTTTGGTTTGCGGTCTGACGCTGGTGACTAGCCACAGGTAAGCCATCCAAAAACACTTTCGATAATGGCTTCTGCTTCTGATCGCTCTAAGTGGTGTTCGCACTGTGAGCTAATTGGAGGTGCCACTCCTGTGTGGCCTTGTTTGTCGATGTGCATTTCTTAAGAGCTTTATGCGTTTTTGGTGCGTGTATGTGTGCAACATTTAGAAAGATGAGTGAACGCGGAGGCGTTCGTTCTGAAAATAGCAAGCAGCAGAGGACGTTCCAAGCTCTGGAGTGACAGAGTAAGGCTTAGATCCCAAAAGGTCTATATCCCAAAATATAGATACATGTCGAATAACAGGTCTATAGTTTATTGCGGTTTCACTGCGGGTAAGTGTGACATTGTTGCCGGGGGGCGGGGGGGGGGATCAGACAATAGTGAATAAGCAACTTTTGTTACACTTTGCCCGATTTGCTTTTCAATTGAGGTGTGAATTTGCCGTCCGATTCATTATCACCCGGCTTTTTGCGCGTTGATGGAAGTTAAAATGACCCCCATTGTGTGAACATATCCCCAGCCACCCACAGCAGTTGCACCATCCTAATCCCTACAAACACACCTGGCTCAACTGTGGGTTCAGCACATAACAGTAAGATGTGAAGTAAAAACAGAGAAATGCTGGAAAGCACTCAGCAGGTCAGGCAGCATCTGTGGGGAGAGAAACAGAGTTAACGGGCTCAATTTTTCCCAGTGATTTGGGCCGTTTTTTTGGAGCAGGCTGCTCTTTTTGGTCTAAGTTGTAAAACCACAGTTTCCCCAATCAATTTGCACCAGTGTAAGTCAGTTAGTTATGTAAAGTCCTCTCCCCTCAGTACAGATTCACACGAGGCATGTAGTAAAGTCAAGGTCACTCTCGAATTATTTCACCATTATTTCACAGCTCTCGAATGCTGCACTTGCCTGAGACCTGTCCTTATATACCTGTCTCTTGCAAGTGCACCCCTGGTGGTAAGGTATGCTGGTGGTTACAGGTCATATCTTATTACAGTCATGTATAGCATGTTAGGATACAGTTATATATAATAATGTAAGATACATGACAAGTTACGATTTTTTTAGGTACGTTTTTTTTCAGCCAAAAGGGGCGTAACCAGCCACCTACACCAATTAGGGAAGTTTGGCCGGCTGAGAGTTACTCCAATTGTGCTTAGACCAGCGTACGTGGCCTCTGCTGAAAAACCTTCCGGAGAGTTAAGGAAATCGGCGCAGCAGCTGTCCGGACACATTGAAAGAATTGAAAAACACACATAGAGAGAGAGAGATAGGGAGAGAGAGAGTCAGAATGGTACCGGACCGGCAAGCCCTTCGGGCGGGGTTAGAGGTAAGTGCTTTTCAATTCTTTTAATGTGTTGGGAGCTGGCTGATGGTTCAGCTCACATCGTGTCCCTGGTTACCATGGCAACCCGCTCTTTTTGGCGCAGATTAAGGCTCCACCCCCAAAACTAAAGGTTGGGTTCGGCCACGCCAGAATGAACAAATCCAACGGGGAAATTTAGAATCTTTATTGTTGGCATACTTGGGCCCCCGAACAATCGGGCGTAACTCTTCGAGTATGCCAAAAAAAATGCTTTGGGGAAAATTGAGCCCAACGTTTCAGATCGATGACATTGCAGCATAACTGAGTGATCATAGAATCACAGAAGGAGGCCATTCAGCCCATCGTGCCTGTGCCGGCTCTTTGAACGAGCTAGCCAATTAGTCCCACATCCCTGCTCTTTCCCCATAACTCTGCAATTTTCTGCCCTTCAGGTATTTATGCAATTTTTGAAAGCTACTGTTGAATCTGCTTCCAGCACCCTGTCAGGCAGTGCGTTCCAGATCAGAATAAGATGTTAGAGATGAACAGCTTTTAAGCAAAAACAGAGCCACAGAAAAGTCGGGGGGGGGGAGGGAGGGAGGGGTGGGGGTAGCAGGAGTAGAACAAAAGGGAGAGGTCTATGATTGGGTGGAAGGCAGGAGTGATTACATGGCAAAAAGGATGATGGTGCGCGGCCAAAGGGAGCGATAATGAGACAAGTATCGAGACAAAAGCTGGGTCTAGAGGAGGTGTATATGGTTACAGGGGGCAAGGGGGTGGAGTGAGCGGTGGGAACCATAGAAAATCTGGCAAAGTGGAGAGGGTTACCATGGCCCCGGAAAGTGGCGGAAGAAAGGTAGGTGAATGTGAAGGCTTTGCCATGTGATAATTGGCATCCAATGACAGTAAACCTTTACAGGTCTGGCTGGAACCACTGCAACACAATCATTAGAGAGACTGTGCCCGCCTTCCCATTCTACTGCTACTTTAACATGAAATCTTGATAAACGCATTTGCTGTACATGCATTTTTCACGGTTATTAAATTCATATTATATCCTGTTTCAAAAGGTGGCACGGAATTAATATTCCCTATTATGAAAACAGGAAATTATTTGATTTTGAATGAATGCAGTTGGTATGTAGGTCATGCTGGATTCTTGAAAGGTAGCACGGGACTTGAGATTGCAGCTTCACACCTGTATGTAGCCAGAGTTTGCACTTGTCAGTAGCAGAAATGGATACCCAGGTTGGCCAATGATCTGGGAATTCCATTAATCACCGACATTGCTGCAGGAACTCCGTGGAAAGGATACATGAGTGTGTATATAATGCACCAATTATTGTTCCCGCCGCCTCTTCCCTTTTTGCTCTTTTTAACCTTTCATTTGGGTTTGCTCTTTCTTTCCAGCTTCTATTCTAATTCCCGTGTCCCATCACACACACACACTACACACACATATCAAGACTTCATTCTATATCTGACAGACAGGACTGTCAACACTTGAGATATTTAGTTGCTCGCCAGTGGGATATCACATTCATACTCTGAATTTATATAATCACCACAGGATTTACACTCGCTTATTTGCTAAAAATATCGCTGTCACCAAGCATAAGAGATTTGTGTTGAGCATCTGCCCCAAGCTGCCTCGCAGCTTATCCGTTCGGTCTTGACACACTAACAACAACAACAACAATTTGCATTTGTAGAGCACCTTTATCATCGTAAAATGCGCTTCACAGAAGTGCTATCGAACAAAATTTGACACCGAGCCACATAAGGAGGTATCAGGACAGGTGACCAAAGGCTTGGTCAAAGTAGTAAGTTTTAAAGAGCATCCTACAGGAGGAGCGAGAGGCAGCGCGGTGGAGAGGATTGGGACGGGGATTCAAGAGCTTAGGGCCTTGGCAGCTGAAGGCATGGCTGTCAATGGTGGAGCGATTAAAATCGTGAATGCGCAAGGGGCCAGAATTAGAGGAGCGCAGACATCTCGGAGGGTTGTAAGGCTAGAGGTGGTTCCAGAGATAGGGGGCGAGGCCAAGGAGGGATTTGAACACAAGCATGAGAATTTTAAAATTGAGGCGCTGCCGGACTGGGAGACAATGTAGTTCAACGAGAACAGGAGTGAGGGGTGGATGTGACTTGGTGTAAGCTAGGATATGAGCATCAGAGCTTTGGATGAGCTTAAGTTTATGGAGGGTGGAGGATAGGAGGCCAGGCGGGAGAGCATTGGAATAATCTAGTCTGGAGGTAACAAAGGGATGGATGTGGGATGAGGCAGGGGCGGAGATGGGTGGAAGGTGCAAGTAGGCGGTGTTGGTGATAAAGAGGATATGAGGATCTTTCCACCCCCAAACACACTGACTGTTGCTGGGGCATAGTTCCGCAAATGCCTGCAGGCCTCCAGTACCTCCTTCAGGTGTGAACCTAGATAAGGTGTATCCCCCGAGACGGTACACAACATGTCCTCACCCAGTCCTGACCCCACCGCCAGAAGCACACATTTTCTAGCAGGAGTGACTAGCTAGAGAATTGGAGCAGGAACCCGAGCTGGTATTTTACCCTGACTAGCTCAAGAACACTCTGGCCAATTTTAGCACCCCAAAGCACAGGCAGGGAACTGAACCCAGCGTCTGCCCAGTAGTTGCTACTATAAATAAATTAAACAGTGAACCGAACAAACGTGAAAACCACCTGAGAGTAAGCTGAGCTCCGTCGAGGGGGATGGGAACTGCCAGTTCCTAAAATGTTACTCATTAACGATCGCAGCTATGTTCAGTCAGTTTATGGATGGCTCTGTACATCTAAACCCCTTAAAGAGTCGAGTCCAAATCCAATTGTTTGGATCTTATTTTAAGACATCGCTGTTTTAAAAATTATGGGATGTTTCATTTCCACCTTCAAACTCCAAAAGTACATCACTGGATGTAAAGCGTTTTGGGACGCCCTGAAAAAAAGACTTGCATTTCTATAGCGCCTTTCACGACCACTGGACATCTCGAAGCATTTTACAGCCAATGAAATACTTTTGAAATGTAGTCACTGTTGCAATGTGGGAAACGCGGCAACCAATTTGCACACAGCAAGCTCCCACAAACAGCTAATGATCAGATATGTTTTTAGTGATGGTGGTTGAGGGATAAACATTGGCCAGGACACCGTGAAGAACTCCTTTATACTTTGAAATAATGCCGTGGGATCTTTTACGTCCACTTAAAATGGCAGACGGGGCCTTAGTTTCCGTCTTGCCCGAAAGACAAAAAGTTAAGTGACTTCAGTCTCCTTTTGAGCCTTGGGCTCCCCTTCTGGGTATAAACACCTTTAGAATAATGTGGGAAACGCGGCAGCTAATTTGCGCACAGCAAGCTCCCACAAACAGCAATGTGATAATGACCAGATTATTGATGTTGGTTGAGGAGTAAATATTGGTCAGGACACCGGGGAGAACTCCCCTGCTCTTCTTCGAAATGGTGCCATGGGATCTTTTACATCCACCTGAGAGGGCATCCGGGACCTCGGTTTAATGTCTCATCCAAAAAACAGCACTTCTGACAGTGCAGCACGCCCTCTGGACTGTGCTGGAGTGTCAGTTTAGATTTATGCACTCCAGGTCCCTGGAGTGGGACTTGAACCCACAACCTTCTGACCCAGAGGCACATGTGCTACCCACTGAGCCACAGAGGTGGTAAAAGGTGCTGTAGAAATGTAAATTCTCTTCTTTCTTTCCTTAGCCTAGCCCCTTATTACTGACAAACTCAGCCAGCAATGGAGGAGTACAGCCTGGACCTGTGCTGCTTGCTGTTTGTCATTACGGGCACGGAATAATTGCGGGAAGTCACAGTCTGAACGGAATTAAACACCGCCAGGGTGATGCGAAAATCATTCTTTCAGTGTACGGCTTACTTGGACTGCCTGACCTCTCATCTAGTTTTTTATGGAGCTGCAGTCCACCTGTCACATATCAAAGGAGCATGCACTTCTGTTTACTGGAATAATTTTATTTTATTTATTTCAAGCTCTGACCTTCCCTGACACAAAGATAACCGTCTCATAACCATTCATAACATCCCCGAATTTAGCCTTCTCGCAAAGTAACTCTCTGTACTTTTGCCCTGTGATTTTTGCCCTTGACTTGGAGACAACCCTCCCGAAATATTAATATGACGCTGCAAAGCTTACTCTCTGTTATGTATGCAACCCTATGTAACCATTATTATATCGCCACCAGAGAGCGTATCTGTTGGAGTCCCAAGGGATCCCAGCATCCCTTGGGAGCACTGTATATAAGCAGGCCTACCATGTTGTACCAAGACTCTGAAGTTAGAATAAGGGAGCTAAGGTCACACTTACTCTCACCTACAGTACTCAGTTACATTACTTTATTGTGAACATAACACTCTCCACCTCAGAACTCTTTGCTGCAGGCAAGTCTATTTTTTCTGCTCCCACTGAAGCCAAAACGATGTCATGCCTACTCTGGAAGATGTGCCAGCTGTGGTTTAGTGGGTAGCACTCTTGCCTCTGAGTCACCAGTTTGTGGGTTTAGGTTCCACCGCATGAGACTTGAGCACATATTTCAGGCTGATACTGCAGTGCAGTGCCGAGGGAGTGCTGCACTGTCGCGGGTGCCATTGTTCGATGAGATGTCCCCCGCCTGCCAAATCTTGTTTGTAGGGATGTTGGTTGAGGGAGGAATGTTGGTCAGGACACTGGAGGACCTTCCTCATCTTCTTTGAATCATAGAATCATAGAAACTTACAGCACGGAAGGAGGCCATTCGGCCCATCGTGTCTGTGCCGGCTGCCAAATCCCATTTTGCAGCTTTTGGTCCGTAGCCTTGTTGGTCACATTGCTTCAAGTGCATATTCCAGTACTTGTTAAATGCTTTGAGAGTTTCTGCCTCTACCACCCTTTCAGGCAGTAAGTTCCAGACCCACACCACCCTCTGGGTGAAGAAATTTCCCCTCAAATCCCCTCTAAACTTCCTAACACTTACTTTAAATTTATGCCCCCTGCTTATTGACCTCTCTGCTAAGAGAAATAGGTCCTTCCTATCCATACTATCTAGGCCCCTCATAATTTTATACACCTCAATTAGATCTCCCCTCAGCCTCCTCTGTTCGAAAGAAAGCAACCCCAGCCTATTCAATCTTTCCTCATAGCTAAAGTTCTCCAACCAGGCAACATCCTCGTAAATCTCCTCTGTACCCTCTCTAGTGCAATCACATTTTTCCTGTAATGTGGTGACCAGAACTACACGCAGTACTCTACCTGTGGTCTATGTTTCATACATTTCAAGCATAACCTCCCTGCTCTTATATTCTATGCCTCGGCTAATAAAGACAAGTATCCCGTATACCTTTTTAACCACCTTATCTACCTGTCCTGCTACCTTCAGGATCTGTGGACATGCAGTCCAGGGTCCCTCTGTTCCTCTACACTTCAGTGTCTTACCATTTATTGGGTATCCCCTTGCCTTGTTAGCCCTCCCCAAATGCATTACCGCACACTTCTCCAGATTGAATTCCATTTGCCACTGTTCTGCCCACCTGACCAGTCCATCGATATCTTCTTGCAGTCTGCAGCTTTCTTCTACATTGTCAATCACACTGCCAATTTTTGTATCATCTGCAAACATCTTAATCATACCTCCTACATTCAATGCCAATTCATTGATAGATACCACAAAAAGCAAGGAACCTAGTACTGAGCTTTGTGGAGCCCCACTGGAAACAGCTTTCCAGTCACAAAAACACCCATCGACCATTACCCTTTGCTTCCTACCTCGGAGCCAATGTTGGATCCAATGGGCTTTTAAAAATTTCACCCCTGCACTTTCTATAGGCTGCTAGGGGTTCTGCAGTATTGAGCCCTCGGTATCTGTCACAAGCTTCCCTTTTATTCTTTATGTTACTCTGTATGCCCTTTGACATCCAGCAGGCTCTGGATTTGTTAGTCCCACCCTGTTTCTTTAAGGGAACATACTTACTCTGAACCCTCACTATCTCCTCCTTGAATGTCTCTCACTGCTCTGACATTGATTTACCATCAAGTAGGTTGGGCCTGTACTCATTTGAGTTTAGAAGAATGATTTTGAGGGGGCTGGACAGGGTAGATGCAGAGAGGATGTTTACCCTCATGGGGGAATCTAGAACTAGGGGGCATAGTTTCAGAATAAGGGTTTGCCCGTTCAAGACAGAAATGAGGAGGAATTTTTTCTCTCAGAGGGTCGTGAATCTTTGGAATTCTCTATCCCAGGAAGCTGTGAAGGCTGGGTCATCGAATATATTTAAGGTAGAGATAGACAGATTTTTGAACGATAAGGGAATCAAGGGGTATGGGGAGCGGGCGGGGAAGTGGAGTTGAGGCCAGGATCAGATCAGTCATGATCTTATTGAATGGCGGAGCAGGCTCGAGGGGCCAAATGGCCGACTCCTGCTCCTATTTCTTATGTTCTTATAAGTAGCTGTTCCCAGTCCACTTTGGCTAAATCAGATCTCAGCTTAGTAAAATTAGCTTTCCCCAATAGAGAACTTTTATTCCTGGTCTATCTATATCCTTTTCCATAACTACCCTAAATCTAACTGAATTATGATCACTAGCTCCAAAATGCTCTCCCACAGATATCCTTTTCCCCTGCCCAGCTTCATTCCCTAAATTCCAGAACACTCCCTCTCTTGTTGGGCTTGCTACATACTGGCTAAAAAAGTTCTCCTGAATGCATTTTAAGAACCCTGCTCCCTCCATACCTTTCACACTAATTCTATCCCAATTAATATTAGGGTAGTTCAAATCCCCTACTATTACTGCCTTATAGTTTTTGCACTTCTCAGAAATTTGCCGATATATTTGCTCTTCTATCTCCCTCTGACTGTTTGGGGGTCTGTAGTACACTCCCAGCAGTGTGATCGCCCCTTTTTTGTTCTTCAGTTCAACCTATATGGTCTCATTTGATGATCCTTCTCACATATCATCCCTCCTTATAGCTGTACTTGTTCCTTTAATCAATACTGCGACCCCTCTCCTTTTTTACCCCCTCTCTATCTCTTCTGAAAACCCAATAACCAGCAATGTTGAGCTGCCATAATTGCCCTTCTTTCAGCCATGTCTCAGTAATAGCTATAATATCATACTCCCAAGTATTAATCTGTGCTCTCAGCTCATCTACCTTATTCCCTACACGCCTTGCATTGAAGTATATACCATTTAGCACTGCCAAACTCCCTCATTGTCGATTTTATTCGCCTTTGTTTCCTCTGCCTTCCAAACTCGCTTACTAATTTCTGCCTTCCATTTCCAGCTTTTCTGCTCTCCCTTCTGAATGTACTCTCAGCTTCCCATCCCCCTGCCAAACTAGTTTAAACCCTCCTTAACATCACGAGCAACTCCCACTCCCACGAGGATATTGGTCCCGGCTTTGTTGAGGTGCAACCCCTCCGGCTTGTACAGGTCCCACCTCCCCCAGAAATGGTCACAATGCCTCAGGAATCTAAAGTCCTCCCTCTTGCACCATCTCTCCAGCCACACATTCATCTGCTCTATCCTCCTGTTCCTGTACTCACTAGCACGTGGAACCGGGGGTAATCCGGAGATTACTACCTTTGAGGTCCTGCTTTTTAATTTCTTTCCTAGCTCCCTGCAGGACCTCATCCCTCTTCCTACCTATGTCATTGGTGCCGATGTGGACCACGACCTCTGGCTGTTCCCCCTCCCCCCTCAGAATGTCCTGCAGCTGTTCAGTGACATCCTTGACCCTGGCACCAGAGGGGCAACATACCACCCTGGAGTCACGTCTGTGGCACAGAAGCACCTGTCTGTTCCCCTAACTATTGAATCCCCTACCACTAATGCTCTTCAACTCTGCTTCCTCCCCGCCCCATGTACCTGAGCCACCCATGGTGTAGTGGACTTGGCTCTGGCTGCACTCCCCAGAGGAACATAAGAAATAGGAACAGGAGTAGGCCATACGGCCCCTCGAGCCTGCTACACCACTCAATAAGATCATGGCTGATCCGATTATGGACTCAGCTGCATTTCCCTGCCCACTCCCCATAACCCCTTGTCCCCTTATCATTTAAGAAACTGTCTATTTCTGTCTTAAAGTTATTCAATGTCCCAGCTTCCACAGCTCTCTGAGGCAGCAAATTCCATAGATTTACAACTCTCTGAGAGAAGAAATTTCTCCTCATCTCAGTTTTAAATGGGCGGCCCCTTATTCTAAGATTATGCCCCCTAGTTCTAGTCTTCCCCATCAGTGGAAACATCCTCTCTGCATCCACCTTGTCAAGCCCCCTCATAATCTTATACATTTCGATAAGATCACCTCTCATTCTTCTGAACTCCAATGAGTAGAGGCCCAACCTACTCAACATTTCCTCATAAGTCAACCCCCTTATCTCCGGAATCAACCGAGTGAACCTTCTCTGAACGGCCTCCAAAGCAGGTAGATCCTTTCGTAAATATGGAAACCAAAATTGCACGCAGTATTCCAGGTGTGGCCTCACCAATACCTTATATAGCTGTAGCAAAACCATCGCCCTCACCAGTATCCAGAACTGAAAAGCGGTTAGCGAATGAGATGTACTCAGGATCTTTTGACTTGGGATCTTTTGCATCCGCCTGAACAGGCAGACAGAGCCCATAGTCCTGTCTCAGTAATTCACTGAGGTATCAGCCTAGCTCAGACACTCAAGCCCTGGATTGCGGTTTACATCCACAACCTTCTGACTTGGAGGCACGAGCCAAGCCTAAACCTCTGGAGCAGGCAGACCAACATCTCACGCACCATCAGTCCTCTAATACCTTGTGCAAGAACTGAAAACAGAAAATGCTGGAAATACTCAGCAGGTCAGGCAGCATCTGTGGAGAGAGAAACAGAGTTAATGTTTCAGGTCGATGACCTTTCATCAGAAGTTTGTGTGTAAGCCTGGACAGTGAGTGGTCAGCAGGCTATTTAACCATGAATACTATCACGCTCGAGTCTGCTCCTGTACCGATATGAGGACCACTTCTGCATTTTACAACAGGGATCACTGGATAAGGTTCCAATGTGGGAACGCTGACTGATTTTCCGCTTCTTAGCTCAAAGACACGCAGTACTCCTCCTGTAATGTGTGGACCCGTGAGTATGCTCACAGGTTTGTAGAGCTGTTGCATTGTGAGTGGCTTAGCCAGTCACATGATGTTCACAAGGCTCAATAAAACCCCAGCTAGTTGGGTTCAGGGGATCCACGATGAGGCAGGTGGTTGGGAACCTGGTGGATGACCTGGTAATGTGTAGTGTGATTGTTAAACCTTTGCTAATAAACCAACTCGTTCTTAATAGCAATGTGTTGCTATGAATTCTTAAGCAAAGAACCCATGAAGCAAATACATTACATCTCCCACTACCTTGAGACGTTTTACTATGTTAAAGGCGCTATATAAATGCAAATTGTTGTTGCCAGGCAGACTGAGGCAGTCTAACTCAGCATAGACCAGGGACCTAGCACTGAGTCAGAGGTTGCCTAACAACAGCCTGCTGACAGTTACGCACAAATTGTCATAGAAATTTACAACACAGAAGGAAGCCATTCATAGAAACATAGAAAATAGGTGCAGGAGTAGGCCATTCGGCCCTTCGAGCCTGCACCACCATTCACTATGATCATGGCTGATCATGCAACTTCAGTACCCCATTCCTGCTTTCTCTCCATACCCCTTGATCCCTTTAGCCATAAGGGCCACATCTAACTCCCTTTTGAATATATCTAACGAACTGGCCTCAACAACTTTCTGTGGTAGAGAATTCCACAGGTTCACAATTCTCTGAGTGAAGAAGTTTCTCCTCATCTCAGTCCTAAATGGCTTACCCCTTATCCTTAGACTGTGTCCCCTGGTTCTGGACTTCCCCAACATTGGGAACATTCTTCCTGCATCTAACCTGTCCAATCCCATCAAAATGTTATACATTTCTATGAGATCCCCTCTCATTCTTCTAAATTCCATTGAATATAAGCCTAGTCGATCCAGTCTTTCTTCATATGCCAGTCCTGCCATCCTGGGAATCAGTCTGGTGAACCTTTGTTGCACTCCCTCAATAGCAAGAATGCCCTTCCTCAGATTAGGAGACCAAAACTGTACACAATATTCAAGATGTGGTCTCACCAAGGCTCTGTACAACTGCAGCAACACCTCCCTGCCCATTGTGCCTGTGCTGACACTTTGAAAGAGCAGTCGTGCTTAGTCCCACATCCCGCTCTTGGTCCCTACCCTGTAAGTTCCTCATCCTCCAGTATCTGCCCAACTCCCTTTTACAATTATTTATGGAATCAGCTTACATTGCCTTTTCAGGTCGAGCATTCCAAATCCCAACACTCTGAGTGAAAAAAAATTCTCCCCTCCAGATCATTTTCCAATAATTTAAAATCTATAACCTTTGGTTAGTGACCCACTCGCCTGAGGGGCTAGTTTTTCTCCACCTACTCTCTCAAAACCGCTCATCATCTTGAAGAATCACAGAAGACTACTTGGGGTGTGAGTTATCAATCCAAAGATGGGACGAGAACATTTCAAACGAAGGTATAAAATCACACAATGTGACTTAAGGCACTCTTGTCCACATCTCCGGCTGGTGGAATTTTAACATCACAGGATGGTCTCGACAAACAACAACAGCCTGCGTGATGTTGCATATTCAATGTAGTACAATACCTCAAAGCAAGCCATAGAGACAAAGACGGACACTGAACAGTGGCCCGGGAGGCGCCTGAAAGAAAGGTTAAAGAGGTGGATTTTGAGGAAGCTTTTGAATGAAGAGTAGGGGGAATGGTCCAGAAAGAATGTTGTAGAGTGTGGGGCCAAGATGGCTGACATGGTGCACCAAAGGGAGAAGGGATGCAAAGAATGGCCAGAGTTTCCTCAGGAAGCTGAACCCACTGACACAACTCAACGTTCAAGCTGGATTACAGCAACGTTCATATTCCTCAGGATATCCCAAAGTGTGAGGGATAGTCACTGTTTTTTTGTACATATATATGGCAGACAATTTATTCACGGCAAGATCCCATAAACAGCAAGGAGATAAATGAGACTGAGTTTCACTGAGACCAAAGTTGGATTCTGAGTGCTTGTTCTCCTATGTCTTTACAAGCTAGCAGTCTCTGTACACAAAGAGACGGCAACTTGTAATTATCAAAAATGGCAGCCACCATGAGCAGCTGCCATGATTGTTACAATAATTATGAACTTGGATGGTCTGAAAGACGCAGAGAGGTTACAGATGGCCTCTCTGAGTGTAGTTGCTGAATTAATGTCCAACTGAGCCAAATATAAAATGCGAATTTGCACTGTCTCCATTCAAAGATTGGTTCTTTGTAACTGTGTCAAATATCACTGTTACAGTGAAAATTACAGTGAACTAACAAGGCCAATGCCCCCAAATTGGCATCAATGTATATAACTAGCTCGAACGCTTATAAAATTGCATGTAAATGAATTGCTTTTCTAAATAATCATCGCAAGGTTGCTTCTCACCCATTTTCTAATCAGCAGTCCCAGAGGAGGGGCAGGGAGGGCTTGACGCTGGTGGAGAAAAACTAGACCCGTTAATTATCGAGAGTTTGGACTCAATCCAGAGTGGATGATTGAAAGGCTGCCTCCATTTGATGCTGAATGCAGGCCTAATTACTGTCATTTGCTCGCTGCAAGGGTCCGTGTGGCTATGGACATTCATCGAGTTCAGCTGTGCAACTCTGCCCTCAGCCAAAGCCGACATGTAGAGAATGAGCTTTATTATCACACTATCGCAAGTCAACGTTGCTTCGCACATGATAGTGTATATGTGGATAAGGCCTTTCTTTGTCGCTGATAGCTTGCTTGAGTTTTTTAAATCCAGAAGTCTTCCTATAACAAATGTATATCTGAAAAGGTGAGATTCCTCACTGGAAAGTTGACTGGGGTTCTCCTTCGTCACCACCACAGCTTTCCATCCAGGCTGTGGTAGGTTGGCAACTGGTCTGAAGACAGAAGAGGTCCTCCGTGTCAAGTCAAGAAAACGTTCCTTTTTTGGGCCAGGAGCAGCGCGAGTTCTCTGGACTCCGACAAGGAACATTCCAGCCTGCCCTTTCCTGGACTCCCTCCCCTTCCTTCCAACAAGACCTTCCCGGCAACTAACCTGGAAGCCCATTTGCCGCCCAGTCCTTCGCTGCCGGTGGCCATTCTGCTCCACTTTCCTGCCAGTGAGAAGCGAACTGACAATCTGCTTCTGCCCCAACACCAACCTCAGAACAGAGCCCCCCCTACTGAGCCAGTGTGACATTTCTCCATTTCCATCCTGTGGGCTCGCTGAGGTTGATCATTCGTGCCGTGCCTTGGGACAGTGTTGAGCTGTGAGCCGCACCTTTTGGAAAGTAGTTTTATTTTCTTGCTACTTGTGAGGACAGGAATATTGTAATCATGCATAGAAGCACGTAGAAGTTACAACATGCAAACAGGTCATAAAAACATAGAAACATAGAAATTTACAGCGCAGAAGGAGGCCATTCCGGCCCATCGTGTCTGCGCTGACTGACAAAGAGCCACACGGCCCTCGGTCAGCAGCCCTAAAGGTTACATATAAACCTACGAACAATGACGGAAAGGCAAAGAGCACCCAGCCCAACCAATCCGCCTCACCACAACCACGACACCCTTACACTGAAACATTCTACACTCCACCCCAACCGGAGCCATGTGATCTCCTGGGAGAGACAAAAAACAGATAAAAACCCAGGCCAATTTAGGAAGATAAAATCTGGGAACATTCCTCTCCGACCCATCCAAGCGATCGAAACTAGTCCAGGAGATCACCCTGGCCGTATTCTATTCCCTGCAGTACTTATCATTATATCTGCTCCGTCCAACAAACAACAAAAGATCATCCAGTCTAATCCCAATTACCAGCTCTAGGTCTGTAACCCTGTAGGTTGCTGCACTTTAAGTGCCCATCCAACCATCTCTTAAAAGTGGTGAGGGTTTCTGCATCATGTCGCATTTATCTTCCATGAGAGCAAATAGACCTAATCACATTTCTTCACTGGCAAGGTCGCCATTTATTGCTCACCCCAGTTGCCCTGAGAAGGTGGTGATACAATGGAGTGGCTTGCCCTGTTCCTGTTTCTTTATTCTCCTGTCCAATGTAACCTTGAATGTTGATACAGTTTCTGCTTCCACCACTAACCCTGGACGTGAATGCCACAGCATCACAACTCTCTGTGTAAAGAAGTTTCTCTCGCTCTGTGGTTTAAAGCCCTTACTTATTTAACCTTGTACCTATGGCCCTGCCTCCTTGACCCCCGCCCCCCCCCCAATCACCGATTGGAAACAGTCCTTTTCTATCTATCCTGCCCCATCCTTTCATAATTGTAAACACTCCAAACATATTACTCCACAATCTGCATTGTTCTAACAAAATAAAAAGACTCAATTTTTCAAGTCTTTCTTCAGTTTTGTGATTCCTCACACCAGGCTGCATCATCGTGAACCCATGTTGTACCTGTTCGAAATCCTCAATATCTGAATGTGGAGCCCGATTCAGCACACAGTTAATGAGGGCCTCGTCAGCTTTTATGTTGACTCATCATAATCTCTTGACTTTGATATTCCAAAACTCCTGCCATAAAACCTGGAACCCATTAGTGCTATATCCACCTGATGCCTTGCGAACCACTATCCCCAAATCCCTCTGCTCTCCCACAGCACCGACCCTACCTCCATTCGCAGTATAATGATTGCTGTTATTTGTTTTTTGCTAAAATGTAACACCTCACACTTACTGGCATTGAATTCAATTTGCCATTTTCTTAGCACATTTCTCCCATCCATAAATATCTCTTCGCACCTTCCTGCGGTCTCCTAAAGAATGAAATATTCCACCTATTTCGGTATCAAATTCCGACACCATTGCCTCCGAGCCTATATCCAAATCCTTGATGGACACAGTGATCAGAAGTGGCCCCAGAACTGAAGCCTGTGGTGCAGTTATCTCTAAGGCTGTACGTTCTAACCTGGCATCCACAATTCACGGAAAAAAACATTACCTTGCACCTAATTCCTTCCTTCCATTTGGGAATTTGCATACAGAGACTCACATTAAAATGGAGGGAACGGTGTTAAAATGAACTAAAGGGGAAAAAAAACAGGACTTTTAAAAAACTTGCACACATCTCCATAATTTGCATAAATCCTATTTGCATATAATTAGAGTTTGATGTTATAAATTTGTATTTAAAATAATATGCTGTGACTGGAGGAGCTATGCAGTGCTGAAGAGCTGAACTTTAGAGGGAGTGAGTGGATATAATCCAGATTCACAGCTGAAGCCATGGCTGCAAAAGTCCCACTGAAACTGCGGTTGTGTCAGAGAAACTTTTGGTCATTGTTGACTTAAAGATAGATCATTGCTGCCATCTTGAGATGACAGTAGAATTTCAGCATGATCAACTCAGCCATCAACAGTGCCAGCCTACCCCCTACTGATTCCCGGCGAGCACTGCAGGCATTGTTCAGCTCATGAAGTCCCGAGGTCGGCTTGCTCTATGTAGACAGGCCACTTGTGCCAAGACTGGTAGTGACAGTTTGGCAACAGTCTGAGCAAGTGTATCCGGGAGGGCGCTGAGCACCTCGAATCTCGTCGCCAAGAGCATGCAGAAATCAAGCACAGGCAGCGGAAAGAGCGTGCGGCAAACCAGTCCCACCCACCACTTCCGATCGAGTGGAGGGTAGCCAATGTAACCCCACTTTTTAAAAAAGGAGGGAGAGAGAAAACAGGGAATTATAGACCGGTCAGCCTGACATCGGTAGTGGGTAAGATGATGGAATCAATTATTAAGGATGTCATAGCAGCGCATTTGGAAAGAGGTGACATGATAGGTCCAAGTCAGCATGGATTTGTGAAAGGGAAATCATGCTTGACAAATCTTCTGGAATTTTTTGAGGATGTTTCCAATAGAGTGGACAAGGGAGAACCATTTGATGTGGTATATTTGGACTTTCAGAAGGCTTTCAACAAGGTTCCACACAAGAGATTAATGTGCAAAGTTAAAGCATATGGGATTGGGGATAGTGTGCTGACATGGATTGAGAAATGGTTGTCAGACAGGAAGCAAAGAGTAGGAGTAAATGGGTACTTTTCAGAATGGCAGGCAGTGACTAGTGGGATACCGCAAGGTTCTGTGCTGGGGCCCCAGCTGTTTACACTGTATATTAATGATTTAGATGAGGGGATTAAATGTAGTATCTCCAAATTTGCGGATGACACTAAGTTAGGTGGCAGTGTGAGCTGCGAGGAGGATGCTATGAGGCTGCAGAGCGACTTGGATAGGTTAGGTGAGTGGGCAAATGCATGGCAGATGAAGTATAATGTGGATAAATGTGAGGTTGTCCACTTTGGTGGTAAAAACAGAGAGACAGACTATTATCTGAATGGTGACAGATTAGGAAAAGGGGAGATGCAACGAGACCTGGGTGTCATGGTACATCAGTCATTGAAGGTTGGCATGCAGGTACAGCAGGCGGTTAAGAAAGCAAATGGCATGTTGGCCTTCATAGCAAGGGGATTTGAGTACAGGGGCAGGGAGGTGTTGCTACAGTTGTACAGGGCCTTGGTGAGGCCACACCTGGAGTATTGTGTACAGTTTTGGTCTCCTAACCTGAGGAAGGACATTCTTGTTATTGAGGGAGTGCGGCGAAGGTTCACCAGACTGATTCCCGGGATGGCGGGACTGACCTATCAAGAAAGACTAAATCAACTGGGCTTGTATTCACTGGAATTCAGAAGAATGAGAGGGGACCTTATAGAAACGTTTAAAATTCTGACGGGTTTAGACAGGTTAGATGCAGGAAGAATGTTCCCAATGTTGGGGAAGTCCAGAACCAGGGGTCACAGTCTAAGGATAAGGGGTAAGCCATTTAGGACCGAGATGAGGAGAAACTTCTTCACCCAGAGAGTGGTGAACCTGTGGAATTCTCTACCACAGAAAGTTGTTGAGGCCAATTCACTAAATATATTCAAAAAGGAGTTAGATGTAGTCCTTACTACTAGGGGGATCAAGGGGTATGGCGAGAAAGCAGGAATGAGGTACTGAAGTTGCATGTTCAGCCATGAACTCATTGAATGGCGGTGCAGGCTAGAAGGGCCGAATGGCCTACTCCTGCACCTATTTTCTATGTTTCTATGTTTCCCTCAACGACTATCTGTCCCACCTGTGATAGGGTCTGTGGCTCTCGTATTGGACTGTCCAGCCACCAAAGGACTCACTTCAGGAGTGGAAGTAAGTGTCTTCCTCGATTCCGAGGCACTGCCTATGATGATGATGATGATGATGATGATGATGAGTCTGAGCAAAGGTGCCAACACCTGTCCCTCGGTTACCCCTCTACAGGCGTCAGTTGCAGCTCAGTGGGTAGCACTCTCGTCTGGGAGGGAGGGAGGGAGAGAAAGAGAAAGAAAGGTGTTGAATTTTTATAGCGCCTTTCACATTCTCAAGCTGTCCCAATGTGCTTTATAACCAATGAAGTATTTTTGAAGTGTAGATATTGTTGCAATGTAGGAAAATGCAGAAGCAAGATCCCACCACCAACTGCCATGTGATAATGACCGTTTTTAGCTGTTGGTTGAGAGATAAATGTAGAGGGACACCGGGGAGAACCCATGGGATCTTTTACGTCCACCTCGTGGCAGGCGGGGCCTCGGTTTGACGTCTCATCTGAACGATGGCACCGCCGACAGCGCAGCACTCCCTCAGCACCGCACTGAAGTGTCAGCCTGGATTATGTGCTCAAGTCCCTGGAGTGGGACTTGAACCCACAACCTGAGATATGGTCCTTGAGTCATTCATGGTCTCATCGCTCAAATTGGCCACAATTGGCAGCAGACTGGCAGCCGTCGCCAGAGGGATCACGTGTGAGGCTGGTGTAGGAGGAGGAAACATTCAGGCCTCTGCGCTAGATGGGGCGGTCGCCCAATTAGGCCTGTTGTTAGGGCAGAACAGAGACAATCTTCCCTCTAAGTCCACCTGCGGCATGAGTGGGCAGGCTTGATCTGGAGGTGGGTAAACAAAATGCCCCAGCACTGACATCCCTCAGCTCTGCGAGCAAGGTGTACACACGACATAAAGAAATGAAATGCAAAGGAGAATCGCTCGGTTTGAATACTGGCATAAATTAACAAAGGCCAACACAGCTTGCCTTCGTTCCTTTATTACGTTCATTGTTGTCTTCAGACCTGCTCTATTCTAATGGTATTGTCCTCGGGGGGAATGTGATATGCACACCCATGTACTGCAACGATGAGCTATGATCTTATGATGATAACTATATTCACTGCCCTCCACTATTTGTATAATTCATGTACCTTTTCTTCTTTTTTTCTTAAAACATGAATTTAAATTTGAACTGAGAGGGGGAAGAATTAACGACCTTGGTTGCCATGACTCCAACAATGGATGCACCAGGATGGCCAATCGAGGGAAATGATGATAGTGGTGGATCGAGGAGCATCTTGTGTTTCTGTGTACAATCTTAACCCTCCACAGCATGTGAGGGCCGTCCTCTTGTGGAAAAGGGAGCAGACTCATCAGATGTGTACAGACACTCACACTTACACACACTCACTCACACACACTCACACTGACTTATTCACACACACACTCACACTCACACAACACATACACTCATACACTCAGACACACACTCAGACACACTCACACACACTGACTCACTCACACACTCACATTCACACACACACTCATACACTCAGACACACACTCAGACACATTGACTCACTCTCACACACACACACACACAGTCACACTCACACACACTCACACACTCAGACACACTGACTCACTCACACACACACTCACACACACTCAGACACACACTCTTACACATACACACACTCACATATTCAGACACACACAGACACACAGACTCACACACACACATTCACACACAAACTCATACACACACACACTCAGACACACTCGCACATACACTCTCACACACATTCACACACTCAGGCACACTCATACATACACTTACTCACACTCACACACTCACTCACATGCACTCACACACTCACACTCACTCACATGCACTCACACACACTCACACACACACACTCACACACACACTCACTCACACTCACACTCACAAACACACACTCACACACATTCACTCTCACACACACTCAGACACACTCACACTCACACACTCACTCACTTACTCACACACACACATTCACTTACTCACTCACACACACTCTCTCTCACACTCACTCACACACGCACATACACATACACACACATTCACTCTCACACACTCTCACATACACACACTCAGACTCACACTCAAACTCACCCACATACACAGACTCATACTCAAACTCACACACACACTCACACTCACTTACCCTCAAACACTCACCCATTCACACACACACTTACTCACTAACACACACTCACTCACACATACTCGGACACACACACTCACGAGCTATGAGCACCTTGCGCTGTTTCTCTATGATAAAGGTGCTATCAAAATGCAAGATGTTACTGTAGAAGACACAACATATTCTGTATCAGTGCAAACAGCCTGCTCAGAATATCAGTAACAAAGATTTACACACTACCCCTCAGGCCTGTGGAGCACGGTTATGCTTCAAATGCAGTACCAGAAAGAAAATAACTTGCATTTCTATAGCGCCTTTCACAACCTCAGGACGTCCCAAAGCGCTTCACAGCCAATGAATTACATGTTTAGGTCTACAGTCAACTGATGTGTACTACCCTAATAAACACATCAACTATGGACAGTTCCACATGTCATTAATGTGCAATCCCACCCAAAAACATACAATAACCCACAGCACTTCGCATACAAATATGGAACTTGCATTTATATAGCGACTTTCATGACCTCAGGACGTCCCAAAGCACTTTACAGCCAATGAAGTACTTTTGAAGTGTTGTCATTGTTGTAACGTAGGAATCACGGCAGACGGTTTGCACACAGCAAGCTCCCACAAACAGCAATGAGATAATGACCGGTTAATCTGTTTTTTTGACGTTGGTTAAGAGATAAATATTAACCAGGACACCGGAGAGAACTCCCTCGCTCTTCTTCGAAAAAGTGCCATGGGATCTTTTACATCCCCCTGAGAGCAGAAGGGACCTCGGTTTAACATCTCATCCAAAAGGCAACACCTCTGGCAGTGCAGCACTCCCTCAGCAATGCATTGAAGTGTCAGCCTCGATCATATGCTCAAGTCTTTGGAATGGGACTTGAAACCACAACTTTCTGATTCAAAGAGAGTGCTATCCAGGCACGGATAACCATGAGGCGGATGGGGCTGCAGCCCATCAAAGAACATTGGCCCACCAAATGTAGGAAAAAATACATAAGGCCTCCCAATTAGGCTTAATAGAGTAGACAATAAGAGCGGAAAAACAAGATCGAGGAAAATATTGTTTATTTGCCTAACGTGCACATACTTATTTTTGCAGAGCCAAGTCTTTACTATTTGCATATATGTATAGGATTTTAGTATTGCAATGTTACCAAAACAAGAATATATACCTACTTGATACAGAATATATGCTATCATTGTTGAATATACTGGCCTATGTTTTCATACTCAGAATCAGAATCATGTATGTAATGTAATGATCATGAACAAACATAACTATTGGCCCATTTGGATCAGGCTCATCAGGCCCTTAATCCAGCCCTGGTACTACCCACTGAGCCACAGCTGACTTTGGGAGCGTGTTCTACTATTGGAAACATGTGACTTGCCTGTTCCCAGTGCAATTCCTTCAAGCCTTTCTCTACTCCCAGAAAATACCAGGGTCAAATTGGTGAAATATTTGACCTCTCTACAGTTGCCTTCAGTTGCAAGCCATCTACAGCACAGATAAGGAAGTAATAGCCATGAACTAAGTCTGCACCTTCTATTCATTTCCAACTTTGTCACTGGTGAGCTATCTGGGCGGCCTGTCACTTCTTCCCTGCACAGTTTCCATAAGTTTTTCAACTGAAGAAAAATGATAACATGTGAAATTGACGGGTAGGAAAAGACTAGCTGATCCACCTAGCCTGCCCCAAGAAATATAGCGTAAGGAAGCAAGGAATGAAATACGACCACTTAGGCATGATGTCCATTTCATGGATGGACCACCTGTGAATTGACCTATTGTGAACTTAACCAATGTATTTAATCCCCTGAGAGAAGGTTCTCTGAAATATTTCCCTGAGCCCTGAAGATAATTGAGTAAAATTTCACACTATGTATCGAATCTTTAACCTCCATTATTCAGCCATAACTGCTTGCTTTCCATTGAAGACATCACATTGGTTCCAGCAGCATGGGGCCATTGCATTCGATGGTGTATGACCATTGCCACCTACACTCATCTCCATAACCTTCAATCTTGTTCCTAACTGGATATTTATCTCACATTGTAAAATGAGTTAATTGGCACAGCATTACGTGCCTTCACTCAGAATCTAGTCCAAATATTGGAGACAAGTGCATCATTTTTTCTTCTAATGCACCCTCCGTAGACGTGAGCTCAACCAAAACTCCGCTGTCCGTGTCCTAACTCGCACCAAGTCCCGTTCACTCACCACCCCTGTGCTTGTTGACCTACATTGGCTCCTGGTCTGGCAGCAACTTCATTTTAAAATTCTCATCCGTGTTTTCAAATCCCTCCATGACCTCACCCATTCCTATCTCTGTAACCTCCTCAAGCCACATGACCAACGTACCCTCTAATCTTTTTTTTTCGTGCACGGTCCCTTTAGCTGGCTGCTTGGCCCATTCAAATTTTCGTAAGTGTGCAGTTTCTGACATATAAAAGCTGGTAAGCAGCCTGCACGGGACCTCCAGACCACTGCCCGGCCGCGCAGCTTAGTGCGAACGTTGCCTAAAACCATCCGAGATCACTGCACCCCTCCAATTCTGGCCTCTTGCGCATCCATGATTTTCGTCGCTCCACCATTGGCGGCCGTTCAGCTGCCAGGGCCTTAAGCTCTGGACTTCCCTCCTTAGACCTCACCGCCTCTCTATCTCTCTTTCCTCCTTTAAGATGTTCCTTAAAACCTACTCCTTTGACCAAGTTTTGGGTCGCCTATCCTAATATCACCTTATGTCAAAGTTTGTTTGATAACTCTCCTGAAAAGCACCTTGGGATATTTCACTATCTTAAAGGTGCTACATAAATGCAAGTTGTTGTTGTTGTTGTTGAGCACATACTCTCGCCTCGGAGTCAGGAAGGTTGTGGGTTCAAGAGGTACTTGAGCACATAACCGAGGCTGGCATATCAGCGCAACACCAAGGGAGTGCAGCATTGTCAGAAGCTCCATCCTTTGGAGTGAGTGCCTGGAATTTCCCCAGGGGATTCTCTGACGGGAGAATGTCGGAGGCTCCTAAGAAACAGCATAAACGTCGAAGAACTCCCGAGTTACTCTGTTTCGCTGAAGTTGGCCAGACAGAGCCTGTGGAAGCTCAATCCCCCATCTAGCAGTCCCAGTGGGCATTTGAGATCCCAGAGCACCAACTGAAGGTTTCTGATGGTCATCAAGGTTTCTGAGTGTTTCCAGCATTTTCTGTTCTTACTTCAGATTTCCAACACCCTGCAATATTTTGCTTTTGAAGAGTAGGGTATTGGTCAACAATCTCAATCTTAATCAATAAAAGCAGATCAACGTATGATTCACCTCATGGCTCTTTATGGGATCTTGCTGTGTGCAGAATGGCTGCCACGTTTGCTGACATTCCCTACATTACAATACTGACTACACTTCAGGAAGTACCTCATTGGCTGTGAAGCGCTTTGGGACGTACGGTGATCATGAAAGGCACTGTATAAATGCAGATATTTCTTTTTTCTTACGTAGCAACAGTGACGACACTTCAAGTGCTTGTAAAGCACTTTGAGACATTTCTGAGTGATGTGATAAGTCACCATGAAAATGCAAATGCTTTCTGCTTCTTTCTCTTCGTCTAGATGCAGGCGAGAGGTTTTGACAAACCGGCAGAAAAATATGGCATGGGTGCCCGCAGGGTTCAAAAACAGCCTAGAAGGAACTTGTTTATCAGAGTGCCAAGAGCAATGAAGTGAGGATATATAGTCCCATTAAAAATTCCTGCACTGTGGAGCTGAAATGAGCATGTGCTTCTAATAAAGAAAGAAAGATTTGCATTTATATAGCGCCTTTCACGACCACCGGACATCTGAGTTTGTTACATTTGAATGAGTTTGGCCGCAGGTTTGCGCGCTTTGGTCAGGTCATGTGACTCTGATGAGCAGTGAACCATTGCCCAGATTTTGTGATGGGCACATCTGTTCAAATCGCCCGACTTCACCCTGGAAGCAGCGATCCACAACATCAGCTCCTGAGTCACTGTGTGAGCCAAGGGTTCCTCCTGGCACGTCCACAGCACCATCATCATCTACCACTTGTCAGCGAGACTATTCCAAAAACAAGTAGATTTGTGTTTTTCAATGAGAGGAATTCTGCCACGTTCAAACAGCTTGCAAACAAAGAAACACAAAATCCAATCAAAGGCTCAAAACTGTGTGTAAACGTTCAATGTCACTTCAGTGTGCAAAGTACAAGGTACCCCATAATCATCATCATCATAGGCGGTCCCTCAAATGAGGATGACTTGCTTCCACACCAAAAGGGATGAGTTCACAGATGTTTCAATGGTGGACACGATATTCCAGTCCTGAACTCCAAGGGTGGAAGATGTCTGTGTGTGGATTTTCTTTAACGTGTGGTGACCGTTGCACATCAGCCACCTCATGGGCTTGACAGAGCTAGGCCTTTATCCAGTGGCAAGGGTAAACCATAATAGTCTAATGAACCAGGTCAGAGAATGCAGAGTCAGGGGACAAGTAGCAGAATGGATAGCTAGCTGGCTTCAAGATCAGGAAAGACGGGAAGAGGCTCGAGAGGAGCAGAAACACTGGCACGGATTGGTTGGGCCAAATGGCCTGTTTCTGTGCCGTAAATCCTGTTCATCAGCTGTCCCACTGAGCTGGGTGAGAACCCCAACAAGACATTTGATGTTATTTTCACCGGACAAATATAAGCATTTAAGGAGCAAGAGAAGGCAATTAGACCCAACATGGCTCAGCCATTTTGACTGATGTCTGCCTGCCCATCCTTCAGTCAGTTCCTTCATACTCCAGACACCACCAGATTCCCTTTCCGACATACATTCTAGGAAGGATCGCATCCCTTGTTGCCAGACTGGGCTCTTTAACTTTGCAGTGTATCTTTTATCATCTCATCTGCCTCGCCATCTCATGTGTATCATTATACTTATTACAGGATCATTGATTTCGGAAACTACTGGCAGAGATTCCTGACGACAATGATCCTTTAACGAGGGAGCTAATGAAAAGCTAACAAAAGCCCTGATGTAAGCTAACCACCAGCCTGGGAGTATCCTACACAGGCTGTACACCCTCTGCCATCTTTTCAAAAACTCTGAGAAGCACAGGCCTCAATCTTGAGCTGCAAGATCGAGCAAGATTGCAGCTTTCAAACACGACACAAGTGGCTCCTGTGGAGCAGGGGTTGGGAGCCTTGTGCTTATGGTACTGGATTGGCAGCCCCAAGGTCGTGAGTTCAAATTCCAGCATGGCAAATTATGGGGTCAGCAGCAGGACAGGCAAGGACCCAACTGATACCTGTCACTCCGAGCCACTCTGACGTGCAAGTGACTCCAATCGCAATTTTAACTCTTCCACCACCCGCCCCCCTCAGCAGGAGCACCTCCGTTCCTCTCATTTTATCCATCCCACAAGACGGCAGCCTATTCCAGAGGCCCACTATTCTCTGGGAAAAGAACCACCTCCTGATAGCTAACCTGAGAGAGAGAGAGAGAGAGAGAGAGAAAGAAAGAAAGTGTTATGTATGCAACCCTATGTAACCAGTTTTATACTGCCACCAGAGGGCGTACCTGTTGGAGTCCCAAGGGATCCCAGCATCCCTTGGGAGCACTGTATATAAGCAGGTCTCCCATGCTGTACCGAGACTCTGGAGTTAGAATAAAGGAATTAAGGTCACACTTACTCACGTCTACAGCACTCAGTTACATTACTTTATTACGAACATAACAACTGACGACGAGATAACGAACCATCACACGGAAATGCAGAGAACTGTTGGTATCCTGGAGAAATTCTCAGAAGGGCACGATTGTGAGGCCTTCGTGGAGCGATTCGACCAATACTTCGTGGCCAACGAGCTGGAAGGGGACGAGAACACTGCCAAAAGAAGGGCGATCCTCCTCACCGTCTGCGGGGCAACAACCTATGACCTCATGAAGAATCTTCTCGCTCCGGTGAAACCAACAGCCAAATCGTATGAAGAACTGTGTACGCTGGTCCGGGAGCACTTAAATCCGAAGGAGAGCGATCTGATGGCAAGGTATTGATTTTACATATGTCAATGGTCTGAAGACCAGGAAGTGGCGAGCTATGTCGCCAAACTAAGGCACCTTGCAGGACAATGCGAATTCGATGGATTCCTGGAGCAAATGCTAAGAGTCTTTTTCGTGCTTGGTATTGGTGATCCTTCGCAAACTATTGACTGTTGAAACACCGAACCTGAGCAAAGCCATAACGATAGCCCAGGCATTTATGTCTACCAAACAAATTTCGCAGCATAAAGAGGTTTCGGCAAGTACTGTACACAAAGTAACGTCGTTTTCAGGCAGGAATGTATATGGTAGAACATACACGCCTGCAGCTGCACGACCTCAGATGACCCAGAGTCCGCCGTCAAGCGTTAATGCGAGGCAATTGACACCTTGTTGGCGCTGCGGAGGCGATCATTGAGCCCATCAATGCTGCTTCATACACTATGCGTGCAAAGGCTGTGGAACAATGGGACACCTCCAGCGAGTGTGCAGACGAGCTGCAAACCCTGCAAACCACCATGTTGCAGAAGAAGACAGATCCATGACGGATCAAACTGAACTAGAGACTCAAACCGAGGAGGCAGAAGTGTACGGGGTACACGCCTTCACTACGAAATGTCCACCGATCATGTTAAAAGTCAAACTGAACGGAATTCCAGTATCCATGGAACTGGACACGGGTGTGGGTCAGTCTATCATGAGCAAAAAGGCCTTCGACAGGCTCTGGCGCAACAGGCCCAAGCTTTGCCCTATTCACACCAAGCTGAGAACTTACACTAAAGAGCTGATCCCTGTAATTGGCAGCGTAGCAGTCAAAGTCTCCTATGATGGAGCACTGCACGAACTCCCACTATGGATTGTACCAGGAGATGGCCCCACACTGTTCGGCAGAAGCTGGCTGGGAAAAATCCACTGGAACTGGGACAGCATCCGAGCGCTCTTGTCCGTCGACGATGCCTCATGTGTCCAGGTTCTGAGCAAGTTTCCATCATTATATGAGTCAGGCATCGGAAGTTTCTCGGAGGCCAAGGTGCAGCTCCACCTGGTTCCTGGTACACGACCCATCCACCACCAGGCATGGGCGGTGCCATATATGATGCAAGAGAAAGTGGAGATCGAGCTGGACAGGCTGCAACGAGAAGGCAGCATCGTGCCGGTGGAGTTCAATGAGTGGGCCAGTCCGATTGTTCCGGTCCTCAAGGGCGACGGCACGGTCAGAATTTGTGGGGACTATAAAGTAACAATTTACCATTTTTCGCTGCAGGACCAGTCCCCGCTACCCAAGGCAGACGATCTATTTGCGACGTTGGCAGGAGGGAAGACGTTCACCAAGTTGGACCTGACCTCAGCCTACATGACGCAGGAGCTGGCGGAATCTTCGAAAGGCCTCACCTGCATCAACACGCACAAAGGTCTGTTCATCTACAATAGATGCCCATTTGGGATTTGATCGACCGTGGCTATTTTTCAAAGGAACATGGAGAGCCTGCTAATGTCAGTCCCGTGCACCGTGGTTTTCCAGGACGACATATTGATCACAGGTCAGGACACTATCGAACACTTGAAGAACCTTGAAGTGTGTTTTCCTGGCGCCAGAGATCAAGTTCTTAGGAAGAAGAATCACGGCAGATGGCATCAGACCCACCAATGCCAAGGCGGAGGCCATCAAGAACGTGCCGAGACCATAGAACTTGACAGAACTGCGGTCGCTCCTGGGACTCCTCGGTTATTTTGGTAATTTCCTACCGGGTTAAGCACCTTGCTCGAACCTCTACATGTGTTGCTACGCAAGGGAGATAACTGGGTATGGGGGAAATCACAAGAGGCTGCTTTTGACTAAGCCAGAAATCTGTTATGTTCCAACAAACTGCTTGTTCTGTATGACCTATGTAAACGTTTAGTGCTAGCTTGTGATGCGTCTTCGGACAGGGTCGGGTGTGTGTTACAACAAGCAAACGAATCGGGAACATTGCAACCGGTCGCCCATGCATCCAGGAGTCCAAGGCCGAAAGGGCCTGCAGCGTGATTGAAAAAGAAGCTCTGGCACACGTTTACAGGGTAAAAAAAATGCACCAGTATCTGTTTGGTGTCAAGTTTGAGTTAGAAACCGACTATAAGCCGCTCATGTTGCTATTGTCAGAGAGCAAAGGGATTAATACCAATGCCTCTGCTCGCATCCAAAGATGGGCGGCCACGCTATCTGCATATAACTATGTAATCCGCCACACACCAGGCACAGAGAACAACGCTGATGCTCTCAGTCGGCTACCATTGCCCACCACCAGGGTGGAAATGGCACAGCCTGCAGACTTGCTCTTGGTGATGGATGCATTTGAAAACGAAAAGTCACCCGTTACGGCCTGCCAGATCAGGACCTGGACCAGCCAGGATCCTTTATTGTCCCTTGTAAAAAACTGTGTCCTCCATGGGAGCTGGTCCAGCGTCCCAGCGGAGATACATGAAGAGATCAAGCCGTTCCAGTGGCGCAGACGAAATGTCCATACATGTGGACTGTCTTTTGTGGGGTAATTGCGTGGTTTTGCCTAAGGAAGGCAGGGAAACGTTTATACGCGACCTACACAGTACCCACCCAGGCATAGTAATTATCAAAGCTATAGCCAGATCCCATGTGTGGTGGCCTGGCATCGACTCAGATTTGGAGTCTTGCATACGCCAATGCAACACTTGCTCTCAACTGAGCAATGCCCCCAGGGAGGCACCGCTAAGTTTGTGGTCACGGCCCTCCAAACCATGGTCTAGGATCCACGTTGACTTTGCTGGCCTGTTTCTCGGCAAAATGTGTTTAGTTATTGTGGATGCTTATTCAAAATGGATTGAGTGTGTAATAATGTCTGTGAGCACGTCCACTGCCACCATCGAAAGCCTACAAGCCATGTTTGCCACGCACGGCCTGCCTGATGTCCTTGTCAGCGACAATGGGCCGTGCTTCACCAGTGCTGAATTCAAGGAATTCATGACCCACAATGGGATCAAGCACGTCACATCTGCCCTGTTCAAGCCCGCATCCAGTGGCCAGGCAAAACGGGCAGTCCAAACCATCAAGCAAAGCTTGAAACGCATGTCGGAAGGCTCCCTGCAGACCCGCCTGTCCTGAGTCCTGCTCAGTTACTGCACCAGACCCCACTCGCTCACCGGGGTTCCCCCAGCCGAGCTGCTCATGAAAAGGGCACTCAAAACAAGGCTCTCTCTTGTCCACCCTGATCTCCATGATCACGTCGAGGACATGCGGCATCAACAAAGCATGTACCATGATCGCGCAAATTTGTCAAGCGATATTGAAGTCAATGACCCTGTATTTGTACTCAGCTATGGACATGGTCCCAAATGGCTTGCTGGCACGGTCATAGCCAAAGAAGGGTGTAGGGTGTTTCACGTCAAGCTTACAAATGGACGAACTTGCAGAAAGCATTTGGACCAAACCAAACTGCGATTCACAGACAGCCACGAGCAACCTGAAGAGGACACCACCAACTTCGACCCTCCGACACACACACAAGTGGCAACCGACATCACGGTCGGACACGAAGCTGAACTCAACATCCCCAGCAGCCCAACAAGGCCAGCTGCCCAGCAGCCCAGCGAACAACTAACCAACTCACCTACAACTGCATTTGTACCGAGACAATCGACTAGGGAGCGAAAGGCCCCAGATCGTCTCACCCTGTAAATAATGTACTATTGACTTTGGGAGGGAGTGATGTTATGTATGCAATCCTATGTAACCAGTATTATACCGCCATCAGAGGGCGTACTTGTTGGGGTCCCAAGGGATCCCAGCATCCCTTGGGAGCACTGTATATAAGCAGGCCTCCCATGCTGTATAGGCACTCTGGAATTAGAATAAAGGAACGATGGTCACACTTACTCACGTCTACAGTACTCAGTTAAATTACTTTATTACGAACATAACAGAAAGAAAGAAAGAAAGAAAGAAAGAAAGAAAGAAAGAGAGAAAGAAACAAAGAAAGAAACAAAGAAAGAAACAAAGAAAGGAAGGGCTAGACTTTCCACTAGGTGGCTAAGGCCCAAAAAAATGAGCGTTGGTCCAGCGATGTGGGACGTCTCGGCCTTGCTGATCGCCGGCACAAGGCACATTTTTTTTTGCAATTTTCCACTCGGCCTTACCCCGGTGACATCAAATGGGCAATGTGATTTTTCGGCGATCTCACGATCGCCTATCGAAAACGGAAATAAAAAATAAAACCTTCCCTAGCAACGCTATTCTGCGCATGTGTGGGATTTTTTTTTTGTTGGTTGAGTTTCTTTGCCGCATTTTGAGAGGTCAGGGGTCATCACACATGCTCAGAAGGCACAGGGAGGGTCAGAGAGAGAGAGTGCAGACAGAGCGAGTGAAGGAAGGAAGAGGGGAAAAGGAGATTTGTTGGGCTGGTTGGAGTGTAGCAATCCTGAAAATAGTTCTTTGGAGTAAAAAATAATTTATATTATGTTACTTTACAGTGTTTCATTGCACTGAAATTACTGAAATTAATTTTGTAATTTAATAGTGTACTATATATAATTATACTTTAAAATGGAGGGTGAGACTGAGAGGAAGAGGGCGAAACCCTTCAGCAAAGAAGCCAACGAGGCTCTGGTAAATATTGTACAGGGCAGGTGGGGCGACTTGACACGGGGTGGGCATGGGAAACCTCCACCCCATGTGTACCGCAAAATCGATGTCGTGACATCGTCATCAAATGAAGTGAGAACACCTGACCAGTGCCAGAAAAGGTGGAACAGCTTGTTGGCAGCAGCCAGAGTAAGTAGCCTGTTATATTTTAAATGTTACATATGTAATATTTTAATGATGCATGCAAATTTTAATTGGAATCTTGAATGTCATTTCTTTATAGTATTAATTAATTAAATTATGAATTAATTTAGGCATCCTAACAGTAAGTTGAATTTTATATTATGAAATATTGTTCATATGCAATGCAATGCAAATTTCTAATCGAACATTGCATCTCCGGCATTGAATTTAAATATGTCATTCTTAAATGTTTATTACCAAGTCCATTAGCTTATGCCATGCCATGTTCTCTTGTCATTTGCAGAAGGAGATATCTATCAATCACGCCGAGCAGAGGAGGATGGGTGGCCACCTCTTCAATTGATCCTTTCAGTAACCAGCGTGTGAGCAGTTACAAGTAATGGCAGGGAAAGCATAGGCCCCATCACTAGCAATAATTACTTTCACTAAATTAAACTAATCTCTCTACTCTCTAATCACTGTACTCTCTGTACTCTCTACACTCTCTACACTGTATACCAGTCAGTCTAATAGGCCCCAACAATATCAGTAGTTATTTTCAATACATATAAAAGCACTTTTCAAAAAGAAAATGCCTATACAATACTGAATATATTATATATGCCCCTAATCTAATATTCTGAGTTGAATTATCTTTAAATAACTCTCTAAATAACTCACAACTATTTAGCTCCTTCTTTTCTGTTGCCTCCACCCTTCCTCCGATCTTCAAAATGGCGTCCGTAGCGCCCATTTCCTTCGAATAAGCCCAGTAAAAGCAACTATTTCTCAGCGATCTTTTTTGGCCTAGCATGAGCCCAGCGAAGTGCTTGCTAGGTGTCGAAACTTGGGATGGGCCCTGTGTGGGCGATCAGTTCGGCGAGCATTTCGGCGAAGTGATCCGAAACTTGGACACCTGTTTTTTTCAGCTGTTTTGGGCCTAAGTTTCCACTTTTTCCTCAAAATGGGCGATAAAGGTCCATTTTGGGCGATAGGTGGGCCTTAGCTGGGCGACGTGAAGTGGAAAGTCTAGCCCAAAGAAAGAAAGAAAGAAAGAGAGAAAAAATGGCGTGGCATTCAGCTGAGTCTGCATGAGAACAGTCTGAGACTGTATTGTCTGCATTACAGCACTAAAACATTGCGTGGTTTCCACCTGTGCTACAATGGAAGCTGCCACATCGCCCATGTCACGCGTCATTACGTCTGAAACCACACGGTCTCTCTGGGAGTCCACCATTCTCTGCAGAGTGGAAGTAATGAGCTCCATGGTGTGCGCAGAGCTCTGAGC
This sequence comes from Pristiophorus japonicus, assembly GCF_044704955.1. NCBI lineage: Eukaryota > Metazoa > Chordata > Chondrichthyes > Pristiophoridae > Pristiophorus > Pristiophorus japonicus. The sequence continues at coordinate 16,567,391 of NC_091989.1, read as the reverse complement.
AATGTTGGAGGCGGACTCCTCCACACCCCTTACCACTGCCGAGAGGCTCTCAGGCACCCTTGCCATTGCACCCATCATCTCAGAGTGCATGGCCATCACCCTTCTTGTGAACGCCGCCCCAGCTGAGTCCTGTGCAGCAGAACTCCCACGCAAACTCGCCCTCCGGGGAGCTGGCTCCTGAGCTATCCTTTCCCCTTGGCCTTGCCGCAGCCCACTTGTCCCCGGTGCATCACCCAATGCAGAACCCTCCACTAAACTTGCCTCGAAAGATCATGTCATGCCAGGACCTGAGCTGGTGCCCGCGAGTGAGAGATGCAGTGACACGGTGCTTTGCTCCTCCTCCTCCTCTTCTCCTTCCTCATCCTCAGTGCGAGGCTCAGGGACAGGCTGGTCATCTGGTTGCTGATTATCTGGAAGCAGAAAGGCCCAAGACTCGCGTTAAGGTGAGGGCAGGGGGCAAGAATGGAGCAAGGAATGCAGACAGTATTAGGAGCTGGACAATGAGAAAGGAGTGTAGTGTGAGGGGGAAAGGGGGGGGGGTATGAGGGAAAGTGAGGGGATGAAGATACTGTTATTGCCCCCAATGGGGTCGACGTTGCCGATGACCACAGTGCCCACCACCTGCTGCCCAATGTCTGAGAGCTGCTGGAACTGCACAGCACCCTCACCTGTTCTCTGCTGCTCCCTCCTATTGTGGGTCACCTTGGCCAGCAAGAGAAAAGAATGTGTGTGAGTCAAATTCCAGCTATGTGCTTGGGCCGCCCGGACCTGTGCGACAACATCACCGCAGGTCGGGGCTATAAATAGAGCTGGAGCGCCAGGCCCTGGAACATTGTGGGTGGAGGTGCGGCGAATGAGGGTACGGGGCCCAGAAGAGCCGAGGGCCCAGGGGCAGCACGGACCTGCCCACACTGTGATATGTGTGCGCACTAGGTCCGTGCAGCAGAGCAGGTCTCCGGCCATCCTGGTTAACCTTTGCCATTGGATAAAGGCCTAGCTCTGTCAAGCCCATGTGGTGGCTGATGTGCAACAGTCACCACACGTTAAAAAATAATCCACGCACAGGCATCTTCCACCCCCTCAACTGGAGTTCAGGACTGGAACATCGGGTCCTTCATTGAAACATCTGTGAACTCTCGTGGAAGCAAGTCATCCTCATTCGAGGGACCGTCCATGATGATGTGCTTGGGAGATATGCATGCCATAGTTGAATCGTTGTAATTGTAGGCAAGGCATGAGATGTGGATGTGAGTTTGAGTAGGTGCAGATGCTTGGTGGGTAAGTGATGGGGGTGTGGTGGCTTGTGGAGTGTGTATAGACTGAGGTTCAGATGCTGATATGTAGGAGCTGTTGAAACATATACTCACCTTGACCACCCGAGTGAGGTAGTTGAATTTCTTCCAGCACTGTGTCAGGCTGCGGACGACCACACTACTGGGCCACTTCACTCCACTTTGCTCTGAAGACCTGGGGCAATGGCCTCCTTCTAGTGTCCAGGAACAGCACTGCCCTCCTTCGCTCCACTCCCACGACCGATGCCTTCAATGCCTGGTCGGTGAAACGACGAGCTCGCTCCCTGGGAGTGGGATCAGCCATGACGATCAGTGGATTCAGTTGATTGCAGGTCGCCTTCACAGCCAGCAATGCTGATAATGAGGATCTGCACAATGATGCAACCTCCCCTTTAAGAGCTGGAAGGAGCCAGTGTGAAACTCTTTTGAGTTTATCTGTAAAATAAAGAAACATTAAACCGTGCCACCCGCCCTGGATGACACAGCAGACATTTACAAGGCCCTTTTTTTTTTCATTTTTGTGGTTTTTTTTTGTGTTTTTCTTTTTTTTTGGTTTTTTTTGGGGTGCTAAAATCACATTTTTCCAAGTGCCTCCTATAAAAGGGGAGGGGGACACTAAAAGCACCGGCAATTAAAACAAATTAAACTTTAAAACGTAAAATCAAATTAAAATTTGGTTGCCGGGCGTGATGATGCACTCCAGCCCCTCCGGTGCCCACCTCTCGCGGAAGGCCGCGAGCGTACCGGTGGACACCGTGTGCTCCATCTCCAAGGACACCCTGGACCGGATGTAAGAGCGGAAGAGAGGCAGGCAGTCAGGTTGAACGACCCCCTCGACCGCCCGCTGCCTGGACCGGCTGATGGCACCCTTGGCCGTGCCCAGGAGCAGTCCTACGAGGAGGCCTTCGGACCTACCCGCTCCCCTCCGCACAGGGTGCCCAAAGATCAGGAGAGTGGGACTGAAGTGCAGCCAGAATTTCAGGAGCAGCCCCTTCAAATAATAAAACAGGGGCTGCAACCTCGTGCATTCCATAAAACCATGGAACACGGACTCTTCCAGACCGCAGAAATTGCAGGCGGCCTGGGAGTCCGTGAACCGGCTTAAAAATTTGTTGCACGGCACTGCTCCGTGCACCACCCTCCAGGCCAAGTCCCCGATGAATAGTGGGAGGACCCCTGCATAGAGTGCCCTCCATCGGGGACCCCCGCCTCCTCCGGACGGCAAGATGGTACGCCATGGCGTGTCCGGACGGCCGGCGAGGATGGCAAAGTTGAGAGTGTGCAGGAGCAGCCCGTACAGGAAACCCCTCCGCGCGGAACTGAAAGGCACGGAGAGGATTTCCCCGAGGCGGCTCAAGTTGTGAGGCGCCGGCCCCCGAGGGAGGTTCCGGGGTTTGGCGCCGATGAGGAATTCCGTCCGGACGGGGGTCAGTTCGGACGGGATCTCCCCACGTGCTTGAGCCTCCTCGATGCACCTAACAGAGTCAGGGCCCAGAGCTGTTTTTAGCGACTCGATGGCATCAGACTCGATGGCATCAGCCGCGTGGCGGACGTTGGCAGAATTTAGGCGCCGCGCCAGCGTGTCTGGCGCCATCCAGCCCGCTCCTCCGCCATCGAGCAGGTCCCTGACCCTGGTCACCTCACCAGCCACAGCCCTCTCTTCCGACCGCCACATAAAACCTCGGCCGTGGAGGTACGGATTCCCGAGCAGCGGCTCCTGCAGGACGGCCGCCACTCCAGCCGGCGGAGAGCTGCGCTTGGTGGAGACTTTGTTCCAGACCCTGATGAGTTCCCTGTAAAAGACAGGCAGCTCCCGGAGGGCGGTCCTGGCACCCCCCAAGTTCACAAACAGGAGCTGCGTGTCGTAATTGAGGTCGCGCTGCTGGCGGAAGAAATACGTCGCCAGAGCACACCACCTAGGAGGGGGCTCGACGTAAAGGTATCTCTGCAGGGTCTGAAGACGGAAAGTCGCGAGCTGGGCGCTGACGCACACCAACGACTGACCGCCCTCCTCAAGCGGGAGACTCAAGATTGCGGCAGAGACCCAGTGCTTCCTGTTGTTCCAGAAGAAGTCCACCAGCTTCTTCTGTATCTTGGCGACAAACGCAGGGGGAGGGGTCAAAGTGACCAGCCGGTACCACAACATTGCGGCCACCAGCTGATTTATGACTAGCGCTCGACCCCTGTAGGACAGCACTCGGAGCAGTCCTGTCCAGCGCCCTAGGCGAGCGACGACCTTGGCCTCCAGCTCCTGCCAGTTCGCCGGCCAGGCTCCCTCGTCTGGGCTAAGGTAGACTCCCAGATAGAGGAGATGGGTCGTGCTCCAGGCAAATGGCCTGAGCTCCTCCGGCAGGGAGTCCACCCGCCACTGACCCACCAGGAGTCCGGAACATTTCTCCCAGTTGATTCTGGCGGAGGATGCGGCCGAGTAAATCTCTTGGCACTCACGCATCCTCCGCAGGTCAGCGGGATCCTCTACCGCGAGGAGCACGTCATCGGCGTAAGCCGAGAGGACGACCTCCACGCCCGGCCCTTGCAGAGCCAGTCCTGTCAACCTCGTCCGCAAGAGGCGCAGGAAAGGCTCCACGCAGATGGCATATAACTGGCCGGACATGGGGCATCCCTGGCGCACCCCTCTCCTAAAGCGAAGGGGCGCCGTCAAGGACCCGTTAACCTTAATCAGACACTCCGCGGCGGCGTACAAAAGTCGGCGTACAAAAATGCGTCCCGAACCCGAAAGCGCGCAGAGTTCCGAGCAGATAGTCGTGATCCACCCTGTCGAACGCCTTCTCTTGGTCGAGGGATAGGAAGGCGACCGACAGACCAGCCTCCTGGGAACAATGGATGAGGTCCCAGACCAGATGGATGTTATCGTGGATTGTCCGGCCCGGGACCGTGTAGGACTGGTCGGGGTGGATCATGTGGTCCAGCACGGCACCAAGGCGAGCAGACATCGCCCTGGCGAAGATTTTGTAGTCCGTGCTGAGAAGGGAGACCGGGCGCCAGTTCTTAAGGAGGCGGAGATCGCCCTTCTTAGGCAGCAGGACGATGACTGCCCTGCGCCAAGAGAGGGGCATCTCCCCGGTCGCCAGACTTTCCCCCAGGACCCGCGCGTAGTCGCCCCCCAGGACGTCCCAGAACGCCCTGTGGAACTCCACGGTCAGCCCGTCCAGCCCCGGGGATCTTCCCCTCGAGAGCCGGTCGAGGGCACCGGTCAGCTCCGCCAGGCTTAGCGGAGCTTCCAAGTTTTCGGCGGCCTCCGGGCTGACCTTCGGCAGGTCCTCCAACAAAACTCTACGCACTTCCTCGCTGGACGGATCCGGAGAGAACAGAGCCCCGTAATATTCACGGGCCCTGTTGTTGACGCCCTCCGGATCCGAGACGAGAGAGCCGTCGTCGGCCAGCAGCGTCAAGAGCTGCTTACGGACACTCTGCCTTTTTTCCAGCGAGTAGAAGAAGGGGGAGCCGCGGTCCAGATCCCGCAGGAACCGGATCCGTGACCTCACGAACGCGCCTCGGGACCCGACGAGCTGCAGGTCCTTCAGCGCGGCCTTCTTCGCTTCGTACACCGTCCGCAGGGCCGGGTCCTGGACGACTTGACCGAGACGGGATTCCAGGTCGAGCACCTCTTTTTCTAGGCGCCCGACCCTGGCCGCCCGCCTCTTGGTCGACCCCCTCGCGTACTCTTGACAGAAGACGCGGATGTGAGCCTTGCCCACGTCCCACCATAGCCTCAGGGAGGGGAAGCCCCCCTGCTTCCTTCTCCAGTCGGACCAGAATCGACGGAACGAGTCCTGGAACCGCACGTCCTCCAGCAGCCGGTTGTTAAAGTGCCAGTACGCGGACCCCGTCCTCGCGCGGAGCGAAGTGAGCTCCGCCCACACCAGGTGGTGGTCCGAACACGGCACCGGCCGCATGGAGGCCGCCGGGACGCAGGAAACGTACGCCCGAGACACGTAAAGGCAGTCGACTCTGGACCATCCTACTCCAGGCCTCACCAAGTAAAGGCGCTGGAGTCGGGGTGGAGATTTCGCCAGACGTCCACCAAGTCGAAGGACCCGACCAGGTCTCTCAACTTCTCCATCGCCATCATGCACTGCGGGGCACCGGAGCAGTCCCTCGCCTCGAGGGTGCAGTTAAAATCCCCCCCGAGGACAATGCAGTCGCCGACGTCGACGGAGCCAAGAAGAGCGGACACCTCTTCAAAGAAGCGCGTTTGCTGCGGGCCGGGATGAGGGGCGTACACGTTCACGAGATGGAGCGGCACGTCCCCCAGGCGAACCGTTACGTGCAGCAAGCGGCCTGGCACGGGCTCCTCGACCCCCAAGATCTCCGGCTGAAAATGCGGGCCCAGCAAGATGGCCACCCCACTAGAAATGGCGGTGAGGTGACTCATGCGGACCTCTCCTTGCCATTCCAGGAGCCACGTGGCTTCGTCTCCCGGAACGGTGTGGGTTTCTTGCAGGAAGCACACCGCATATTTCCCCTCCGGCAGGAGCGAAAAATTGTCAAATCTACGGCGTGCCCCTCTGCCGCCGTTGATGTTGAGGCTGGCTATGGTTATCTTCATGGCAAAAGCATAGTGCAACCTCTACCTTAACCTATTGTGGATGAGGGAGCGGAGTCTTTTGTTGAACTCCACTCCCTCCGCAGCCCAGCGAGGAGTCCCTCGAGCTCGCGCTGCTCAAGGTGTTGCGCCTGTGTCAAGGGCCCGCCCGCGGCCAAGGTTTTAGCGGCAGCGCGGACGGACCCCTTGATCAGCTCAAGGAGCCAGTGTGAATGATGATTTCCGATTGCATTGCACCTGAACTTCATTATCACCCTGCTGATAGAGCACCTGTAGCACCCTACTGTGGTCATTAGCGCTTGACTTAGCGTTCCAGTTCTTTCTTGGAATGCTAGCAATCAAGTTAAGGGAAGCTCACAATGATTACCACCTCTAATTTTTCAAGATTTCAAAAATTAGTACCCCAAGCGGGACACTACCCAATTTCTGGCCCAAGCCTCAGTCAGATCCCATCTCTAGTATGGTGCTCAGTTTTGGGCACCGCACCTCTGGAGGGATACATTGGCCTTGGAGGACATGCAATGCAGATTCACCAGAATTATACTGTGGCTTAGAGGGTTACATGGGTAGCATAAATATGGCTTATATTCCCTTGTATATAGAAGATTGAAGAGTGATCAAATGTTAAAAAAGGATTCAATCGGGCAGATACAGAGAAACTATCAAGAACCAAGATCGAGGAGACATAATCTTAAAGTTAGAGTCAAGCCATTCGGGAGTGAAGTCAGGAAGCACTTCTTCCTACAAAGGTTTGTAGAAATCTGGAATTCTCTCCACCAAAAGACTGTGGAGGCTGAGTCAATTGGAGCTTTCAAACTAAGATCAATAGATTCTTGTTAGACAAGGGTATCAAGTGATATGGAGCAAAGACGGAAGAGTGGAGTTGAGGTGCGGATCAGCTGTGATCTCATTGAATGGCAGAGCAGGCTTGAGGGGCTGAATGGCCTCCTCCTGTTCCTACAGTTCCTAAGTTCCTACATGGAAGTCTAATTGTGTGCAAACACTTTTTATCCATATTGTATATACTTAGAAAGAAAGAAACAAAGAAAGGGATTTATATAGCCTCTTTCATGACCACCAGATATCTCAAAGTGCTTTATAGCCAATGAAGTACTTTTAGAGTGTAGTCACTGTTGTAATGTGACAGCAAGCTCCCACAAACAGCAATGTGATAATGATTGGATAATCTGTTTTTGTTATGTTGATTGAGGGATAAATATTGGCCAGGACACCGGGGATAACTCCCTGCCCTTCTTCAAAATAATGGTGTGGGATATTTTACATCCACTTAAGAGAGCAGTAAGGACCTCAGTTTAATATCTCATCCAAAAGACGGCACCTTCGACAGTGCAGCACTCCATCAGCATTGCACTGGAGTGTCAGCCGAGATTTTTATGCTCAAGTCCCTGGAGTGGGACTCAAACCCACAGCTTTTTAACTCAAAGGCAAGTGTGCTGCCCACTGAGCCACAGCTGACACTGAGGGTTAAGATCAAAATGAGTCTGCCACTTAAAGGGGAGAGTTAACTGAACTTTCTCACCTCTGCCCTCTGTGCATTCTGCGTTTCACTTTAACTTTAGCTGAACAGCATGAGGATAAATGTGGAGCACATGGGATTAGGGAATGGAAAGACTTGAAACGACCAAAGACGTCATCGAATCCAACCTCGAATATGGCATCGAATCCAACCTCGGAGCATGCTTGAGGGGCTAGATGGCCTACTCCTGTTCCTAATTCTTATGTTCTATGGCTGGTGGCTGCAGCAGCACTCTTGCACAGCTTTCTGCACAGGAAGCCGCTCGAACTGATGAGCGTCCAGTCTGTTATAGCACACGGACCTTGGAATGTGCAAATCATCTGCTCCACTGTCATATGGTGGCCCCATCTGGCACACACACCCGATCTACGGACGTTTATATAAAGCCAATAAAGCAGCTATCTTCTATTCACAAATCCATCTTCTTTATCGTCACCTAGGGGCCGATTTTCATCAGCCCACTGCCCACTGCCGCTGACTGCCGCCCACTCCCGCTGACATTCTTCCTGAAGATCCACCCAGTGCCACTTTCGGGGTGGCCTGGGACGGGCGGGAGGGGAGAGCCGCCAGGAACCGCTCGCTGATGTCAGCGGACGGCCGAGTGGTGCAACTAACCTCCTGCCCGCCGAGTTGCCTGATTCCTGTGGGCGGGAGTCAGCGGCAGTCGGAGGCAGAATGGGGGTTAACCGCTGGCTGGAGGCTGGTCTGTCACCGAGGTGAATATGAAGAACCTGGAAAAAAAGGTAAGTGAACATTTTTTTTTTAAATTTTCCACAGCGACTTACCTGCATGGGGTCCCCTGGAGGTCTTTGGATAGTTTTTGCATTTTTTTAATTTGTGATTTTTTTTTCAGGTCTTCGATCCTCCGTGGGTCCGACTCCATCCTTGGCGGCACTTGGGCAGCAAGCGCCTCTATCGCCGAGAATGTGACCTCGCGCCCGCTGCCGACAAGATTGGCGGTGCACGTCGTCCACTTGCCACCCGCCGACCTTCGAGGGACCTCGGCGATGAATATCCCGCCCAAAGTTCCGTCCGGTACCTCGGCGGCCATCGGCGGCACTTTGGGCGCGCGGAGACCTTGCTGAAAATCGGCCCTCTCGTCACACCAATGCTGATTTAAGCGGAAAGAGCGTGCGGAAAACCAGTCCCGCTCTCTCTTACCCTCAACGACTGTCTGTCCCACCTGTGACAGGGACTGTGGCTCTCGTATTGGACTGTTCAGCCACCTAAGGACTCATTTTAAGAGTGGAAGCAAGTCTTCCTCGATTCCGAGGGACTGTCTATGATGATGACTTTCCATAAGATGCCGCTTGGTGTCTTCTTAGATTCAGTTGAACATCACTCAGGTAAAAAAAATGTTATCTAGTCGGAATACCCTGTACATGCTCATCGACCAGCGATTTCATTGGCTACTTTGGCAACCAATCACCTGGAATGATAGAACACTTCACAGCCCCAGTGAGTGGCTGCCACCATCTGGTTTGAAGTTGCCCTCAGGAGGAACTCTATTATCTGCCGGATCTTCAGGTTTCACTAACAAACCCCTTAAACATTGACTCCCTCCACCACCGGTGCACCATGGCTGCAGTGTGTACCATCTACCATCGCCAAGGCTTCTTTGGCAGCACCTCCCAAACCCGCGACCTCTGCCACCTCGAAGGACAAAGGCAGCGGGCGCGTGGAAACACCACCCGTTGAGACAGTCAATCGATTGTCCTAATATTCTGGAGACCCTCTTTCAGTCTGGTTTTCTAACTGAATAAACTTGCTTTTATTCAGCCTCGGCTCAGTCAATTCTGCAAAGGTTGGATCGAGAATTTTACTCGGAAAATACTTTCACTTTACCCCACAGATTGGGCGAGGTTCCAAGCCACCGGCATCAATCTCAGTTTGACGTTGATACAATCTCTGCGAATGATCGAGAAATTAGATTAGAGATTAGGAAAGTGATAGCTTTTCCTGGATATTAATCCTCTTCCAGGTGGAGCTGGAGCTCGAATTTATCTATAATAGAGGAACAACTAACAGTGAGACACACCACAAAAATAAATGAAAGGATCTTAAGTGAATCTCAAGTATTTTTCACCGGCATCAAAACCCCGAGATTCAATTGCTGCCTTGTATCTTGCCCAGCCATTTTATATATTATATATTAAAAAGATTTATATATATAAAACACAAGATAGCATTTATATATTAAAAGGTGTCAGCTGTGGCTCAGTGGGTAGCACTCTCGCCTCTGAGTCAGAAGCTGGTGGTCTAAGTCCCACTCCAGAGACTTGAGCACAAAATCTAGGCTGACCCTCAAGTGCAGTGCTGAGGGAGCGCTGCACTGTCAGAGGTGCCATCTATTCGGTTGAGACGTTAAACCGAGGCCCTGTCTGCTCTCCTAAGTAGTTGTAAAAGATCCCACGCCACTATTTCGAAAAAGATCAGATAAGTTCCTGGGCAACATTTATTCCTCAATCCACATTACCAAAAACAGATGACCTGGTCATTATCTCAATGCTGTTTGTGGGACCGTGCTGTGAGTTAATTGGCTCCCGCCTTTCCTTACATTACAACAATGACTACACTTCAAAAGTACTTCATTGGCTGTAAGGCGCTTTGGGACGTCCTGAGGTCATGAAAGGTGCTGTAGAAATGCAAGTTCCTCGATATTTAGAATCGTAGAATAGTACAGCAGTGAAGAAGGCCCATCGGCCCAACGAGTCCGCACTGGCTCTTTCGAAGAGCAATCCAGTTAGTCCCACTCTCCACTCTTTCCCCATGTCCCTGCAATGTTTTCTCCTTCAAGTATTTATCCAGTTCCCTTTTGAAGGCTGCTATTGAATCTGTGTCCACCACCCTATCAGGCAGTGCTTTCCAAATCCTAGCCACTCGTTGCATAAAAAGGTTATTCCCCATGTCGCCTCTGGTTCTTTTGTCAATCACCTTAAATCTGTGCCCTCTGGTTACTCACCCTTCAGCCATTGGGAACAGTTTTGCTTTCTTTATTCTATCTAAACCCTTCATGATTTTAAACGCCTCTATCAAATCTCCTCTTAGCCTTCTCTGCTCGAAGGAGAACAGCCCCAAGTTCTCCATTCTATCCAGGTAACTGTAATCCCTCATCTCTGGAACCACTTCTATGCTAAGTGATGTGGGTTGTTGTATGTTTTCGGGTGGGATTGCTCATTACTGACATGTGGAACTGTTCATCGTTGAAGTGAATATGACGTTAGCGCACATCATATCTAGTTGGGGGTTATGTGGAATGCCAGTTTTTTTTGTGTGTGGCAACAGAATCGAGGATGATACAATTGACAATTATGTTCGAGTCTGGGATCCTCTATTTGAACCGTCATTAATTCCTTTATCCAGTTACAGGTGAGAGGTGTTTTTGGCATTAGATGTGCTGTTCAGTGGTTATGCAGGTTTCCCTTTGAAGACGCTCCGGGGTAGATTTTCATGTGACCACTTACACCACAGACGCGATGGGCCGAATGGTCTGCTTCAGTGCCATACATTTCTATGATTCTATGATCAGGTTGGAAGCGAGTGGAGCGATCCCATCACCCACCTCCTGGGAGCGATCCCATCCCCCACCCACTGGGAGCAATCCCATCCCCCACCCACCGGGAGCAATCCCATCCCCCGCCCACCGGGAGCTGTCCCATCCCCCGCCCACTGGGGGCAGTCCCATCCCCCCACCCACTGGGAGCTGTCCTATCCCCCGCCCACTGGGGGCAGTCCCATCCCCCACCCACTGGGGGCAGTCCCATCCCCCGCCCACTGGGGGCAGTCCCATCCCCCACCCACTGGGAGCTGTCCTATCCCCCGCCCACTGGGGGCAGTCCCATCCCCCGCCCACTGGGCGCGATCCCATCCCCCGCCCACTGAGAGCTGTCCCATCCCCCATCCACTGGGAGCGATCCCATCCCCCACCCACTGGGAGTGATCCCATCCCCCGCCCACTGGGAGCGATCCCATCCCCCGCCCACTGGGAGCGATCCCATCCCCCACCCACTGGGAGCGATCCCATCCCCCACCCACTGGGAGCGATCCCATCCCCCACCCACTGGGAGCGATCCCATTCCCCACCCACTGGGAGGGTCCCATTCCCCACCCACTGGGAGGGGTCCCAATTTTCAGGATCGAGCTTCACTAACATTCTGTCAATGAGCTGTTCGCGTATTTGAAATGGCCGGCCAATCGGAGGAGGGCACAAATCTAACGGACTCCAGTCACTCCAGATAAGTTAGCATGGAGGGGGTGGGGGGGGAGGGGGGCGGGGCAGGGGCGACAGATTTGCGACCCCATAATATGAGCATCTGTAGAAGTTTCCTTGCTTCAGTGAGTGCCCCGTGCAGTACCATCATCATCATAGGCGGTCCCTCGAGCGAGGATGACTTGCTTCTACGAGTTCACAGGTGTTTCAATGAAGGACCCGATGTTCCAGTCCTGAACTCCAATTGAGGGGGTGGAAGATGCCTGTGTGTGGATTTTTTTTACGTGTGGTGACCGTTGCACATCAGCCACCACACGGGCTTGACAGAGCTAGGTCTTGGTCCAGTGGCAAGGATTACCCAGGACGACTGAAGACCAGCTCTGCTGCACGGACCTAGTGCGCACACATATCGCAGTGTGGGCTGGCCCGTGCTGCCCTGGGCCCTGGGCTCTTCTGGGCCCCGTACCCTCATTCGCTGCACCTCCGCCACGATGCGGGGCTGTAAAGTGAAGCATACAGGCAGCTCCCAACGCATTGGAAGAATTGAGAAACGCATAGCAGCAACTTACCTCCAACCCGTGCAGGATAGACTGATAATCAATGGCATTAGGTAAAGCTCAATCCTTTCAGAACAGCTTCCAGACGCCCCCCCTCCCTCTTCTAAAAGGGTTAGCTCCATGCATAAAGTGCCAGGTGGGCTCTCCAAATGAAAATTACTGACCACTAACTGTTTTCAACTAACAATTGTGAAATTTGCATGGATTATACATTCCGTCTCCGACAGTGCCTACCAGCAGATGGTATCTACAGCAACAACACTTTTGCATTCATATAGTGCCTTCGACTATTAAAAAAACATCCCAAGGCACTTCACAGAAGCGTAATCCAAAAAATAGGTTCCTGCGAGAGAAGGAGATAACCGGAGGTTTGACCAAATACTCAGCCAAAGAGTTAGGCTTTAAGCAGGGCCTAGAGCGCATCCAAAACTCTGCTGTCCCCAGACCCAATGCGCACCAAGTCCCGCTCACCCATCACCCCGGAGCTCGCTGACCTACATTGACTCCCGGTTCAGCAACACCTCAATTTTAAAATTCTCATCCTTGTTTTCTAATCCCTCCATGGCCCTCGCCCTTCCCTATCTTTGTAAGCTCCTCCAGCCCCACAACTCTCTGTGATCACTACGTTCTTCCAATTCTAGCCTCTTGAGTACCCCCGATTTCCTTTGCTCCATCATCGGTGGCCGTGCCTTCTGTTGCCTAGGCCCCAAGCTCTGGAGCTCCTTGCCTAAACCTCTCCGCCTCTCTACCTCTCCCTCCACCATTAAGATGCTCCTTAAAACCCACCTCGTCACCTGTCCTAATATGTCTCTATGTGGCTCGGGTGTCAAATTTTGTTTGGATAACGCACCTGTAAAGCACCTTGGGACGTTTTACGACATTAAAAGCGCTACATAAATGTTGTTGTTGTTGCAGGGAGGCAATTCCAGAGTGTGGGATCTAAGCGGTTGAAGGCTTGACCGTCAATGGTGGGGTGAAGGGATGGGGGGGAATACACAAAGGGCCTGAATCAGAGGAGTGGATGGTTCGAGGGTGGCAGACATTCAAGAGTTCTAGCTCTCGAACAAAGTGGCCCTATCCTGATCCTAGAAACCATTGTGTTCATTACTTGTGAAACTGGGATTGTAACCCACCATTTATTTTTTATTTTGAGTCCCTTGAAGCTAACCAATAAAGAGTCTCGCTTTCCTAGAATCTAGTAAAGAAGAAGGAGAAAAAAGACTTGCATTTATATCGCACCTTTCTTGACCACCGGACGTCTCAAAGCGCTTTACAGCCAATGAAGTACTTTTGAAGTGTAGTCACTGTTGTAATGTGGGAAACGCAGCAGCCAATTTGTGCACAGCAAGCTCCCACAAACAGCAACATGATAATGACCAAATAATGTGTTTTTTTGTTATGTTGATTGAGGGATAAAATATTGGCCAGGACACCGGGGAGAACTCCCCTGCTCTTCTATGAAAATAGTGTCATGGGATCTTTTACATCCACCTGAGAGGGCAGATGGGGCCTGAGTTTACCATCTCATCTGAAAGACGGCACCTCTGACAGTGCAGCGCTCCCTCAGCACTGCACTAGAGTGTCAGCCTAGATTTTTGGGCTCAAGTCCCTGGAGTGGGACTATGAACCCACAATTTTCTGACCCAGAGATATGTGTGCTACGCACTGAGCCACAGCTGGCATTTTAGGTCCCTTGCCAAGTAAAGGACTTCAATATAATCGCGAGACTAATTAATGTAAAATTACTCTGAGAGATGGAAGGCAGTTTGCTCTGGAACCATTCATATTTGACGATCTATTTCACCAATTAAGCAGAAAATTAGCTTAAAATTTGAATCAGCCACATTAAAATACGCAACACACCAGAAGATATACGTATCAATAATGTCGCCATGAACAGCAATGCTCCTGAGAAATTTCCCATGTCAGGCAAACTTGTAATTTGGAATTAATCGATTGATAAACGTTTTGCCGCTATTTGAGACGGGAGCTTTTTATTTTCAGAATTGCACTGGGTCCCACTTGAAATATTAATGAGTTTAGTTATAGACTTTACACTGGAGATGAAATGCGAGTTTGAGTTGTATTAGTTGCTGCATAACAGGAGCTAATGGTCTCGAGACGATGGCATTAATCACTCGGGGGGGGTGGGGGGGAAACAGTAACGGTGGGGATTTTGTGCTAAAGTGGACTTTACATCTCATGCAATGTCAGACAATGAATTATGAATGGGAGCTTCACCGTGTGAAACTTCACTTGTCCCGTTGAGCTGCAATGTTTCAGCACTGGGTTCATTTTAAAAGAAAGACTTGCATTTATGTAGCACCTTGCACAACCACCAGACATCTCAAAAGTGCTTTACAGGCAACTAACTACTTTTGGAATGTAGTCACTGTTGTAATGTGGGAAACATGGCAGCCAACTTGCGCACAGCAAGCTCCCACAAACAGCAATGTGATAATGGCCAGTTCATTTGTTTTTGTTATGTTGATTGAGGGATAAACCAGGACACCGGGGATAACTCCTGTGTTCTTCTTCAAAATAGCACCATGGGATTTTGCAATCCACCTGAAATGGCAGACAGGGACTCAGTTTAACTTTTCATCTGAAAGACAGCACCTCTGACAGTGCAGCACTTTCCTCAGCACTGCACAGGAGTAACAGCCTAGATTTACATGCTCAGGTTCCTGGAGTGGGACTTGAACCCACAATCTTCTGACTCAGAGGCAAAGGTGCTCCTCACTGAGCCACAGCTGACACTGCAATTGTGCTTGTTAAACATTTTACACTCAGCAACAGGGTCAACTTATTCCCTTGGAGTGATTTGATTTTTTCTCGGGACGTGGGCATTGCCAACAAGGCCAGCATTTATTGCCCTTCCCTAATGGCCCTTAAGAGGTGGTGGTGAGCCGACTTCTTGAGCCGCTGCAGTCTATGTGGTGAAGCTTTTCCTTGCAGCTTGATAGTTAAAACCAGACTCTCGCTGGTTCACCCCAACCTGCATGATCAGGTAGAGAGCAGGCAGCAGCAACAAAATGTAAACGATGGTCGCGCCACTGTGTCACGGGAAATTGATCTGAATGACCCTGTGTATGTGCTAAACTATGGACATGGTCCCAAGTGGATGGCAGGCACGGTCATTTCAGAGACAGTTAAGAGTCAACCACATTGCTGTGGGTCTGGAGTCACATATCGGCCAGACCGGGTAAGGACAGCAGATTTCCTTCCCTAAAGGACATTAGTGAACCAGATGGATTTTTACTATAATCCGGTAGTTTTATGATCACCATTACCGATACTGGTTTTTTATTCCAGATTAATTTAATTAACTGAGTTTAAATTCCCCAGCTGCCGTGATGGGTTTTGATAGATTGGCGATTTGCTGTGGTTAATGTCAGGAAAGGATTCCAGGCCTAAATTGGCCGGGATTAGTTCAGTTTGGATTATTGAGGTTGGGTTGGAGGGTCTCTTTATCAAAGGCCTCCAGCAACATGGGGACAAAATGTCCGTTTGCGTAGCCATGTCCCTGTTGAGCTTCCCGCTGGTATATGGTGTCCAGTCACAATCGCTACTCACAAGCAACATTACAACAATGATTAAACTTCAAAAGTGCTCCATTGGCTGCAAAGCATTTTGGGAAGTCCTGAGGTAATGAAAGGTGCTATAGAAAAGCTCATTTTTCATTTACAAGGTTTGCTTAAGGAGATTTACTGCCTTACTCCCCCCCCCCCTCACACCAAACATTGCCTAGCAAGCATGCCAGATCCAACATGGGCTGGGAGTTCACCCTCAACTATTTTGGTGTAAACTGTAAATCAAGTTATTAAAGGGAGGCACTAAAACTGACAAATTTAAACAAATTAAACTTTAGATATTAAGGATCAAATTAAAATTTGGTTGCCGGGGGTGATGATGCACTCCAGTCCCTCCGGCGCCCACCTCTCGCGGAAGGCTGCGAGCATATTGGTGGACACCGCGTGCTCCATCTCCAGGGACACCCTGGCTCAGATGTAACCGCGGAAGAGAGGCAGGCAGTCGGGCTGACGACCGCCCGCTGCCTGTGCCGGCTGATAGCCCCCTTGGCCATGCCCAGGAGCAGTCCTACGAGGTGGCCTTCTGACCTGCCCGCTCCCCTCCGCACAGGGTGCCCAAAGATCAGGAGCGTGGGACTGAAGTGCAACCAGAATTTGAGGAGCAGCCCCTTCAAATATTGGAAGAGGGGCTGCAACCTCGCACACTCAACATACACATGGAACACGGACTCCTCCAGACCGCAGAAATTACAGGTGGCCTGGGAGCCCATGAACCGACTTAAAAACCGACTGCTCCATGCAATACCCTCCAGGCCAAGTCCCCAATACATAGAGGGAGGACTCCCGCATAGAGAACACTCCATTGGGGACCCCCGCCTTCTCCGGACGGCAAGGAGTTCACCCACATTATGTAAATGAAGTGTACCTCATAAAATCAGGCAGATTAATGGTTAGGTAACCATTGTACACTGACCGAATCACACCCCAGCGGGAATTTTCACTAGTGACTACAGTGAGTGAGACTGGCATAAATATCCAACTGCAGATGTAGGCAGCAGTATGCTTCTAACCCCTGGTACTCTAGCAGGGAGCTATATGGACAGGTGTCATGCATTTTTTGATAGTCTGCACAGGAGGAGAGCAAATGGTTAACAGTAGTAACAGTTAAAGAAAGAAATCGCATTTATATAGCGCCTCTCACAAACACAGGACGTCCAAAGCGCTTTACAGCCAATGAAGTACTTTTGGAGTGTAGTCACTGTTGTAATGCAGAAAACGCGGCAGCCAATTTGCGCACAGCAAGCTCCCATAAACAGCAATGTGATAATGAGCAGATAATCTGTAGTATATGCAAGCACTCTAATAATGACTCCACGAGGTAAGGGTATAGTACTTGAACTGTAGTGACCTTAGTCCTTTATTGCAGCTCCTAGAGTGAGGACACCAAGAGGTGAGCTCCCTTTTATACTGGGTTACCTGCAGTGTGTAGGTGACCCTTAGGTCTCCAGCAGCAGCATCCTCTGGTGGTACAGGTATAGTGTATACAGGGTGAAGGTACATTCAGTGATCTAGTGTTACAGTACATACATTAAC
Source organism: Pristiophorus japonicus (assembly GCF_044704955.1). Lineage (NCBI taxonomy): Eukaryota > Metazoa > Chordata > Chondrichthyes > Pristiophoridae > Pristiophorus > Pristiophorus japonicus. The sequence goes on along the minus strand of NC_091989.1, from coordinate 16,550,102 downwards.
ATGCATACATAACAATCTGTTTTTGTTATGTTGATTGAGGGATAAATATCGGCCAGGACACCGGGGATAACTCCCCTGCTCTTCTTTGAAATAGTGCTGTGGGATCTTTTACGTCCACCTGAGAGAGCAGACGGGGCCTCGGTTTAACGTCCCATCTGAAAGACTGCACCTCCGACAGTGCAGCACTCCCTCAGCACTGCTCAGCCTGGAAATTAATTTGGAGAGATTAGAGTGAAACAATTTCAGATAAGTTATCTTCACCAACAGCTTAAAATATCCCTTATCAACTGGGGTTCAGCACAACAACAATTGTAATTTCCCTTCCCGTTTAAAATGACAAATCCATTCATCGGCAGGCAGGTTTGTCACTGCACAAGGTATAAAGTGCAGCATCGCCATCTGCTGTTGGAGAGCCAGAACTGCAGGGGGAAAAAAAAATCACACAAGCTTTTTTTAATACATATATATAAATATGTATATATGTATTGAGAAACCTCGATAAAGATCCAAGAACCAAAGTGCTGGATAATGCTGAGGTTGGAAAAGTTAGGAAGAAAAACTGAAGGAAATCAAGAAGTAGGAGCTGAAATTCTTGGTTGTTTCAACGGATTCTTGCCGGACACAAAAGCAAAATACTTTGGATGCTGGAATCTGAAATAAAATCAGAAAATGCTGCAAATCTCAGTGGGTCAGGCAGCATAATGTTGAGAGAAACAGAGTCAACATTTCAGGTCTGTGACCCTTCGACAGAACTTAGATTCTTGCCAGAGTTGTTCTGAAGTCCACGTAACAACAACAACTTGCATTTGTATAGCCCCTTTAACATAGTAAAACATCCCAATTGTGATCAGACAAAAATTGACACCAAGCAACACAAGCAGATATGATTACAGCTGACAAGGTAGGTTATAAGAAGTGGCCAGGACACTGGAAATAACTCCCCTGCTGTTCTTCAAAATAGTGCCGTGGGGTTTTTTATGTCTATCTGAGAGAGCAGACGGGGCCTCGGTTTAACGTCTCATCTGAAGGACAGCACCTCCGACAGTGCAGCACTCCCTCAGCACTGCACTGGAATGCCAGCTAACATTAAGAGTTCAAGTCTCTGGAGTGGGACATGAACCCGCGACCTTCTGACTCAGAGGTATAACTTCCCTCCTGCTCATCCTTCGGCCCTAAATCAGGTTCAAGGGGCCATACCGAAAGCGGTCGCCACCACAGTGAGCTTTCCGTCTGCACAAACTCTGCGAAGCTGCAGCACTTTTCTCGCTGAATCTCCTCGCAGCCGCGATGGTTTCCATTGGGGAGGGTCGCCAATTCTGGTTGGACATACGGACATATTCCTGGAGGTTTCGTCACATGACCTCCCACCTTCCACCATCCCGCTCCCACCATTGGTTACCCAACATGTCCATGCCCGCATCGTTCCCCCTCCCAGGCCAATTGGAAAGCAAGCACAGGGCTCCTAATTACCCGATTGGATGATTGTTGACTGTCTGTCAAACAGTCTTTCTATCCTGTCTCCAGTTATTTTAATAACTAATAAATTATCAAAAAATGTAAAATCGAACAGACACAAATTTTTTTCATGTCCCTAGGATTTTTTTTTCTCCTGGGTTGCTTGTAGCAATGTTCTGGAGATCGATCTTCCATCTCATCTGGGATGGGGGATTGTCCTCTGAGGAGAGATTGAGTAGATGGTATATTCTCTGGAGTTTAGAAGAATGAGAGGAGATTTCATTGAAACATATAAAATGCATAGGGATTGACAGGGTAGATGCAGGGAGGATGTTTCCCCTGGCTGGGGAGTCTAGAACCAGGGGTCACACAGTCTCAGAATAAGGGGTCGACCATTTAGGACTGAGATGAGGAGAAACTTCTTCACTCAGAGGGTGGTGAATCTTTGGAATTATCTACCCCAGAGGGCTGTGGATACTCAGTCGTTGAGTATATTCAAGACAGAGATCGATAGATTTTTGGATACTTAGGGAACCGAGGGATATGGGGTCGGGCAGCAAAGGTGGAGTTGAGGTCGAAGATCGGCCATGATCTCATTGAATGGCGGAGCGGGGTCGAAGGGCCGAATGGCCTACTTCTGCTCCTATTTCTTACCTTCTTATGTTCCAGGCCAGTCCTACACCTGGGTGGAATTAGAAACACTGGCCAGGCAATGTTTGTAAAGACTGGAGTTTTTGAGGAGCTTCCTGTTTCATCGCAGTACTCCTGGAAATAGTGAGCAGAATGGGGCTTAATGAACGGCCTCAGCCTTGTGGAGTGCAGCAATCTCGAGGAACTGGGCAATGGTCATGCTGGAGAACGGACTCGGCACATCGCTGACCATCAGCTGGCCCCCGACGTAAACCTTCACCCCAGGCTCATCTTGTTAAAAGTACGTCATAGAATAGTACAGCACAGAAGCATTCGGTCCATCGAGCCCGCACCAGCTCTTTCGAAAAGCAATCAGTTAGTCACACTCCCCCTCTCTTTCCCCATAGCCCTGCAATTTTTTTCTCCTTCAAGCATTTATCCAATTCCCTTGTTGAAAGCTACTATTGAATCTGGGTGTTTTTTTTAGTCATTCACGGGATGTGGGCATCGCTGACAAGGCCAGCATTTATTGCCCATCCCTATTTGCCCTCGAGAAGGTGGCGGTGAGCCGCCTTCTTGAACCGCTGCAGTCCGTGTGGTGAAGGTCCTCCCGCAGTGCTGTTTGGGAGGGAGTTCCAGGATTCTGACCCAGCGATGATGAAGGAACAGCGATATACTTCCAAGTCAGGATGGTGTGTGACTTGGAGGAGAACGTGGGAGGTGGTGGTGTTCCCATGCTGCCCTGGTCCTTCGAGGTGGTGGAGGTCACGGGTTTCCACCAGCCTATCAGGCAGTGCATTCCAAATCCTAACCACCCGTTGCATGAAAATGTTTTTCCTCATGGTCGCCTCTGGTTCTTCTGCCAATCGCCTTCAATCTGGTTATCGGCCCTTGAGCCAGACGGAAAGGCTCAGCTGAGTTACAATGGGTGTGCTCACTACTCTTGCGGACAGACCGGGCAGTCTGGAGCACAACACACACCCACGGAGTCGGCAAAGGGCCCTTGTGGTGAGCTGAAGGAAAGTTGAACAGCCACAGGAATTGAGCTGGGATACCCCGGGAAGGCTGTGCTGACTCTGTCAGTGTGGAGAATCTGATTATAGGAGCTTTGGTTTATAAATATGCTCATTACTGTAATTAGAAAAGCGCTAATTAGCATTTAACTGATCAAAGGTTTTGGAAACTTAAAATATGTAAAGTCTCGACAATAAAAAGCAAGGTGAGGGTTGCGGGGGAGGAGTAGGGTTATGATGTGAGCAGCAATTACAACCATGTAAACGCTTTCATTGATCACACATTTTAAATTACAGGCAATTGAGTTGCTAAAAATTCCCAGACAGGCAGGTAAAACTGCAAATTAAAACACTACTCTTACACTGGGAAAAAAACCAAAAAGATAATCTCATTTTATGAATTGAATTATTTCAAGCATAGATCAAGCAACCTTAGCAAATCCACTGTTTGGAAATGACTTTGCCTTTGAGGATTTGAAAACTACAGCAAATACCATCGGCCCCTTCCCCCACCATCCTCACTGTATTGAGATCAAGGTTCCTCACACTGTCCCCAACTCTAACTCATTCTGCCCCAGAAAGCTCCAAATTAAGGAAGTCCTTACCACCCATAGCCTTACCTTCCTCACATAACCTTCAGACTTGCATTTATATAGCGCCTTTCAGCACCATCACCAGATGTCTCAAAGCACTTTACAGCCAATGAAGTACTTTTGGAGCGTAGTCACTGTTGTAATGTGGGAAACACGGCAACAGCAAACTCCCACAAACAGCCATGTGATAATGACCAGATCTTGGCAATGGTGTCCGAGGGATAAATATTGGCTAGGACACCAGGGAGAACTCCCCTGCACTTCTTCAGAAGAATAATGCCCTGGATTCTTTTATGTCCACCTGAGAGGGCAGGCAGGGCCTCGGTTTAACGTTTCATCTGAAAGACGGCACCACCGGCAGCGTAGCGCTCCCTCAGCACTGCACTGGAGTGTCAGCCTAGATTGCGTGCTCAAGTCTCTGGGGCAGGACTTGAACCCACGGCCTTCTGGCATCAGAGGCAAGTGTGCTACCCACTGGAGCCACAGCTGACACTGTTGAGAGAAAATATCTGTCTAATCTCAAGCCTTGCTGGAGGTTAGATGACTTGGTACTTGTGCTCAGCGTTCACAGCCTGCTTACATCCATAATTATCTCCGGAAGATATAAATAATCTGTTTTATTACATTGCATTCCTCTTCAATCTCACCTTGGGAGCGTTGCTACCCACAGAGTGAGAGACAACAGGTCTGAGGCTGGCCAACACTCCAATCACAACACAAATGTATCACGGAGAACCACTGCAAGAGATTATTGTGGCAAATTGAGAGAGGCATTGTCATCTACTTACATTGTTAAAAATCAATCAGGAAATATGACAAAGCAGCGCGATGCTGGCCGAGAAATCCCAGTCAAGGGCTTCCCGTGGGCGATCGACAGAAAATATTTTTTAAAAGATGCGCACCTACCTTATCCTGCCCACCCACGATCCCGGTCCTGAGGCCTCCTCTCCCTGCGCATCGCAGCGCGTGACGTCGGGGCTGGAGTCACATGGCTCCGGGCAGCCAATCCAGATACAGTATTTTCTCATTCATAATAATGGGAACTCCGTAAGTAGGAGTTCCCATTATTATGATTGAGAAACTCACCCCCCCCAAAAAAAACAAACACCAATAAAAACTAGAAAAAATACACCACAAATTTAAGATTAATTCAAATTAAAGTTATTAATGTCTTATAAAAAATATATATTTTTCCGATTTTTAAAAAAGTTTCTTTAATTTTGGTTTAAAATAAACTTACCTTAGTGGGCAGGGTTTTTAACATTAAAATGTGTTTTTTAAATTTTATTTTATTATATTTTTGTATGTTTTAAAACTCTTAAGCCTGTAAAAGTAGGCTATGTGCCTGCTTTTATCAGGCTCAAGAGTTTTCAGGGCATCCGCTGGGCAGATGTGGGTTCCAAGAAATGGGGTAAATACCGCAATCTTGCCCATGCGAATGTCCTGGCTGTGGGGATCATCATAGGCAGTCCCTCGGAATCAAGGAAGAATTGCTTCCACTCTTAGAATGAGTCCTTAGGTGGTTGAACAGTCCAATACGAGAACCACAGTCCCTGTCACAGGTGGGACAGACAGTCGTTGAGGGAAGGGGTGGGTGGGACAGGTTTGCCGCACGCTCTTTCCGCTGCCTGCGCTTGATTTCTGCATGCTCTCGGCGATGAGACTCGAGGTGCTCAGCGCCCTCCCAGACGCTCTTCCTCCACTTAGGGCGGTCTTTGGCCAGGGACTCCCAGGTGTCGTGGTACTACTAAGAATGTTGGTGCTTCACATCAATTTACTCTGGCAACCCGCGATGAATTTAATCAAACCACTTGGCCACCAAGCCACTGGTAAAAGCAAGCAAACAACTTGCAGTAAAAAAGAAAAGAAAGACTTGCATTTATATAGTGCCTTTCATGGCCACCGGGCGTCCTAATGCACTTTGCAGCCAACAAAGTACTTTTTGAAGTGCACTCGCTGCTGCAGATCCAGTTAATCCACAGTCCTTTAAGAAGGGAATGGAAAACTGCCAGGGGAGGAGAGCACTGGCGCCTCTCGGGTGTGTGAGTTAGTTCAGTTTGCTCAGTGATGCGTCGTGGGTAAGCATGGTCTCCTGGATCTAGCGTGAATGTGTTATGGAGTTGTAGAGGTTACAGGCTGTTCTCTCTCTCTCTCTCTCGCTCTCGCTTTCTCCCTGTTCTTTCTTGTCTTCCCTGGGCTGGAAGGCAGTATGTTGGATTGTGCCGTTTAGTGTACAGATTGAATATTGACCCTGAGGAGCTTTTACTGCACCTTTTTTTGTATGTTTGTAGGTGCTGGCACCAGTCAATGGCAGACATAACCATTAAAACATAGGGAGCAGGAGCAGGCCAATCAGCCCCTTGAGCCTACTCCACCATTCAATAAGATCATGGCTGATCTTCTACCTCAACTCCATTTTCCTGCACTGTCCCCTTATCCCTTGATTCCAAAAATCTATCAATCTCTGTCTTGAATATACTCAACGACTGAGCCTTCACAGCCCTCTGATTTCAAAGATTCACCAACCTCTGAGTGAAAAAATTTCTCCTCATCTCAGTCCTAAATGGCCGATCTCTTATTCTGATTCTGTGACCCCTGGTTCTAGACTCCACAGCCTGGGGAAACATCCTCCCTGCATCTACCCTGTCATGTACTGTAATAATTTTGTATTTTTCAATGAGATCACTTCTCATTGCTCTAAACTCTAGAGAATATAGATCACAACCAAAGCAAAGCACACATGGCGAACTGTAACTGGAGCTGCGTGTAGCTGAAGACTCAAAGGTGAAGCGGTCTAGGGCCTTGTTTTCTATATTGCACACAAATTGCCGTACATAAAAATTGCACGTTTTGCTTCAGAATTGCTATTTAGAATCCCTATTCCATGAAGAACATAAGAACATAAGAACATAAGAATTAGGAACAGGAGTAGGCCATCTAGCCCCTCGAGCCTGCTCCGCCATTCAACAAGATCATGGCTGATCTGGCTGTGGACTCAGCTCCACTTACCCGCTCGCTCCCCATAACCCTTAATTCCCTTATTGGTTAAAAATCTATCTATCTGTGATTTGAATGTATTCAATGAGCTAGCCTCAACTGCTTCCTTGGGCAGAGAATTCCACAGATTCACAACCCTCTGGGAGAAGAAATTCGTTCTCAACTCAGTTTTAAATTGGCTCCCCCGTATTTTGAGGCTGTGCCCCCTAGTTCTAGTCTCCCCGACCAGTGGAAACAACCTCTCTGCCTCTACCTTGTCTATCCCTTTCATTATTTTAAATGTTTCTATAAGATCACCCCTCATCCTCCTGAACTCCAACGAGTAAAGACCCAGTCTACTCAATCTATCATCATAAGATAACCCCCTCATCTCCGAAATCAGCCAAGTGAATCGTCTCTGTACCCCCTCCAAAGCTAGTATATCCTTCCTTAAGTAAGGTGACCAAAACTGCACACAGTACTCCAGGTGCGGCCTCACCAATACCCTGTACAGTTGCAGCAGGACCTCCCTGCTTTTGTACTCCATCCCTCTCGCAATGAAGGCCAACATTCCATTCGCCTTCCTGATTATCTGCTGCACCTGCAAACTAACTTTTTGGGATTCATGCACAAGGACCCCCAGGTCCCTCTGCACCTCAGCATGTTGTAATTTCTCCCCATTCAAATAATGTTCCCTTTTACTGTTTTTTTCCCCAAGGTGGGTGACCTCACACTTTCCGACATTGTATTCCATCTGCCAAACCTTAGCCCATTCGCTTAACCTATCTAAATCTCTTTGCAGCCTCTCTGTGTTCTCTACACAACCCGCTTTCCCACTAATCTTTGTGTCATCTGCAAATTTTGTTACACTACACTCTGTCCCCTCTTCCAGGTCATCTATGTATATTGTAAACAGTTGTGGTCCCAGCACCGATCCCTGTGGCACACCACTAACCACCAATTTCCAACCCAAAAAGGACCCATTTATCCCGACTCTCTGCTTTCTGTTAGCCAGCCAATTCTCGATCCATGCTAATACATTTCCTCTGACTCCGTGTACCTCTATCTTCTGCAGTAACCTTTTGTGTGGTACCTTATCGAATGCCTTTTGGAAATCTAAATACACCACATCCATCGGTACACCTCTATCCACCATGCTCGTTATATCGTCAAAGAATTCCAGTAAATTAGTTAAACATGATTTCCCCTTCATGAATCCATGCTGCGTCTGCTTGATTGCACTATTCCTATCTAGATGTCCCACTATTTCTTCCTTAATGATAGTTTCAAGCATTTTCCCCCCTACAGATGTTAAACTAACCGGCCTATAGTTACCTGCCTTTTGTCTGCCTCCTTTTTTTAAACAGAGGCATTACATTAGCTGCTTTCCAATCTGCTGGTACCTCCCCAGAGTCCAGAGAATTTTGGTAGATTATAACGAATGCATCTGCTATAACTTCCGCCATCTCTTTTAATACCCTGGGATGCATTTCATCAGGACTAGGGGACTTGTCTAACTTGAGTCCCATTAGCCTGTCCAGCACTACCCCCCTAGTGATAGTGATTGTCTCAAGGTCCTCCCTTCCCACATTCCTGTGACCAGCAATTTTTGGCATGGTTTTTGTGTCTTCCACTGTGAAGACCGAAGCAAAGTAATTATTTAAGGTCTCAGCCATTTCCACATTTCCCATTATTAAATCTCCCTTCTCATCTTCTAAGGGACCAACATTTACTTTAGTCACTCTTTTCCGTTTTATATATCTGTAAAAGCTTTTACTATCCGTTTTTATGTTTTGCGCAAGTTTACCTTCGTAATCTATCTTTCCTTTCTTTATTGCTTTCTTAGTCATTCTTTGCTGTCGTTTAAAATTTTCCCAATCTTCTAGTTTCCCACTAACCTTGGCCACCTTATACGCATTGGTCTTTAATTTGATACTCTCCTTTATTTCCTTGGTTATCCACGGCTGGTTATCCCTTCTCTTACCGCCCTTCTTTTTCACTGGAATATATTTTTGTTGAGCACTATGAAAGAGCTCCTTAAAAGTCCTCCACTGTTCCTCAATTGTGCCACCGTTTAGTCTGTGTTTCCAGTCTACTTTAGCCAACTCTACCCTCATCCCACTGTAGTCCCCTTTGTTTAAGCATAGTACGCTCGTTTTAGACACTACTTCCTCACCCTCAATCTGTATTACAAATTCAACCATACTGTGATCACTCATTCCGAGAGGATCTTTTACTAGGAGATCGTTTATTTTTCCTGTCCCATTACACAGGACCAGATCTAAGATAGCTTGCTCCCTTGTTGGTTCTGTAACATACTGTTCCAAGAAACAATCCCGTATGCATTCTATGAATTCCTCCTCCAGGCTACCCCGTGCGATTTGATTTGACCAATCGATATGTAGGTTAAAATCCCCCATGATTACTGCCGTTCCTTTTTCCACATACCTCCATTATTCCCTTGATTATTGTCCACCCCACCGTGAAGTTATTATTTGGGGGCCGATAAACTACGTCCACCAATGACTTTTTTCCCCCTACTATCATTAATCTCCACCCACAATGATTCAACATTTTGTTCATTAGAGCCAATATCGTCTCTCACAACTGCCCTGATATCATCCTTTATTAACAGAGCTACCCCACCTCCTTTCCCTTCTTGTCTATCTTTCCAAATCGTCAGATACCCCTGTATGTTTAATTCCCAGTCTTGGCCACCCTGCAACCACGTTTCTGTAATGGCCACCAAATCATACCCATTTGTAATGATTTGTGCCGTCAACTCATTTACTTTATTTCGAATGCTGCGTGCATTTAGGTAGAGTGTTTTAATACTAGTTTTTAAACCATGATTTTTAGTTTTGACCCTATTCGTGCATTTTACGGACATTAACGGTGGTATATAAAATTGTTCTTATGTCGCATTTTAGTTCTTATGACGCGTTTAGACAGGTATATTTGGTATATTTGGACTTTCAGAAGGCGTTCGACAAGGTCCCACACAAGAGATTGATGTGCAAAGTTAGAGCACATGGGATTGGGGGTAGTGTACTGACATGGATTGAGAACTGGTTGTCAGACAGGAAGCAAAGAGTAGGAGTAAATGGGTACTTTTCAGAATGGCAGGCAGTGACTAGTGGGGTACCGCAAGGTTCTGTGCTGGGGCCCCAGCTGTTTACACTGTACATTAATGATTTAGATGAGGGGATTAAATGTAGTATCTCCAAATTTGCGGATGACACTAAGTTGGGTGGCAGTGTGAGCTGCGAGGAGGATGCTGTGAGGCTGCAGAGCGACTTGGATAGGTTAGGTGAGTGGGCAAATGCATGGCAGATGAAGTATAATGTGGATAAATGTGAGGTTATCCACTTTGGTGGTAAAAACAGAGAGACAGACTATTATCTGAATGGTGACAGATTAGGAAAAGGGGAGGTGCAAAGAGACCTGGGTGTCATGGTACATCAGTCATTGAAGGTTGGCATGCAGGTGCAGCAGGCGGTTAAGAAAGCAAATGGCATGTTGGCCTTCATAGCAAGGGGATTTGAGTACAGGGGCAGGGAGGTGTTGCTACAGTTGTACAGGGCATTGGTGAGGCCACACCTGGAGTATTGTGTACAGTTTTGGTCTCCTAACCTGAGGAAGGACATTCTTGCTATTGAGGGAGTGCAGCGAAGGTTCACCAGACTGATTCCCGGGATGGCGGGACTGACCTATCAAGAAAGACTGGATCAACTGGGCTTGTATTCACTGGAGTTCAGAAGAATGAGAGGGGACCTCATAGAAACATATAAAATTCTGACGGGGTTAGACAGGTTAGATGCAGGAAGAATGTTCCCAATGTTGGGGAAGTCCAGAACCAGGGGTCACAGTCTAAGGATAAGGGGTAAGCCATTTAGGACCGAGATGCGGAGGAACTTCTTCACCCAGAGAGTGGTGAACCTGTGGAATTCTCTACCACAGAAAGTTGTTGAGGCCAATTCACTAAATATATTCAAAAAGGAGTTAGATGAGGTCCTTACTGCTAGGGGGATCAAGGGGTATGGCGAGAAAGCAGGAATGGGGTACTGAAGTTGAATGTTCAGCCATGAACTCATTGAATGGCGGTGCAGGCTAGAAGGGCCGAATGGCCTACTCCTGCACCTATTTTCTATGTTTCTATGTTTCTATGTTTCTATGTTAGATGCAGGAAGAATGTTCCCAATGTTGGGGAAGTCCAGAACCAGGGGTCACAGTCTAAGGATAAGGGGTAAGCCATTTAGGACCGAGATGACGAGAAACTTCTTCACCCAGAGAGTGGTGAACCTGTGGAATTCTCGACCACAGAAAGTTGTTGAGGCCAATTCACTAAATATATTCAAAAAGGAGTTAGATGTCGTCCTTACTACTAGGGGAATCAAGGGGTATGGCAAGAAAGCAGGAATGGGGTACTGAAGTTGCATGTTCAGCCATGAACTCATTGAATGGCGTTGCAGGCTCAAAGGGCTGAATGGCCTACTCCTGCACCTATTTTCTATGTTTCTATGTTCTCATTATTCCTCTTCTTCTTCCTGTTATTATTATTACTTGGCAAAGTTTATAATTAACTGCAATTCCTAAGATATATTTACTGGGATCTGTAGCTGGGAGAGGATAAAAGAAAGACTTGGATTTATATAGCGCCTTTCACGACCACCGGATGTCTCAAAGCACTTTACAGACAATGAAGTACTTTTGGAGTGTAGTCACTGTTGTACTCTGGGAAACGCAGCAGCCAATTTGTGTACAGCAAGCTCCCACAATCAGCAATGTGATAATAACTAGATAATCTGTTTGTGTTATGTTGATTGAGGGATAAATATTGGCCCCAGGACACAGGGGATAACTTCTTTGCTCTTCTTTGAAACAGTGCCATGGGATCTTTTACGTCCACCTGTGAGAGAGCAGACGGGGCCTCGGTTTAATGTCTCATCCGAGAGATGGAAATGGGATAGTGCGAGGAGCAAGAGTGGATACACTCAATGGAAAGACATTGAAGGGTGTGGATGAATCGAGGGACACAGGAGTTCAATTATATAATCGGCTGAAAGTGAATGTGCAGACACATCAAACCATAAAAAGGCAAATGAAGTCTTGGGTTTTACAAATGGGGACATAGATTACAAGAGTAAAAATATAATGATGGGTTTACACAAAGCTTTTGTTTGCCCACAGTCTAGAGTATTGTGTGTAGTTCTGGGTGTTTGATTAAATAAAAGGACATTAATGCCATACAGAGCTTACAGCATAGATGGATCAAGATGATGCCAGACATGGGAAACTATGGTTAAGAGGAGAGACTTGAAATACGGAAACTATTGAAACAGAGGAGACTTAATAGAGCTTTTTAAAAAAAGTTATTAAGGGATCGAGAGAATAGGGAAATACTATTTCATCTGGTTTGGGGAATCACTGATGAAGGGGTTATCAATTTAAAATGATTACTAAGAGAGTGAGGAGGATAATTAGGAGAAATTAGGAAAGCAAATGGTATATTAGCTTTTGTTACAAAGCATGCTTGACACAAGACTCACAAAGCAAGTGCTCTACTCGGAACTCCTACATGGCAAGCGAGCCCCAGATGGGCAGGGGAAACATTACAAGGACACCCTCAAAGCCTCTTTGATAAACTGCAACATCCCCACCGACACCTGGGAGTCCCTGGCCAAAGACCGCCCCAAGTGGAGGAAGAGCATCCGGGAGGGTGCTGAGCACCTCGAGTCTCGTCGCCGAGAGCATGCAGAAAACAAGCGCAGGCAGCGGAAGGAGCGTGCGGCAAACCAGACTCCCCACCCGCCCTTTCCTTCAACCACACTGTCTGCCCCACCTGTGACAGAGACTGTAGTTCCCGTATTGGACTGTTCAGTGGAAGCAAGTCTTCCTCGATTTCGAGGGACTGCCTATGATGATTACAAGGTAGTAGAGTATAAAACTAAAGAAGTCTTACTCCAATTATACAGGGCATTGGTGAGGCCACACCTGGAGTACAGTTCTTTTCTCCCTATCTAAGGAAAGATATACTTGCCTTAGAGGGAGTGCAGCGAATGTTCACTAGGCTGGTTCCTGGGATGGGGGGATTGTCCTATGAGGAGAGATTGAGTGGACTAAGCCTATATTCCCTAGAGTTTAGAAGCATGAGAGGTGATCTCATTGAAACATATAATATTTTTAAGGAGCTTGACAGAATTAATGCTGAGAAAATGTTTTTCCTGGCTGGGGAATCTAGAACACGGGGTCACAGTCTCAGAATGAGGGGTCGGCCGGAACTGAGGGAATTAAGGGATTTGTGGATAGTGCGGGAAGGGGGAGTTGAGGTAGAAGATCAGCCATGATCTTGTCGAATGGCAGAGCAGGCTCAAAGGGCCAAATGGCCTACTCCTGCTCCTATTTCTTACGTTCTTATATTCTTATAATGTCTTTACAATAGGGGATTGTTGAAACATGGAATGTTTTATCACAGGGAGTGGTTGGGGCAGAAACCATTGCATCTTTTAAGAGAAAATTGGATAAATATTTGAAGCAGAGAAAGATAAAAGCTATCAGGAGGGAGCAGAGCTTTGGGAATAGTTTTAGATTGCTCCAGTAAAGAGCCGGCACAGAGACAATGGGCCAAATAGCTTTCTTCTGTGCTGTAGACTCCTACAAATTTTTAATTATAGGGCTTTTGTAGGGCTTGATCCCACTATATTTCTTCAGGACAGTGAAAGGAAGCATATATCATCTAAAGGAGCTGAATTAAATCATATTGAAAATAATGTTATGTCGCCAGGATATTTATTGACAAAATGTTCACCTTGTGTGTGTTTAGCAATGCCCCTTCATATCAAACAGTACAATATACTATAGTAAAGCAAATATAAGAGGTTGTTAAATGGCAACTGATTAACCAAGGTAGCAAATGGTGCATTTTTCTACAGCACATTTTGATAGTGAAAATTCCAACACTATGGGGCCAATTTTCCACATGGCTGATTTTTGGCGCAGTTGTAAAGGTACATCCGATTTTTTTAGTGGCTGAATCCGCCCCCAAAAAAGTTCCAAGTTTCGCTGGCATAACCTTTCATTTTTGAGCGGCGCAGATTGTCCTTAAGCTGCGTGGGTGGAGCTTAAGGTCTGCGCCCAAAAAACTGAGGTTGCCAGGATAACCAGGGATACGCTGAAGGGCCGAGGTTGCAAAGTGAAGCACACAAGATGCAGCAAGACAGATGCAGGTAGGTTACCGCTTTTATGTCGAGCCCTAGTGGTGCTGCTATCCCAGACACACCCCCGCCCCCCCCCCCCCCCCCCCCGCCCCGGTGCCGGTGCCGTGTCTTCAGCTCCGATAAAACAATGGCGTCTTCTCTGCGCCGATTTTCTTAACTGCGGGTAAGGTTTTTCAGAACGGTGCACTGCGCCGTTTTTTTTTTTAAATAATTCTAGTTGGCCAACTTGGCTTAAATGATCAGAAATGGCACAGCCGACACCCCCAGTGACGTCAAAAAATCGGGAACTAAAATAATCGTCTGTAAGTAGTTTAGGACGGCGCAGAAACTTTGGCAAAGCGTGCAGATCTTAGTCTACTCCAGAAAAAACAACGTAGGCCCAAAAATACGGTGCAGAATGGTGGTGAAAATTCAGCCCTACAACTCTGATCTAAAGCTCGGTGTGCAATATATAGCAGAACAGTTTAGTCATAAACATTATGGGCCTGAAATCACGCTCCCCACGGGTATGAGATTGGCACGTGCCGGTGGGGAGGGGGGTCGCTGCATGTTCCAACAGGCAGCCTGGCCCGGCCGAAACCCTCCCTGGTGGCCCAGTGGATCGAACTTTTTAACTGGTGCAGGCTCCCCCTTTAAGTGAAGGGGAGAGCCATGGTGATGGCAGTGCCGTGATGACATCATCAGCACTACGCTGGTGACTGAAAGCAGCGGACACTACACCGCCCCCCACCCCAATATACAACCTCCGCCCCCTCCAGAGAGCTTACCGCCGCATTTCCACCCAATTATGTACAACTATGTCCGCCTGGAAAAAAAAAACAAAGTGCGCCCTCCCGTTTCCAGTGGTGAGCAATTTCGGCCCCTTAAAGTACAGAAAAAGACATTAAAAAAATGAATTTCAACATTTAAAATCCAGTTAAATAAGGCAAGTTTATTTTTAGACCCTTTAAAATATGTACATTTATTTTTCAAAAAATTTAATTTTTGTTTTAAGTAATTAATTAAATTCCATTTTTATTAATTTGAAAGATGTGAATTCTATATAACTAAAGCTGTTGGCCCGCTTTGGGAGCTGACTGATCCTCGGCATCGGGTTCCCCCGCCGAAGCTGGCGGTTAAAATCTAGCCGCGGTCTGAATGACATACAGCAGGCCCCGACTTTTGAATCTCAGCGAGGCCCTTGCCTGGCCGGGGTGAGGGCCTCGCACTCTGCCCAAAATACGCTGTCTAAAATTGGGGTCGTGAGCAGCATGGCTCCAGTAAGTGCCACCCTGCCTATATTTTAATATATCACACATTATATATGTGTGCCGTCTCCAAGAGAGGTCCAAGACCACCCCAACTTCTGTCGTCGAGGTACAGTATGCAGACGACACCTGCGTCTGCGCACATACAGAGGCTGAACTCCAGGACATTGTCAACGTATTTACTGAGGGGCACGAAAGCATGGGCCTTACGCTAAACATCCGTAAGACAAAGCTCCTCCACCAGCCTGTCCTCACCACCCCCCCAGTCATCAAGATCCATGGCGCAGCCCTGGACACTGTGGACCACTTCCCATGTCTTGGGAGCCTCCTATCAACAAGAGCAGGCATCGACGACAAGATCCAATACTGCCTTCAGTGCGCCACTGCAGCCTTCGGCCGCCTGAGGAAATCAGTGTATTTGAAGACCAGGCCCTCAAAACTGCCACCATGCTCATGGTCTACTGGGCTGTAGTAATACCTGCCCTCCTGTATGGCTCAGAGACATGGACCATGTACAGCAGACACCTCAAATTGCTGGAGAAATATCACCAACGATGTCTTCGCAAGATCCTACAAATCCACTGGGAGGACAGGCACACCAACATCAGTGTCCTCGTCCAGGCCAACCTCCCCAGTATTGATGCACTGACCACAGTCGATCAGCTCCGCTGGGCAGGCCACATAGTTCGCATGCCGGACACGACCACGACACTCCCAAAGCAAATGCTCTACTTGGAGCTCCTTCATGGCAAACAAGCCAAAGGTGGGCAGCGGAAACACTACAAGGACACCCACAAAGCCTCCCTGATAAAGTGCGATATCCCCACTGACACCTGGGAGTCCCTGGCCCAAGACCGCCCTAAGTGGAGGAAGTGCATCCGAGAGGACGCTAAGCACCTCGAGTCTCAACGCCAAGAGCATGTAGAAATCAAGCGAAGGCAGCGGAAAGAGCGTGCGTCAAACCAGTCCCACCCACCCCTTCCCTCAACGACTATCTGTCCCATCTGTGACAGAGTCTGTGGCTTTTGTATTGGACTGTTCAGCCACCAAAGAACTCACTTCAGGAGTGGAAGCAAGTCTTCCGCGATTCTGAGGGACTGCCTATGATGATGATGATTTTAATACCTCCCGCCCCCCCCTCACACCGCCCCCACCCCACACCCCACATGCCCCATTCGCAGCAGGCACAAGGTAATTAAAACCCAGCTTTTGATTTCAACACAAAGTTTAGGTGGAAGGAGAATGTAGAGTAGAGCAAAGGCCACGGAGGGATTTGTAGACAACGATGAGCATCTTGAAGTCTACGTGTTGTACGAGGGAACAACGCAGGTTAATGCTGTGATGGACGAGTGGGATTTAGTATGGGACAGTCGGTGGCAGGGAATTCTGAATGATTTGGCATTTGCGTAGGGTGGAGCTTGGAAGAACAGAAAGGATCATAGAATGACACGGAACAGAAGGAGGCCATTCAGCCCATCATGGCTGTGGCGACTCGTTAAAAGAGCTGTCCAATTAGGCCCACTCTCTCTCTCCCCATAGCCCTGCAAGTCTTTCCCCTTCAAGTTTACATAAGATAGTGGTTAGGATCTGGAATGAATGGCCTGAAAGGTGATGGAGGCAGATTCAAGCGTGGCTTTCAAAAGGGAATTGGATAAGTACCTGAAGGAACATTTTTTGCAGGGCTACGGGAAAAGGGCGGGGTGGGGTGGGATTGGCTGAAGTGCTCTTGCAGAGAGCCGGCATGGGCTCGATGGGCTAAATGGCCTCCGACTGTGCTGTAACCAATCTATGATAATCCAATCATGAGGCGACTCTGGCACGGATCGCCCTTTCAATGGAAGTGGGGGTGAGGTAAGGGCACAGAAAGAAAGGTGATATCATGGAGATGCAATTACACAGCTTTGGTGATGGACTATCTTCACAGAACCCTCAGTCATGTTCTCTATCAAATACAGCTCCATTTCTCTCATGAATTTGCTGACATTATCTGCTTCCACCGACTCCCTGTGAAGTTTGTTTCATTTTGAAAAGGGAGGGTGAACAGCCAGTTGTCGTGGTGCATATCGGTACCAACAATATAGGTAAAAAACGGGATGAGGTCCTACAAGACGAATTTAGGGAGCTAGAAGTTAAATTAAATTAAAAAGTAGGACCTCAAAAGGTAGTAATCTCAGGATTGCGACCAGTGCCACGTGCTAGTCAGAGTAGGAATCGCAGGATAGTTCAGATGAATGCATGGTTTGAGGAGTGGTGCAGAAGGGAGGGATTCAAATTCCTGGGACATTGCAACCGGTTCTGGGGGAGGTGGGACCAGTACAAACCGGACGGTCTGCACCTGGGCAGGACCGGAACCAATGTCCAAAGGGGAGTATTTGCTAGTGCTGTTGGGGAGGGGTTAAACTAATATGGCAGGGGGATGGGAACCTATGCAGGGAGACAGAAGGAAGTAAAATAGGGGCAGAAGCAAAAGATAGAAAGAAGAAAAGTAAAAGTGGAGGGCAGAGAAACCCAAGGCAAAAATCAAAAAGGGCCACATTGCAGCAAAATTCTAAAAGGGCAAAATGTGTTAAAAAGACAAGCCTGAAGGCTCTGTGCCTCAATGCGGGGAGTATTCGTAATAAGGTGGACGAATTAACTGCACAGGCAGCAATTAATGAATATGTTATCATTGGCATCACGGAGACATGGCTCCAGGGTGACCAAGGCTGGGAACTCAACATCCAGGGGTATTCAACATTTAGGAAAGATAGGCAGAAAGGCAAAGGAGGTGGGGTATCGTTGCTGGTTAAAGAGGAAATTAACGCAATAGTAAGGAAGGACATTAGCTTGGATGATGTGGAATCTGTATGGGTGGAGCTGCGGAATACCAAAGGGCAGAAAACGCTAGTGGGAGTTGTGTGCAGACCACCAAACAGTAGTAATGAGGTTGGGGACAGAATCAAATGAGAAATTAGGGATGCATGCAATAAAGGTACAGCAGTTATCATGAGCGACTTTAATCTACATATAGATTGGGTGAACCAAACTGGTAGCAATACAATGGAGGAGGATTTCCTAGAGTGTATTAGGAATGGTTTTCTGGAGCAATATGTTGAGGAACCAACTAGAGGGCTGGCCATTGTAGACTGGGTGATGTGTAATGAGAAAGGACTAATTAGCAATCTTGTTGTGCGAGGCCCCTTGGGGAAGAGTGACCATAATATGGTAGAATTCCTTATTAAGATGGAAAGTGACATAGTTAATTCAGAGACTAGGGTGCTGAACTTAAGGAAAGGTAACTTCAATGGTATGAGACATGAATTGGCTAGAATAGACTGGCAAATGATACTTAGAGGGTTGACGGTGGATAGGTAATGGAAAACATTTAAAGATCACATAGATGAACTTCAACAACTGTACATCCCTGTCTGGAGTAAAAATAAAATGGGGAAGGTGGCTCAACCGTGGCTAACAAGGGAAATTAAGGATAGTGTTAAATCAAAGAGGCATATAAATTGGCCAGAAAAAGCAGCAAACCTGAGGACCGGAAGAAATTTATAATTCAGCAGAGGAGGACAAAGGGCTTAATTAGGAGGGGGAAAATAGAGTATGAGAGGAAACTTGCCGGTAACATAAAAACTGACTGCAAAAGCTTTTATAAATATGTGAATAGAAAAAAATTAGTGAAGACAAATGTAGGTCCCTTGCACTCGGATTCAGGTGAATTTATAATGGGGAACAAAGAAATGGCAAACCAATTGAACAAATACTTTGGATCTGTCTTCACTAAGGAAGACACGAATAACCTTCCGAATGTACGAGAGGACAGTGGGTCTAGTGAGAAGGAGGAACTAAAGGATATCTTTATAAAGTGGGAAATTGTGTTAGGGAAATTGATGGGATTGAAGGCTGATAAATCCCCAGGGCTTGATAATCTGCATCCCAGAGTACTTAAGGAAGTGGCCTTAGAAATAGTGGATGCATTGGTGATCATTTTCCAACAGTCTATCGATTCTGGATCAGTTCCTAAGGACTGGAGGGTAGCTAATGTAACACCACTTTTTAAAAAAGGAGGCAGAGAGAAAACGGGTAATTATAGACTGGTTAGCCTGACACCAGTAGTGGGGTAAATGTTGGAATCAATTATTAAAGATGAAATAACAACGCATTTGGAAAGCAGTGACAGGATCGGTCCATTCAACATGGATTTATGAAAGGGAAATCATGCTTGACAAATCTCTCAACTTAAACTCAAGAGGCTGCAGCTGTCCAAAGAGATAAGAAGCACGGGCCATCGTGAGAGGCCAATACCAATACGACGAGCAGCTCTGACTGCACTGTAAGACCACACCTGTGTCAAAGGCCTTTGTAAGGTCAAAGAAGGCCATGTACAAGGGTTGGTGCTGTTCCCTGCATTTCTCTTGCAGTTGTTGCGCCGTAAAGATCATGTCCGGTGTACTCCGTAGTGGACGGAATCCGCATTGTGACTCCGGAAGGAGCTCTTCAGCCACAGGGAGAAGACGGTTGAGGAGGATTCTAGCAATGAATTTCCCAGTGGCTGACAACAGGGAGATTCCTCTGTAGTTGCCGCAGTCGGACTTGTCCCCTTTTTTAAAGATGGTCACGATTATTACATGATGATGATGATGTGATGATGAACTGAACCCGAATGATATGTCTGAAATAATCACAAGCTCTGCACAGGAAGCACAAACGCAACTAAGAAGTGGGGAAGGCAGTTTAGGTTTTTAATGGGATAGATTTTCACTTTGGGCAGCAATCAGGGTGTACAGCGCTTTTCACAACCACTGGACATCTCAAGTCGCTTTATAACCTATGAAGTACAGTCACTGTTGTAATGTGGGAAATGCGGCAGCCAATATGCACACAGCATGCTCCCACAAACAGCAAATGTAATTCCCCTATTGAAAAAAGGAGGCAGACAGACAGTGGGAAATTATAGACCAATTAGCTTAACATCTGTCGTTGGGAAAATGCTGGAGTCCATTATGAAGAAAGCATAAGCAGGACATTTGGAAAAGCATAATTCAATCAAGCAGAGTCAGCATGGTTTTATAAAAAGGAAATCATGTTTGACAAATTTGCTGGAGTTCTTCGAGGAGGTAACAAGCAGAGTGGATAAGGGGGAACCAGTAGATGTGATGTATTTGGATTTCCAGAAGGCATTCGACAAGGTGCCACATAAGAGATTACTGCACAAGATAAAAGTTCATGGGGTTGGGGGTAATATATTAGCATGGATAGAGGATTAGCTAACTAACAGAAAACAGAGAGTCGGGATAAATGGGTCATTTTCCAGTTGGCAAACAGTAACTAGTGGGGTGCCGCAGGGATTGGTGCTGGGGTCTCAACTATTTATAATCTATATTAATGACTTGGATGAAGGGATTAAATGTAGTATCTCCAAATTTGCGGATGACATTAAGTTGGGTGGCAGTGTGAGCTGCGAGGAGGATGCTATGAGGCTGCAGAGTGACTTGGATAGGTTAGGTGAGTGGGTAAATGCATGGCAGATGAAGTATAATGTGGATAAATGTGAGGTTATCCACTTTGGTGGTAAAAAGAGAAACAGACTATTATCTGAATGGTGACAGATTAGGAAAAGGGGAGGTACAACGAGACCTGGGTGTCATGGTACATCAGTCATTGAAGGTTGGCATGCAGGTACAGCAGGCAGTTAAGAAAGCAAATGGCATGTTGGCCTTCATAGCGAGGTGATTTGAGTACAGGGGCAGGGAGGTGTTACTACAGTTGTACAGGGCCTTTGTGAGGCCTCACCTGGAATATTGTGTTCAGTTTTGGTCTCCTAATCTGAGGAAGGACGTTCTTGCTATTGAGGGAGTGCAGCGAAGGTTCACCAGACTGATTCCCGGGATGGCTGGACTGATATATGAGGAGAGATTGGATTGACTGGGCCTGTATTCACTGGAATTTAGAAGGATGAGAGGGGATCTCATAGAAACATGTAAAATTCTGACGGGACTGGACAAGTTAGATGCAGGAAGAATGTTCCCGATGTTGGGGAAGTCCAGAACCAGGGGACACAGTCTAAGGATAAGGGCTAAGCCATTTAGGACTGAGATGAGGAGAAACTTCTTCACTCAGAGAGTTGTTAACCTGTGGAATTCCCTACCGCAGAGAATTGTTGATGCCAGTTTGTTGGATATATTCAAGAGGGTGTTAGATGTGACCCTAAAGGGATCAAGAAGTATGGAGAGAAACAAGAAAGGGGTACTGAGGTGAAAGATCAGCCATGATCTTATTGAATGATTGTGCAGGCTCGAAGGGCCAAATGGCCTACTCCTGCAACTATTTTCTATGTTTCTGTGTTTCTATAGTTTCCACCCCCTGTGGTGTCATTGGAGTAGATCAGCATCTTAACCGCCTCGGAAGGAATTGAGTAGGAAGGGTCGCCCTTCATAGAACCTGCCTTATATTAATTCAATCCCTTTCAATAGAATGAAAATCCTGCAGGTTCTCAGCTGTAGTTCAGTGGGTAGCACACTCGCCTCTGAGTCGGAAGGTTGTAGATTTATGGCCCCAATTTTGCCCATCACTGGGCGACATTTTTTTGGCACCCAGTGAATTTTTTTGGTGCCGAAACTCAGTCCAAAGATTCCCCAATGTCGGGGCGCCGGTGTCTACTACCAACGGCAGAATGTTTGCCGCCATACATTCTGACGCTGGTATACCTGCAAAAGATGATTGCGGCCCATTTCTGTGCATAAGGCCAACTTTCCACAAGAACAACATTTTTGAAACCAGCGCACAGACCCTAGAAGTGCTGTAGGAAAAACCCTTACCTGCAGTTAGAGAAATCTGCGCTGGCTCACTCCTAACCCCAGCCAAAAGGACTCCCCGTGTCTTATAAATAAACTTTTAAGTACAGGCAACTTGCGATTATCCGCACACGGATCCAACGGGAAACCATTATTTTTTATTAGTGAACCTTAGGCCCTGAGTCCCACTCCAGGGACTTGAGCACAAAGACTAGGCTGAGACTCCAATGCAGAGCTGAGGGAATGCTGCAATGTCGGAGGTGCCATCTTTTAGATGGGTTTAAAATTTCGGCCCGGAAGGCATCGGGTTTTAACTTTATAATGTTAATCACTCTAACGGAGAAATCATTTACCCGGCATAACCCAATCCCCGAAGGACCCGGATAATTGAGAATTGCCTGTAATTTAAAAAGCGAATACTAACTGTATGGCAGTTATAAAAATAAAAATAAATACAAACTTACCAATACTGATGTTCCTGCGATGATAAATGAATGCTGGAAAAAAAAAATTAAAAATCCTTACCTTTTTCCAGCAATGGTCTCACTGCCCAAAATCACTCCAAAAGTGCAGGGAAACTTTTTTAAATCTTCAAGTTTGAAAAAGCAGCAGACAAATCGGAGTCTTCTTCTTTTGCCATCCAGTGCAGCCTTCTGCCTAGTCTCCTCGACGGTGACTGCAGGCACTGCTAGCCCCTGGCCGAAGGTCCTCCACCCACATGGCCAGCTGCTATCCCAGGCCGAAGGTCCACACACACCATGCGGTTCCGGCGCACACTGGAAGCCCCGCCTTCCGAGATCAGCTCGGGTAGCGCCGACGCCAGAAAGTGAGCATGGTGGAAGAAAACTTTAGATTTTTATGTTCAGCGCTGAGGGGCCAAACAAAAAACAGGCGCCCAGGTAAGTAAGCACCATTATTTTTTATTAGTGAAACTTAGGCCCTGAGTCCCACTCCAGGGACTTGAGCACAAAGCCTAGGCTGAGGCTCCAGTACGGAGCTGAGGGAATGCTGCACTGTCGGAGGTGCCGTCTTTTAGATGAGACGTTTAACCGAGGCCCCGTCTGCTCACTCAGATGGACGTAAAAGATCCCATGGCACTATTTCTGGCCAACATTTATCCCTCAATCAGCATCATTAAAACAGATGATCTCGTCATACACAAGAACACAAGAAATAAGAGCAGGGGCAGGCCCTTGAGCCTGCTCCACCACTTAATAAGATCATGGCTGATCTGATCATGGACTCAGTTCCACTTCCCTGCCCGTTCCCCATTACCCTTTATTCCCTTATCGCTCAAAAATCTGTCCATCTCCGTCTTAAATATATTCAATGACCCAGCCTCTGCAGCTCTCTGGCAAAGAATTACACACATTTACAAACCTCTGAGAGAAGAAACTCATCCTCATCTCAGTTTTAAATGGACAACCCCTTATTCTGAGACTATGCCCCCTAGTTTTAGTTTTCCCTATGAGTGGAAATATTCTCTCTGCGTTCAACTTGACAAGCCCTCTCATTATCTTATATGTTTTGATCAGATCACCTCTCATTCTTCTGGATTCCAGTAAGTACAGACCCAACCTACTCAACCTATCTTCATAAGTCAACCCCCTCAACTCCAGAATCAACCTAGTGAACCTTCTCTGAACAGCCTCCAATGCAAGTATATCCTTCTTTAAATACGGAGACCAAAACTGTACGCAGTACTCCAGGTATGGCCTCACCAATACCCTGTACGGTTGTAGCAGGACTTCTCTGCTTTTATACTCCATCCCCCTTGCAATAAAGGCCAACATTCCATTTGCCTTCCTGATTACTTGCTGTATCTGCATACTAACATTTTGTGTTTCATGTACAAGGACTCCCAGGTCCCTCTGTACTGCAGCACTTTGCAATTTTTCTCCATTTAAATTATAATTAGCTTTTCTATTTTGTCTGCCAAAGTGGATAATCTCATATTTCCCTACATTATATTTCATCTGCCAAATTTTTGCCCACTCACTTAGCCTGTCTATATCGCTTTGCAGATTTTTTGTGTCCTCCTCACAATTTGCTTTCCCACCCATCTTTGTATCATCAGCAAACTTGGCTACATTACACTCGGTCCCTTCAGCCAAGTCATTAATATAGATTGTAAATAGTTGAGACCCCAGCACCGATCCCTGCGGCATCCCACTAGTTATTGTTTGCCAACTGGAAAATGACCCATTTATCCCGACTCTCTGTTTTCTGTTAGTTAGCTAATCCTCAATCCATGCTAATATATTACCCCCAACCCCATGAACTTTTATCTTGTGCAGTAACCTCTTATGTGGCACCTTGTCGAATGCCTTCTGGAAATTCAAATACATCACATCTACTGGTTCCCCCTTATCCACTCTGCTCGTTACATCCTCGAAAAACTCCAGCAAATTTGTCAAACATGATTTCCTTTTCATAAAACCATGCTGACTCTACTTGATTGAATTATGCTTTTCCAAATGTCCTGCTTCTGCTACCCTTAAATGACTCCAGCATTTTCCCAACGACAGATGTTAAGCTAATTGGCCTATAGTTTCCCACTGTTTGTCTGCCTCCTTTTTTCAATAGGGGAATTACATTTGCTGTTTGTGGGAGCGTGCTGTGTGCATATTGGCTGCCGCGTTTCCCACATTACAACAGTGACTGTACTTCATAGGCTATAAAGCGACTTGAGATGTCCAGTGGTTGTGAAAAGTGCTATACACTCTGATTGCTGCCCAAAGTGAAAATCTATCCCATTAAAAACCTAAACTGCCTTCCCCACTTCTTAGTTGCATTTGTGCTTCCTGTGCAGAGCTTGTGATTATTTCAGACATATCATTCGGGTTCAGTTCATCATCACATCATCATCATCATGTAATAATCGTGACCATCTTTAAAAAAGGGGACAAGTCCGACTGCGGCAACTACAGAGGAATCTCCCTGTTGTCAGCCACTGGGAAATTCATTGCTAGAATCCTCCTCAACCGTCTTCTCCCTGTGGCTGAAGAGCTCCTCCCGGAGTCACAATGCGGATTACTATGGGGTACAATGGACATGATCTTTACGGCGCAACAACTGCAAGAGAAATGCAGGGAACAGCACCAACCCTTGTACATGGCTTTCTTTGACCTTACAAAGGCCTTTGACACAGGTGTGGTCTTACAGTGCAGTCAGAGCTGCTCGTCGTATTGGTATTGGCCTCTCACGATGGCCCGTGCTTCTTATCTCTTTGGACAGCTGCAGCCTCTTGAGTTTAAGTTGAGAGATTTCAACCAGCGAATTCTGGTACTTTTGTTTTTATGGATGATTCACTGTGTAACAAATAGATACTGATTCGTCATTCCTTCTTATTCCATTGCATTAATTCAAGCCGTTGCATTTATTATGTGTTAACATATGTTCGCAGCTGTAAGAATGGCATGAGGTTATCTATCACCTTCCAGGTTCGGGATTAAAACTTTAAATTATGTAGATTAACAAAGTGAACTGAAATGAACGTGTCACCGGGTTACAGTTTCCATAAATTGCATTACGAGTCAACGAACTATCAATAAAATGGTGGATTGGGAACGGCAGTGTGCAATCTATCAGCAAAGCAATTACAGTTCGTAAATGAAAAGCAATGGAAGGCTGTACAGCCAAGACACGACTTCAGCAAGTAGCCACGGTAAACTCACTTCTTCTCTTATATGGTAGTAGCACAATCAAATGTCAATATCTAAGTCCGATATCCAGGCCAAAGCTTCTGGTGTAACAGTGTGGATATCTTGCAGGCCGCCTGCAAATTCCCTCTGCGAGCAGAGCTCACTGATGTGCTCCAGGGTCTGATTAGCAGCTCCACAGTCGCATGATGGGGCTGCTTTAATCTTCCTTCCATGGAGAAGGTGGCAGCATCTACCATGACAGTTTCTGAGGCAGTTGATGGTTGTCCACTGTTTGTGAGGAAGGTTTGATCCTTCAGGTTGTACTGTGGGCTCCTCCATAAGGAATCCTTTCCGTATGCCGCAGTTCTTCCAAGCATTTCGCCATCGGTCATCAAGGCCAAGGGGAGATCGCTGAAGGGTTTCGGCGACGGTCCAAAATGGCCTTCTCGATTTGAGACGGGTTGGTGGTAGGTTGTTCAAGTCGGCCTGGATTGTAAAGTCACTTTGGCTTAGTGTTGTCCAAGTGGAAGCCAATAGTCTACTGGTGTATCACGATGACGCACCGAAGCACTACCTCACAGCATGGTGGGACACAAAGGCCCCGCTAATAGCTCCAAGGCAGAAAGCGAGCAGGGGGTGGTGGGGGGGGGGGGGAGGATTTGTGGACAGGAAGCCCGGAAGTGAGTGTTTCGCACAGGTCCTGCCGAATTTAATGGCGGGACCTGTTTTGAACTTGTTCAACAGGTTTCCAGCCCGATGGCCGTTGGCTGGCTGTTGGGATGGAGAGCAACTGGGGAGCGGATCGGAGGTAAGTCTAACATCGAGGTGGGGATAGCGAGGGGAGTCGGACATCGGCGGGGGGGATGGGATGGAGTGAGTCGGACATTGCTGGGGAAGTCAGTTGATCACAGAGCTCCTATTGGTGGGCTGGAGTCGGCCTTTCGCAGGGGGGTAAAGAGGGAAGCTTGGTGGGCCAAGGGAAGTAATCCTGCTCCTCCAGGCCCACAAACAGTGCTGTAAAGCCACTTGCCTGACGGATCCAGCCCTTCTCACCTCCCTTCAGCTGCCGGGTTTCCCGAGGCCTGGGAAACTCAGCCTGCACCACTGGCGCACCGTGGCTGCAGTGTGTACCATCTACAAGATGCACTGCAGCAACTCGCCAAGGCTTCTTCGGCAGCACCTCCCAAACCCATGACCTGTACCACTTAGAAGGACAAGGGCAACAGGCGCAGGGGAGCACCATCACCTGCAAGTTTCCCTCCAAGTCACACACCATCCTGACTTGGAAGTATATTGCCGTTCCTTCATCATTGCTGGGACAAAATCCTGGAACTCCCTCCCTAACTGCACTGTGTGAGTACCTTCATCACAGGGACTGCAGCGGTTGAAGAAGGCAGCTCACCACCACCTTCTCAAGGGCAATTAGGGATGGGCAATAAATGCTGGTCTTGCCAGCGACACCCACATCCCGGAACTAATAAAAGAAATAAAAAGGTAAGAGGTCACCTTTGGCCCCACCGCCTCGGCCATCCAATGGCGCTGGTGGCAGTAGGAAAAAAGCAACTTCATGAAACAGTAGGAAAAACAATAGAAGCTGCATATTCCAGACATCTTACAGATTAGCCCACACCGCACATAGCTTGCATCATCAACGTGATGCGATTTTGTCTATAAATCAATGGAAAGTGCACTGTAATTAATGGATCAAGTCATCTAATGGAGCAGTGTGAAGCCACCTCCAACTCTATGGATTGATCTGTGTAATAGTTCTTGTTCAATTCTTTTTATTTGGTCTTTGAATTGACTAATGCTCAGTATCATTAACTCGTCTTGTTCTTTTTATAACGATACTTACATTTATTTAGCGCCGTACCGTGTCTTACAGAGCTTCATACAGTCAATTGTTTTTTGGAGTGCCGTGCCATGAAGGCAAATGCCATTCTGTTCAAACAATGCCACACAAAGAGCAATGAGATGAACAATCAGTTGGTTTGGTGGTGTTGGTTCAGGGAGGAATATTGGGCAGAAAAATGGCTGAACACCTTGTCCATGTTTGAATAGAGTAATACCCACCTGAACCGTAAGAACAAGTGGACATGAACTCGGTTTAACATGTCAATCCCAATGGTGGTACCACTGATAGCACAGCGCTCCACCAGTACCTCATGGGAATGAACATCCAGGTCATGTGTTCAAGGACTGATGTTGGGATTTGACCCTTGGCCCAGAAGCAAGAGTAGTTCTAACTGAGCCACTTTTTCATCCCAATCTCAAGACAATGGCAATACTATGAAGTAATGCTTTCAGGAAAGATATCAATCAATGCCAGACTATCAGGGAACATATGATGGCTACCTTTAATGCCATATAACGGATCAACTCCTCACCCTCCCCTTCCCCTATACTGTCTTTGCTCATTGGTTATGAGGTCAAGGTTCAATGTGTTACCCACATCCCCACTAAAGTGCAGCACCCATTATAAGAACGTAAGAACATAAGAATAGGAGGAAGAGTAGGCCATACGGCCCCTTGAGCTTGCTCCACCATTCAATAAGATCATGGCTGATCTTCGACCTCAACTCCACTTTCCTGCCCGATCTCCATATCCGTTGATTCCCCTAGACTCCAAAAAATCTATCTATCATAGCCTTGAATATATTCAGAGACTCAGCATCCACAGCCCTCTGAGTGAAGAAATTCCTTCTCATCTCTGTCTTAAATGGTTGACCCCTTATCCTGAGACTGTGCCTCGTAGCTCTGGACACTACAGGGGAAACAATCTCTCAGCATCTATAGGATCGTGTATGTTTCAATGAGAGCACCTCTCATTCTTCTAAATTCCAGAGAGAATAGGCCCATTCTACACAATCTCTCATCATAAGACAGCCCTCTCATCCCAGGAATCAATCTAGTGAACCTTCGTTGCACAGCCTCCAAGGCAAGTATATCCTTCCTCAGATACAGAGACCAAAACTGCGCACTGTACTCCAGGTGTGGTCTCACCAAGACCCTGCACAATTGTAGCAAGACTTCCCTACTCTTGTACTCCAACCCCCTTGCAATAAAGGACAACATGCCATTTGCCTTCCTTATTGCTTGCTGTACCTGCATGCTAGCTTTGTGTTTCTTGTACTAGGGCACCTAAATCTCTCTGAACACCAACATTTAAAAGTTTCTCATCATTTAAAAAATATTCTGTTTTTCTATTCTTCCTTTATGTGTGATGACTACTTTTGGTGGAAGAAGCAACAACTTTAACACTGTGCCAGACTTGGGTAGGTCCAGACCTGGCCATTCATCCAGTGGTCCCATTATAATTGCAGAACCTGCTCATTCTGACTGGACCAGGAAGATATTCCTCTCTAACTAGCAGCAAATCTTCACTTTCTTTTTTAAAGATACATGTGAACGTTATTCAGATAAACCCTGACAAGTGATACAGAAGAGCCGACAGCCGAGAATCTTTTCAAAAGATGCCCGTTAATATTCCTTCAGATCTGATGATGAATCAAATCAGTCTCAGCCCTGAATCAGTCATGAGGTTTGACATCTGGTGTGATTAAAAGCTCATGAAACTTACAGAGATTCAGTGTGGGATCAAAGGGCTCATCGCTTAGATTCCCAGTCAGGAGCTAATGAGCCGCATTATGCTAACATAACGCTTGAAAGTACAATTCTGGACAGTCTTTCCTCCTGGCTCTGATAAGAATTTCATAGCGCTTCCTAAAGCAAAACTGCCGTATAGCACACAGAGACACTGTTTGATTGCCAAGCAAGCACTGCCGTAACGTGACAGATGGTGCATCTGCGAGGTCAGTCTCATTGTAACTCAAGTGGATGCTACGGATTTGGGAAATGTGTGCAGAAAGCCTCGTCTGTGCCGGCACCTAGTGTAATGTACTCATCAGGGTCTGGAGCAAGGTCGCCTCCAAGCGCAGTTCTCCCCCGTCCAGAGTGGCGGCTGTCCTTCGGGAGCCGCTGCTCAGGAATCCGTATCTCCACGAGCACGGTTTCAGGTGGCAGGCGGACGAGAGGGCTGTGTTTGGCAAGGTGACCAGGGTCAGGGACCTGCTGGATGGTGGAGGAGCGGGCTGGATAGCGCCAGAAGAGCTGGCACGACTCGTGGCCAATGCCATCGAGTCGCTAAAAATGGGCACTGGGCCCTGACTCCACAAGGTGCGTTGAGGAGGCTCAAGCACGTGGGGCGATCCCGCCCGAACTGACCCCCATCCGGATGGAATTCCTCATCAGCGCCAGACCCCGAAACCTCCCTCAGGAGCCGGCGCCTCACAGCTTGAGCCATCTCCGGGAAATCGCGTCTGTGCCTTTCAGTTCTGCGCGGAACAGATTCGTGTACGGGCTGCTCTTGCACATTCTCCATTTTGCCATCCTCGTCTGCCATCCGGACACGCCATGGCGCACTATCTTGCTGTCCGGAGGAGGCGGGAGTCTCCAGTGGAGTGCTCTCTAGGTGGGAGTCCTCCCTTTATTTATTGAGGACTTGGCCTGGAGGTTGTTGCACGGGGAAAATCCAGCATGTCAACTAAAGCAGCTCAGACATGACTAAATCATTTTCCACAACACATACATAAGTTGTATTTGGATGTTAGCAATAATTTAACCCATGAACTGACAAGGGTAGATAGCGTATGTGACCCTTGTTAATGTCAATCTGGGGGTTGAAGCTTGACGCAATGCAAACTTGAGACAGATAAAGCACAATATTACATTCCAGAAACACCAGCACATTCATTCTAGTGTAAGGAGGTAACTGCAGACAACACTGAGTTCAACAACATTAGACTACACCCATCGCTTTTATTTGCTTGGACAGCCAGTGTTGCTGGAACCTGTTTCTTTGACCAAGCTTTTGGTCATCTATCAGTGTTATGTGGCTTGGTGTCAAATTTCTTTTGATAATGCTCCCATGGAAGCGCCTTGGGACGTTTTATTACATTAAAGTTGCTATATAAATGCAAGTTGTGGTTGGTGCGTCAAGGTTGATCGATAAAATGAGAGCCAGTTTGGGGCAGGTGGACAAATTGCTGTTGTTAACATTTACAACCTCTCTAGACATATCTTTTGTTTCTTAACTTGTCTCATCACCATCCCCCTTTTGCCTTGCACCATCATCCCTTCAGTCATTGAATCGCTCCTGCCATCCACCCCATCACCTATCTTTCCCCTTGGTTCTTTCCTCCCCTCTCCGCCCACCCCACCACCTCCTTTTCCCAGGCCCTGTACGTGCTCATAAACTGTTAACTCTCCAGTTTCAGCCGTGGCTCAGTGGGTCGCACTCTTGGCTCTAAGTCAGAAGGTCATGGGACCCACTCAAGAGACTTGAACACAAAACCTAGCCTGACACTTCAGTGCCGTACTGAGGGCGTGCTGCATTGGCGGAGGATAAACCGAGGCCCCATCTATCCTCTTAGGTGGACTTAAAAGATTCCGTGCCACTGTTTCGGAGAAGAGCAGGAGCGTTATCCCCAGTGCCTTGGCGGATATTTATCCCTCAATCAGTATCATTAAAACAGATTATCTGGTCATTATCCCATTGCTGCTTGTGTGAGCTTGTTGTTAAATCGTCGCAGTCCCGGCCTGCAAGGCCATTAGAGGGAGCAGCGTGCGGCGGTATACCACTGCAGGGAGCAGCGCGCGCTGCTGCAGGAGGGTGATGTCTACAAAGCCAGATCGCTGATTGCACTGCGGGCAGGCACAGCAGGAGGAGCAAAGGAGCGGCAAGAGTCCGTCGAGGGAAGTGACCGGGGCTCAGGAGAGAGGTGAGTTTGGGGCTCAGAAGAGGCGAGGGCCCAGGGGCAGCACGGGCCAGCCCACACTGCGATATGTGTGCACACTAGATCCGTGCAGCAGAGCTGGTCTCCAGTCGTCCTGGTTAATCCTTGCCACTGGACCAAGACCTAGCTCTGTCAAGCCCGTGTGGTGGCTGATGTGCAATGGCTACTACATTTAAAAAAATCCACGCACAGGCATCTTCCACCCTTCAACATGTAGCTCGGGATCTGGAATATTAGGTCCTTCATTGAAATACCTGTGAACTCATTCCTTTTTGGCATGGAAGCAAGTCATCCTTGCTTCGAGTGACTGCCTATGATGATGATTACTTCCTTATCTATGCTGTAGATGGCCTGCAACTGAAGGCAATGGTAGAGAGGTCAAATATATTCCAATTTTTCACCAATTCTACCCTGGTATTTTCTGGGAGCAGAGAAAGGCTTGAAGGAATTGAACTGGGAATAAGCAAATCTCAGACTTCCACAATAGGATAACATTCTTAACCAACATCACTCAAACAAATTATCTGGTAATTATCTCATTACTGTTTGTGGGAGCCTGCTGTGTGCAAACCGGCTGCCATGATCCCTGCATTAAAACAGTGACTACACTTCAAAAAGTACTTCATTGGCTGTAAAGAGCTCTGAGACATCCGGTGGTCGTGAAAGGTGCAATATCAATGCAAATCTTTCCTTTTCTCAGTTTCCAGTTCTGATGAAAGGTCATCGACCTGAAACTCAGTTTCTCTTTCCACAGATACAAAGATGGGTGGGAAAGCAAATTGTGAGGAGGACACAAAAAATCTGCAAAGTGATATAGACAGGCGAAGTGAGTGGGGAAAAATTTGGCAGGTGGAGTATAATGTGGGAAAATGTGAGGTTATCCACTTTGGCAGAAAAAAATAAAAAAGCTAATTATAATTTAAATGGAGAAAAATTGCTAAGTGCTGCAGTACAGAGGGACCTGGGGGTCCTTGTGCATGAAACACAAAAAGTTAGTATGCAGGTACAGCAAGTGATCAGGAAGGCAAATGGAATGTTGACCTTTATTGCAAGGGGGATAGAGTATAAAAACAGAGAAGTCCTGCTACAACTGTATAGGGTATTGGTGAGGCCAGACCTAGAGTACTGCGTTCAGTTTTGGTCTCCGTATTTAAGGAAGGATATACTTGCATTGGAGGCTGTTCACAGAAGGTTCACTAGGTTGATTCCGGAGATGAGGGGGTTGACTTAAGAAGATAGGTTGAGTAAGTCGGACCTATAAATATTGGAGTTCAGAAGAATGAGAGGTGATCTTATCGAAACATATAAGATAATGAGGGGGCTCAACAAGGTGGATGTAGAGAGAATATTTCCACTCATAGGGGAAACTAAAACTAGGGGACATAGTCTTAGAATAAGGAGCCAGAATTGGTGGAAGTGCTGCCCACAGCCGCCGAGGTTCCGATGGAAATAATTTTTCTTTTTGAGATGCCTCCGGCACCGCCCGTCTGACGCCCACTTGCCGCCCGGCCGGAGATTGGTCGCGGAGATTCCACCGGAGCGATGTGCTGCTGTCCACCCTTGCCGGAGGCGGGAAATCCGGCATTTTCCTCAGGCGCGATCCACTCCGATCGCCCTGCCGCCCGCCAGAAGGACCGCTGGCAAAACGTTGGTCTGAGCTGGCTGTGAGTCGGCGGCAGGGAGAAACGCTGAGAGTCCTGCAACGCTCCACATCCCGGGTATCGTGCAGATGCTGGAGAATTATACATGGCTCTGAAATCATGATGGGATGGACCTCACCCTGCACATGGACAGTTGGGAAATGTAAATCCATATGACTCCGATGAAGGGAAGGTGTGGTGGGGGAAGCGGCAATAAGTATCGAGAGATGTTAAAGGCTCACTGGAGATGCCCTCTCATCACAGGCAGTCCCTCGGAATCGAGGAAGACTTGCTTCCACTCCTAAAGTGAGTTCTTTGATGGATCAACAGTCCAATATGAGAGCCACAGACCCTGTTACAGGTGGGACAGACATTCGTCGAGGGAAGGGGTGGGTGGGGCTCGTTTGCCGCGCGCTCCTTCCGCTGCCTGCGCTTGACCTCTTCACGCTCTTTGCGTTGAGACTTGAAGAGCTCAACGCCCTCCCGGATGCACTTTCTCCACCTTGGGCGGTCTTCGGCCAGGGTCTCCCAGGTGTCAGTGGTGATAGAAACATAGAAACATAGAAATGAGGTGCAGAAGTAGGCCATTCGGCACTTCGAGCCTGC
The DNA here is from genome assembly GCF_044704955.1 of Pristiophorus japonicus. Taxonomy (NCBI): domain Eukaryota; kingdom Metazoa; phylum Chordata; class Chondrichthyes; family Pristiophoridae; genus Pristiophorus; species Pristiophorus japonicus. The sequence goes on along the minus strand of NC_091989.1, from coordinate 16,516,507 downwards.
ACCGCCATACAATAAGTTCATGGCTGATCATTCAAACTCAATACCCCTTTCCTGCTTTCTCTCCATACCCCTTGATCCCTTTGGCCATAAGGGCCATATCTAACTCCCTTTTGAATATATCTAACGAACTGGCATCAACAACTTTCTCTGGTAGAGAATTCCAAAGGTTAACCACTCTCTGAGTGAAGAAGTTTCTCCTCATCTCAGGCCTAAATGGCTTACCCCTTATTCTTAGACTATGACCCCTGGTTCTGGAACTCCCCAGCAATGGGAACATTCTTCCTGCCTCGAACCTGTCCAATCCCGTCAGAATTTGATATGTTTCTGTGAGATCCCCTCTCATTCTTCTAAACTCCAGTGGATACAAGCCCAGTTGGTCCAGTCTCTCCTCATATGTTAGTCCTGCCATCCCGGGAATCGATCTGGTGAACCTTCGCTGCACTCCCTCAATAGCAAGAATGTCCTTCCTCAGATTAGGAGACCAAAACTGAACACATTATTCCAGGTGAGACCTCACGAAGGCCCTGTACAACTGCAGTAAGATCTCCCTGCTCCTATACTCAAATCCTCTAGCTATGAAGGCCAACATGCCATTTGCCTTCGTCACCGCCTGCTGTACCTGCATGCCAAACTTCAATGACTGATGTACCATGACACCCAGGTCACGTTGCACCTCCCCTTTTCCTAATCTGTCACCATTCAGATAATATTCTGTCTTCCTGTTTTTGCCACCAAAGTGGATAACCTCACATTTATCCACATTATACTGCGGATTTGCCATGCATTTGCCCACTCACCTAACCTGTCCAAGTCATCCTGCAGCCTCTTAGCATCCTCCTCACAGCTCACACCACCACCTATCTGCAAACTTGGAGATATTACATTCAATTCCTTCATCTAAATCATTGATGTATATTACAAATAGCTGGGGTCCCAGCACTGAATCACTTGTCACTGCCTGCCATTCTGAAAAGGACCCGTTTATTCCAACTCTCTGCTTCCTGTCTGCCAACCAGTTCTCTATCCACATCAATACATTACCCCCAATACTATATGCTTTAATTTTGCACACTAATCTCTTGTGTGGGACCTTGTCAAAAGCCTTTTGAAAGTCCATATACACCACATCCACTGGTTCTCTCTTGTCCACTCTACTAATTACATCCTCAAAAAATTCCAGAAGATTTGTCAAGCATGATTTCCCTTTCATAAATCCATGCTGACTTGGACCGGTCCTGTCACTGCTTTCCAAATGCTCTGCTATTTCATCTTTATTAATTGATTCCAACATTTTCCCCACCACCGATGTCAGGCTATAATTCCCCGTTTTCTCTCTCCCTCCTTTTTTAAAAAGTGGTGTTACATTAGCTACCCTCCAGTCCATAGGAACTGATCCAGAGTCAATAGAATGTTGGAAAATGATCACCAATGCATCCACTATTTCTAGGGCCACTTCCTTAAGTACTCTGGCATGCAGCCTATCAGGCCCTGGGGATTTATCAGCCTTCAATCCCAAAAATTTCCCTAGCACAATTTCCTGACTAATAAGAATTTCCTTCAGTTCCTCCTTTTCGCTAGACACTCGAACCCCTAGTATTTCCAGAAGGTTATTTGTGTCTTCCTTAGTGAAGACAGATCCAAAGTATTTGTTCAATTGGTCTGCCATTTCTTTGTTCCCCATTATGTTGCACTTTACCAGGGAGGCTTTGAAGGTGTCCTCCAAGAGTGTTGACACCATTTCAGGTGGACTATATTTAGTGACAGATTGTGACCACGCAGATGGTATGAGCTTATGTCAGAGTGAATAAGCGAGAGTTAGAAGATGTAAAGCTATGGCAGCTCACTGCAAGTGATAGTGAGGTATGGAAGACGGAAAAATACATATCATGGATTGCAATGTCACTGATGGCCATGTCATCTCAGGGGTGGCACTCCACGATTTATGTTGTAATAAAAAGTGGGTAGAATTGCAAGCCTAAATGTGTGTCCTGCAAGTAGTTCAACTGACTGGCATTGAATGGCAGCCTTCCAGCATTGGTGACCCTTATTTGTCATTTCATTATGGCCTGATGACAGGGCCCATTATAAGTGCAGTCATATGTGTAGGGCAACATATTCCTCTTAGACCAGAACACGTGAGGGAGAGCCGTGTTTTTCTCAGAAGGCACCACACATTATGTAAAAATGAGACACTGACCAAGAGAGGGTGAACAATGTGACTATTGAAAATTCCAGCATACCAAAAGTGACATAATATAATAACATGAAGAACATTTGTACCATCAACATCCACCCATTCCCCCCCGGCCCCGACGTGAGGCCTTCGGTCCTTTTCTTCGCCCCACCTTCAATGTGGCATGCCAGGCCCCTGCCCCTAAGCGCCTCTGCTTGAGCAGGTTGTGCAGCTGGGCAGCCGGATCTCTGTAGATGTGTCCGCCTTGGCGAGAAGGTAGAGGGCGTGACTGAAGGTCCCGGTACCTCCGGCTCCTCGGGATCCGTCTGCCTTGAGGGTGTGGGCTAGGAGGCTTGCACGACCTGTCCAGAAGCCATTGCCTGCCTCATCACCTCAACAGACTCGCTGGTGCACTCCAACGCACGAATGAGCCATTCCATCCTGTCATCCTGCTGAGTAAAGGTCTCGCTGGCGGTGGCAGCCAACCCAGCCATGGTCTGCAGCAGGTTGCGATCTATCTTCTCGCCCGTCCTCGATAGTTGCACCAGCTCGTGAATAGCTGTGAGTCGTCCTGCATCCTCAGCAGCTTGTTGGGCCGTTGTGGGTTGACCCGCCCTGGTTGGGTCAGCCCCACGGCCTCTGCACCTGGCAGTGCTTGGAGGTGTTGCATCCGGTTCAAAGCCCATGAATTCTGAGCCTGACGCCGAGGTTCTCCGGACAGCTGGCACACATGGCAGGAGGCTGGTGTCATCCTCTTCCAGCTCCTCCACCTCAAGGGGCTCAAACACAGGCCTTTCTCCCTCCTCTCCTGTTCTTCATGACTCTGGGTGGTGGAGTTGGGTGCGGTGGAAATTGGTGATCTTGTGGGCGGGGGGGGGGGGGTCGAGGAAGGAGCCACTGTCTTGGGCTGGGGACAACGTTGGGGTGGGAGACGCTGTGGTCACACTCCTCCTTTGAGTGCCAGAGGTAGATGGTGTGCATTGATCAGTGCTGTCCGACTCACCATCGGCAAGTGGAGGACAACATTTCAGTCTATAGTGGGGGGGTAGGGGTTAGGTAAAGCTGACACATAAGTCGTCTCATCTCACATTGTGCCATCAAGGAGTTCCATCTCTACACGGGCACACCAATAACGGCCGACAAACTGTGCGTTAAAATGCATTTGCCTTGACATTGCATGACTTTTCATGCCATGAGCGTTACTCGTACCAGAGATTATTATACCCTTACCATGCTGTAGCACGGGATCTGCATCATCCTTTGTGGTTGCACAGTGGCGGTCACTCACCAATGCCAAGGCATGCTCCTCCAGGCTGCTCAACTCCATCACCTCTGCTGGGCCTCCTCCCGTGGCACTGGGGCTTGTATTTTTCTTCTGCTGAAAGAAACTGTTATGTATGTAAACATTACCAATGTGTAAGACTTGCCACCAGGGGGCGCACCTGCGGGAGACCCAAGAGTCAACTGCACACCCTGGGCAAGCAGGTATAAAAGGCAGTCTACCATGCTGCTTCCTCACTCTGGAGTTACATTAAAGAGACCAAGGTCACAACAGTTTGAGCTTACAATATACAGTCTTGTGGAGTTATTCTGAACATAACAGAAACACATTGAAGCCTTTACCCCCTTTGCCCATGCCCCACACACACATCTGGGTCATGCCCAATTGCAGTCGGACTGGAGGGGTTCCATAAATGTTTACTCACTCTTGCTGATGCCACCGCATCATTCCAACGTTTCCTACACTGGTCCCCATCTCGCGCAATGTTGCCCATTGAGGACACGGCCTTGCCAATCTCCCTCCAGATGTGTCTGTATTGGGGTGATGGAGCTTTGCCATGACCATCCCAGGTGAGGTCTTTATACCTGCGCTCTAACTCTGATACAAGCTCCTCCAGTTCCTCATCATTAAACCAGGGAGCTCTGGGCCTGGTCTTGACAATCTTCTTTGATGCTTTTTTTTCACTTATCTTAAATCACTTAAGGAACGGCTAATGAAAGGTTTGCAGCTCTGTGTCTCCTACACTCTCCCCTCTACAACTGGCAGGTGCGAGAGAGTGTTCACCATTTAAGCGCGTGCGCAGATGTCCCAACAGCCTCAACCGCGGCAAAAATGACGTCGGTGTGCTGATAGAACTACAAAAAAAAACAAATCTCGCACTTGCACGGTGCAGCGCCTACAAAAGTTCTCCGATTCGAGAGGCCTGCACCTCCGCCTCACTGATGCCGCCCGCTGACTCCTGCTGCCTGCCGCTGCCGTTGCTGCTCACAATACCGAGCCGAAGCCAGCTCCCGGCTGGACCCGGCGGCAGCAGGTGCCAAAAAGGTAGGTGCCGCCCGGGGATTGCCGAAAAATGGGTGGGCCTTACAGCTCATCAATATCAGGGCCTAGGTCTCAGAATAAGGAGCCGTCCATTGAAAATTGAGATGAGGAGGAATTTCTTCTCTCGGAGGGTTGTAAATCTGTGGAATTCTCTGCCCCAGAGAGCTGTGGAGGCTGGGTCATTGAATATATTTAAGGCGGAGATAGACAGATTTTTGAGCGATAAGGGAGTAAAGGGTTATGGGGAGCGGGCGAGGGAAGTGGAGCTGAGTCCATGATCAGATCAGCCATGATCTTATTGAATGGCGGAGCAGGCTCGAGGGGCCAAATGGCCTACTCCTGCTCCTATTTCTTATGTCCTTATGTTCTTATGTAGATGCTGCCTGACCTGTTGCCTGACTGCCAATATGTTCTGCTTTTATTTCTTCTTTCTCATTGCTGTCTGCACCTATCGCTAAGCAGAGGAAAATTGTTACCTTCAAAAGAATGTGGACCTTAGTCACCTGGCGATCTAAGGTCTTTAAATAACTCTCTGAGAAAAACAAAGATTTGCATTTATATAGCGCCTTTCACAACCACCGGATGTCTCTGGAGTGCTTTAGAATGTTGCCTGGACTGGAGAATTTTGGCTATGAGGAAAGATTGGAGATGCTGGGTCTGTTTTCTTTGGTACAGAGGAGGCTGAGGGGAGACCATATAAAATTATGAGGGGCCTGGATAGAGTGGATAGGAAGGATCTGTTTCCCTTGGCAGAGGGGTCAACAACCGGGGGGCATAGATTTAAAGTAATTGGAGGGAGGTTTAGAGGATATATGAGGGGAAATTTCTTTAACCAGAGGGTGGTGGGGGTCTGGACCGCACTGCCTGAAAGGGTGGTAGAGGCAGAAACCCTCACCACATTTAAAAAAATACTTAAGTGCCATAACCTACAGGACTACGGACCCAGAGCTGGGAAGTGGGATTAGGCTGGATAGCTCTCGGTCGGCCGGCGCAGACACGATAGACCGAAATGGTCTCCTTCCGTGATGTAAATTTCTATGATTCTATGATTAATGTACCTCCATCTGCTATTTAAATGGAATACTTAGTCTGCTCAATAGAAGCCTGCATTGAAACATTAGGCAAAGGAACTGTATACAACTATGACAAGCATTTGTACACTAATATTTACACAGCATAATTTCATGGTCTGCAAGTCGGTCTGTCTCCACTCCACTCGTACAAACCACACCCTGAAGCTAAACAGTCTTTACAAAACATAGACATTCATGTTGTGATCAGGACTGCGCTGCCCGATGGGGTGGTGGAAGCAGACTCAGTATTCAAAAGAGAATTGGATAAATACTTGAAAGGAAAAAGTTACAGGGCTATGGGTAAGGTGTAGGGGGAGCGAGATTAATTGGTTAGCCCTACCAAAGAGCCGGCACAGACACGATGGGCCAAATGGCCTCCTTCTGTGCTATATGATTCTACGATTCTAACCAAGTTTTCATGTTGATTGGGGGACATTTTGCCAGTACACCTGGCGGCAGGAGCCTCAACACACCTCATACGCCAGCAACACACGCTTGCAATGTGAGCCCCATTTACCAAAGCTTTACTGTGGACGACAGATTATCATCGACTTGCAGGTGCATACATTGAGGATCCAGAAGGCATTCGATAAGGTGCCACATAAAAGGTATTGCACAAGATAAAAGCTCATGGGGTTGGGGGTAATATATTAGCATGGATTGAGGCTTGGCTAACTAACAGAAAACAGAAAGTCGGGATAAATGGGTCATTTTCCGGTTGGCAAACAGTAACGAGTGGGGTGCCACAGGGATCAGTGCTGGGGCCGCAACTATTTACAATCTACATTAATGACAGATGAAGGGACCGAGTGCAATGTAGCCAAGTTTGCTGATGATACAAAAGTGGGTGGGAAAGCAAATTGTGAGGAGGATACAAAAAATCTGCAAAGAGATATAGGCAGGCTAAGTGAGTGGGGAAAATGTGAGGTTATCCACTTTGATAGACAAAATAAAAAAGCTAATTATAATTTAAAGAGAGAAAAGTGCTGCAGAGAGACCTTGTGCATGAAACGTAAAAAGTTAGTCTGCAGGTACAGCAAAGAATCAGGAAGGCAAATGGAATGTTAGCCTTTATTGCAAGGGGGATAGAGTAGATTGGGCCTATACTCTTTGGAGTTCAAAAGAATGAGAGGTGATCTTATCAAAACATAGAAGATAATGAGAGGGCTTGATAAGTTGGATGCAGAGAGTATATTTCCACTCATAGGGGAAACTAAAACTAGGAGGCATAGTCTCAGAATATGGGGCCGCCCTTTTAAAACTGAGATGAGGAGGAATTTCTTCTTTCAGAGAGCTGTGGAGGCTGGGTCATTGAATATATTTAAGACGGAGATAGACAGATTTTTGAGCGATAAGGGAGTAAAGGGTTATGGGGAGTGAGCAGGGAAGTGGAGCTGAGTTCATGATCAGATCAGCCATGATCTTACTAAATGGCAGAACAAGCTCGAGTTGCCAAATGGCCTATTCCTGCTCCTATTTCTTATGTTCTTAGAGCCTAGACAGCTGAAGGCACAGCTGACAATGGTGGAGGGATGAAAATTGGGGATGTGCAAGAGGCCAGATTCAGAGGATTGCAGAGATCTCAGCAGATTATAGGCCTGGAGGAGATTACAGAAATAGGATGGGGAGAGGCTCAACTCCTCAAACGACTTGCTTGCTGGTTTCTCGGGTGTCAGCAGGTCTTTCATTAAAGTGTATGTTTTCGAGCCACAGCTGGTCAAGAGATGGTCTCTTATCTTGTCTGCCTTATCGTCGCCCAGCCAGTCTTTCAGTCTTTGGTCACAAAGCTTTGCTGGAGCCTTTCTATAAAGTCATCCCAATTGTCTCCAGCATTGTATTTCTCATCTGAGCTGTTGGTAGCCATTCTGTGGATTCTGTGATCCCGTAACTCGTCGCCACTGTTAAGTCCTGACTCTAATGTACTGACTTACACGAGACACATGCTGAAGTCAAGGTCACTCAGGACCTGCACCTTTAATTCCAGCTCTCCAGTGCTGCACTTGCCCGAGACCTCCCTTTATATACGACAGTGGAACAGGTATGGAGTGTCTCCTGCAAGTGCACTCCTGGTGGTAAGGTATGCTTATTGTTACAGGTTATATCCAGTTACAGTCATGTATAGCATGGTAAGATACAGTTATATACAGTAATGTGCGATACATGACATCACCCTCCCCCAAGGTCTTATTGCCTTTATAGATTCAGTCTCTCAGGTGGTCTGCGCTCTCGCGTGGAGCGTCTTAGTTGTGGTTCAGTTGTTTGCCTTGGTGCCTGTTTTTCGTTCGATGTGATCGCTGGTATCTCGCCTGGGCTGTCTGTTTCGTTTGGTGTGATTGCTGGTAGTGAGTAGCTTAGACTCTTCGGTCAATTCTTGCATCATATACGCAGATGTGAGGTCAAGTTTCAAGAGAAGTTTTCCTCTAGCCAACGTGCCAAATAGGTCCTCCGCTCTGGGCAGCGGGTATTGGTCCTGTAGGGAGACTCTGTTTATGGTAGACTTGTAATCTCCACAGATTCGTACGGATCCATCAGGCGTCATGGCTGGGATGATGGGGCTTGCCCAGTCGCTGAATTCCACGGGAGAAATTATACCTTCCCGCAGAAGCCAGTCCAGTTCGTTTTCAATCTTTTCCCTCATCACATAAGGCACAGCTCTAGCCTTGTGATGGACCGGTCTGGCATTCTGTGTGATGTAGATTCTAACTTTAGCCCCTTTGAAGGTGCCCACACCTGGCTGAAAGAGATGTTCAAAACAGCTTAGAACTGTTGAGCAGGAAGTCCGTTCCTCTGACGACATGGCGTGAACATCATCCCATATCCAATTAAGTTCTGCTAGCCAACTTCTCCCCAACAGGGCTGGGAGATCCCCGGGGACAATCCACAGGGAAAGTCGGTGCACCATCCCTTTGTGTGTGACTGAGAGCATGGCGCTACCAAGGACTGGGACGATTTCTTTAGTATAGGTCCTTAGTTTGGTGTCGATCTTTGTGAGTTTTGGTCTGTTGCTTTTGTGCGGCCACAGCTGTTCAAATTGTTGAACGCTCATGAGGGATTGACTGGCCCCCGTGTCCAGTTCCATGTTGACGGGCATCCCGTTGAGTAGAACCCTCATCATAATTAGAGGCATCTTGGTGTAAGAACAGTGGACATTGATCGTGTTAACCCGCTGTACCTCGGCGTCCCGTGCACTGTTCCAACCATCTTCCGGTCCGCTTTCCGACCCTTCCAATTCAAATACCAGCCGAGCTGCTGTTTTTCTGCACATGCGAGCCAGATGCACTGTGTAGTTGCAGTTTCTGCAAACGGCATGCTGAAATCGACACACCCTGGTTGAGTGCCTTCCCCCACATCTCCAACATAGACCGTTTCCATTGTTTCCAAAGGATGAGCTGCATCTGGCTGATCTCCCTTGAGCTTCTCTCAATCTGTTTTAATTGCTCGCATCGTGGGTTGATGAGGTGTAATCGGCCGTTCATGTGGCCCTTGATTTTGATGGCTTCTGACGCCACTGTCTGCTGTTGAAGGCCTGCTCTCCTGCCCTTGTCTCTGTATGAGGGTAGCGGTTTGTTTCACAATGTGAACCCCTTGTTTCGATGCCTCGTTGGTTGTCGTACCTGAAGTATAGATCAGCCTTGTTTCTTCTTCGCTTGCCAAGAACGTCTGTGCGATCAGTGTTGCTGCCTCTAGAGTCAAGTTCTTAGTCTCCAAAAGCTTTCGGAATATGCCTGTGTGGCCTATTCCTTCAATAAAAAAGTCTCTCAGTACTTCTCTCCTTAGTTCATCGGGGAACTCATATGAATTAGCCAGCCTCCAAAGTTCCGCCACGAAGTCGGGTATGCTTTGGCCCACACAGCGTCTGTAGTTGTAGAACCTGTGTCTGGCCATGTGTAGGCTGCTCACTGGCTTCAGGTGGTCTCTCACCAGTGTGCTCAACTCCTCAAATGACTTGCTTGCTGGTTTCTCGGGTGCCAGCAGGTCTTTCATTAAAGCGTATGTTTTCGAGCCACAGCTGGTCAAGAGATGGGCTCTTCTCATGTCTGCCTTATCGTCGCCCAGCCAGTTTTTGGTCACAAAGCTTTGCTGGAGCCTTTCTATAAAGTCATCCCAATTGTCTCCAGCATTGTATTTCTCATCTGAGCTGTTGGTAGCCATTCTGTGGATTCTGTGATCCCGTAACTCGTCGCCACTGTTAAGTCCTGACTCTAATGTACTGACTTACACAAGACACATGCTGAAGTCAAGGTCACTCAGGACCTGCACCTTTAATTCCAGCTCTCCAGTGCTGCAGTTGCCTGAGACCTCCCTTTATATACCTCAGTGGGACAGGTATGAAGTGTCTCCTGCAAGTGCAACCCTGGTGGTAAGGTATGCTTATTGTTACAGGTCATATCCAGTTACAGTCATGTATAGCATGGTAAGATACAGTTATATACAGTAATGTGAGATACATGACACAAACATTGATACCAAGCCACATAAGGAGATATTAGTACAGGTGACCAAAAGCTTGGTCAAAGAAATAGGTTTTAAGGAGCGTCTTGAAGGAGGAGAGGGTTGGTGAGATGAAGAGGTTTAGGGAGGGAGTTCCAGAGCTGAGGGCTAAGACAGATGAAGGCACAGCCGCCAATGGTATGTCATTTATATTGTGTTCCTAACACAGATGAGACTGCACACAGGGAGGTTAAAGTAACAGTGACCTTAGTCTTTATTAAGACACTCCAGAGTGAGGAACAGGCCCAAGGGGCCGGCTTATACACAGTGCTCCCAAGGGATGCTGGGATCCCTTGGGACTTCAGGGGATGAGTTCACTGGTGACGGAACATGGGAGCGCATGCTTTACAGTTACACATCACGCCCCCCCAAAGTCAAAGTGAAAACTATTTACAAGGTGAGGCGGTCGGGAGCCTTTCTTTCCCTGGTGGACCGCCTCGGTACAAATGTCTGTTCTGGTGTGTTGGCTGTGCCCTCGCTGGGCTGGCGTGTTGTTGGCCTTGCAGGGCTGCAGGGTGATCCTGGCTTTGCTGGGCTGTTGGGCATGTTGGGTTTGATTTCCTGGTCCGGGGTGGTGTCGTTGATCCTTTGGGTGTGTGCTGTGGGCTTGAAAAAGGTGGTGTCTGCTGTGGGTTGTTCAGGGCAGTCTGTGAACCGCAGCCTCGTTTGGTCCAGGTGCTTTCTGCAAATTTGTCCATTGTCTAGTTTGACTACAAACACCCTACTCCCTTCTTTAGCTATCACCGTGCCCGCGATCCACTTGGGACCATGTCCATAGTTTAGCACATACACAGGGTCATTCAGATCAATTTCCCGTGACACAGTGGCGCAACCATCGTTTACATTTTGTTGCTGCTGCCTGCTCTCTACCTGATCATGCAGGTTGGGGTGAACCAGTGAGAGTCTGGTTTTAAGTGTCCTTTTCATGAGTAGCTCAGCCGGGGGCACCCCTGTGAGCGAGTGGGGTCTCGTGTGGTAGCTGAGCAGTACTCGGGACAGGCGGGTTTGGAGTGAGCCTTCTGTGACTCGTTTAAGGCTCTGTTTGATTGTTTGTACTGCCCGCTCTGCCTGCCCATTGGAGGCTGGTTTAAACGGGGCCGAGGTGACATGTTTGATCCCATTGCGGGTCATGAATTCTTTAAATTCAGCACTGGTGAAACATGGCCCGTTGTCACTGACCAGTATGTCAGGCAGGCCGTGGGTTGCAAACATGGCCCTCAGGCTTTCAATGGTGGCGGTGGCGGTGCTTCCCGACATTATTTCACATTCAATCCATTTTGAAGAAGCATCCACCACTACCAGGAACATTTTACCGAGAAACGGCCCGCATAGTCGACATGGATCCTCGACCATGGTCTGGAGGGCCAGGACCACAAACTTCGTGGTGCCTCTCTGGGCGCGTTGCTCAACTCAGCACACACGCTACATTGCCGTACACAGGACTCGAAGTCAGAGTCGATACCGGGCCACCACATGTGGGATCTGGCTATCGCTTTCATCATTACTATACCCGGGTGTGTGCTGTGGTGATCCGAGATGAACATCTCCCTGCCCTTTTTGAGCAGCAATACGCGGTTACCCCACAACAGGCAGTCTGCCTGAATGGACAGTTCATCTTTTCGCCGCTGGAACGGCTCTTGCATTTCAACGGGGATGCTGGCCCAGCTCCCATGCAGTACACAGTTTTTTTACTCGAGACAGCAGAGGATCTTGGCTGGTCCAAGTCCTAATCTGGCGGGCCGTGACAGGTGATTTATCATTTTCAAACGCTTCCATGACCATCAACAAGTCTGCGGGCTGCGCCACCATCAACAAGTTTGCAGGCTGCGCCATTTCCACCCCCGTGGTGGGCAATGGTAGCCGACTGAGAGCATCCGCTCAGTTCTCAGTGCCTGGCCTGTGGCAGATGGTATAGTTATACGCTGATAGCGCGAGTGCCCACCTTTGTATGCGGGCTGAGGCATTAGTATTTATCCCCTTGTTTTCAGCGAACAGGGATATGAAGGACTTGTGATTGGTTTCCAGCTCAAATTTGAGGCCAAACAGGTACTGATGCATTTTCTTTACTCTGAACACACACGCTAATGCCTCTTTCTCAATCATGCTGTAGGCCCTCTCGGCCTCAGACAAGCTCCTGGAGGCATAGGCGACAGGTTGCAACTTCTCCGCAACGTTAGCTTGTTGTAATACACACCCGAATCCGTACAACGACACATCACATGCTAGCACAAGTCTTTTACACGGGTTATACAATACAAGCAGCTTGTTGGAGCATAAAATGTTTCTGGCTTTCTCAAAAGCAATTGCTTGGTTTTTTCCCCATACCCAGTTCTCACCTTTATGCAATAACACATGGAGGGGCTCTAAGAGGGTGCTTAACTCCGGTAAGAAGTTACCAAAATAGTTGAGGAGTCCCAGGAACGACTGCAGCTCTGTGACGTTCTGTGGCCTGGACACATTCCTGGTAGCCTCAGTCTTGGCGTCTGTGGGCCGAATGCCATCTGCCACGATCTTTCTCCCCAAAAACTCCACTTCTGTTGCCATGAAGACGCATTTCAACCTTTTCAGCAGCAGCCCTACGCGATCCAGTCGCTGGAGGACCTCCTCCAGGTTTTGTAGGTGCTCGGCGGTGTCCCGACCCGTGACCAATACGTCGTCCTGAAAAACCACCGTGCGTGGTACCGGCTTGAGTAGGCTCTCCATGTTTCTCTGGAAGATCGCTGCAGCCGAACGAATTCCAAACGGGCATCTGTTGTAGATGAACAGTCCCTTGTGCGTGTTGATGCAGGTGAGGCCCTTCGATGACTCCTCCAGCTCCTGCGTCTTGTCGGCCGAAATCAGGTCGAGCTTGGTGAACGTCTTGCCTCCTGCCAGCATCGCAAATAGGTCGTCTGCCTTAGGTAGTGGGTATTGGTCCTGTAGCGAGAAACGATCAATAGTTACTTTATAATTGCCGCAAATCCTGACCGTGCCATTACTTTTGAGTACTCGAACAATCAGGCTGGCCCACTCGCTGAATTCCACTGGGGAGATGATGCCCTTGCGTTGCAGTCTGTCCAGCTCGATTTCCACTCTCTCCCTCATCATGTGAGATACAGCTCATGCCTGTGGTGAATGGGTCGTGCCTCAGGGACCAAATGGATCCGCACCTTTGCCCCGGAAAAGTTTCCAATGCCTGGCTCAAAAAGGGAAGGAAATTGGTTAAGAACCTGGGTAGATGAGGCCTCATCGACATGTGATAGCGCTCGGATGTCATCCCAGTTCCAGCGGATTTTGCCCAGCCAGCTCCTTCCAAGCAGTTTGGGGCCACCGCCCGGGACAATCCAGAGTGGCAGTTCATGCACCGTGCCCTCGTGGGTGACCTTGACCATGGCGCTGCCCAGGACAGTGATGAGCTCTTTGGAGTACGTTCTCAGTTTCGTGTGGATGGGGCTCAGGGCTGGTCTGAGTGCCTTGTTGCACCACAGTCTCGCAAACATCTTTTTACTCATGATGGATTGGCTAGCGCCAGTGTCCAGTTCCATGGCTACAGGTAAGCCATTCAATTTTACATTTAGCATTATAGGTGGACATTTCGTCGAAAATGTGTGCACCCCGTGTACTTCAGCATCTGCCTCCTCTCTCTGAGGCTCAGAATTGCTTTGATCCACCATGGACCGATCTTCCTCTGCAACGTTGTGGTTAGCAGGTTTTGCAGTGCTTGCAGCTCGTCTGCAAGCTCGTTGGAGGTGCCCCATTGTTCCACAGCTCTTGCAAACATACCTTTGAAGTGGCATGAATAGGCTGAATTGAAGCCTCCACAACGCCAACAAGGTGTGAATTGCCTTGCATTCACCCTTTGTTGCGGACTCTGAGTCATCTGGGTCACCTGAGGCCTGGTGGCAGTTGCAGACTCGTGGATTCTGCCCTGTACATTTCTGCTCGCAGACACAGTTTCAGTTAATTTATGAACATTGCTAGCACTTGTGTGCTGAGAGATTTGTTTGGTGTTATCACTGGTGGCCATAAACGCCTGTGCTATTGCAATGGCCTTACTGAGAGTCGGTATCTCTACAGTCAAAAGTTTTTGTCGGATGGTCTCATGGCCAATGCCCAGTACAAAAAGGTCTCTGAGCATCTGCTCCAGGTAGCCATCAAACTCACATTTTCCTGCAAGTCGCCTTAGCTCGGCGACGTAGCTCGCCACTTCCTGACCTTCAGATCGCTGGCACGTGTAGAACTGATACCTCACCATCAGCATGCTCTCCCTCGGGTTAAGATGCTCCTGAACCAGTGTACACAGCTCCTCATATGACTTATCTGTGGGTTTCACTGGAGCCAGAAGATTCTTCATGAGGCTATAGGTCGGTGCCCCGCAGATCACGAGGAGGACTGCTCTCCTTTTTGCAGCGCTTCCTTCTCCATCCAGCTCGTAGGCTACAAAGTACTGGTCTAGCCATTCGACATAGGCTTCCCAGTCCTCACCCTCCGAGAACTTCTCCAGGATGCCCACAGTTTGCTGCATCTTTGCTTTGGATTTGTACCCTCGTCGCCAGTTATTGCGTTCCTAATACAGATGAGACTGCACACAGGGAGGTTAAAGTAACAGTGACCTCAGTCTTTATTAAGAGACTCCAGAGTGAGGAACAGGCTCTCGTGGCCGGCTTATACACAGTGCTCCCAAGGGATGCTGGGATTCCTTGAGACTTCAGGGGATGCACTGCCTGGTGGCGGAACATGGGAATGCATGCTTTACAGATACACAACACTTTATCTCTACCAAAGAATGCAAATAATCCAGAAACCACAACCAAGTTTTATTTTTAAAGACTTGCATTTATATAGCACCTTTCATGACCACAGGACTTCATAAAGCACTTTACAGTAGTCAATGAAGTCAAGGAAGTTTAGGCATTGTTGTAATGTGGGAAATGTGGCAGCCAATTTGCACACAACCAGCTTCCACAAACAGCAATGTGATAATGACCAGATAATCTGCTTGTTAGTGATGTTGATTGAGGGATAAATATTGGCCAGGACTTCGGAGATAACTCCCCTGCTCATCTTCAAAATAATGTCATGGAATCTCTTACATCCACCTGAGGAGGCCGACAGGGACTTGATTTAACGTCTCATCCAAAAGACGGCACCATCTGACAGTGCAGCATTCCCTCAGCCCTGCACTGGAGTGTCAGCCTAGATTTTGGTGATCAAGTCCCTGGAGTGGAACTGGAACCCACAACCTTCTGACTCAGAGGAGAGTGTGCTACCCACTGAGCTACAACTGACACTGTTACAGAGGACGATAAATAGCTGGAATAATCGGCCAGGCATCTAAGATGCAGACTTTAGGGTAATTTAAAATGGTTTGGATGCTGATCTGAAATAATTAGAGCACTAGAGGGATGAGCTTTGATGTGGAGAAAGGATGTGTCGTTTTTGATGTTTCATAGGTTCTGTTGTATTCAGAGTTGATCAAAGCAGCAAAGGGAAAGCTCTCGGGCTTAACAATAGGGAGGAAAATTCGGCCTCAACCAGAACTTGCTGATAGGAATAACTCTGACGAGCAGCTGAACCATTTCAGGTTCACCGAACCTGAGCCAAAGAATGGAGCCAATAATAGCGATCAATATGAGCTTT
Source organism: Pristiophorus japonicus (assembly GCF_044704955.1). Classification (NCBI taxonomy): domain Eukaryota; kingdom Metazoa; phylum Chordata; class Chondrichthyes; family Pristiophoridae; genus Pristiophorus; species Pristiophorus japonicus. The sequence goes on along the minus strand of NC_091989.1, from coordinate 16,500,828 downwards.
TAACACAGGTGCAGACAGGACCAAACACTCAACTAAGCTAACGATCTCTGGCATAGCCACCCTTCCCAGGTTGTTCTGGAGTCTCCAGGGATTAAAGATTAACTTCCCACACACCAATGCGAGCAAACCCAGGAGGAAAATAGTGAGGTGAAAAGCTGCTTCACCGACAGTCAAAAGTCAAACAGCCACATACCAAAGAGTCTGTTCGCTCTCCAATCGGCGTGAGGATGGGTATTGGGCAACCGACAGCAGGAGTGTAAGGTCAGGACGATTATAGACGGGAGGTCATGTGGTGAAACCACCTGGAATATGTCCAGCCAGAGTTGACAACCCTCGTCAAGCGTGTTTATATTAGGCCATACAGTGGTAAATCACAAAAGGGTTTGAGTTTGCTTTACTTTCCTGGGTGGGTTGAGGGACTTTGGTGTTGGTGAGTGGGTTGGAATGAAAATTTTTACTTTAAAAATAAAAGCTGAGGATTCCAATAGAATGTCTTCAGTATTGCACTCGAAACCAAACTGATTATCACCTCGACCGGAATATCCCATCAAAACGATGCTAGGGACCTTCTCTTGGAACCTCTTGGAGGAGATTACAGAGATAGGGAGCGGCGAGGCCATGGAGGGATTTGAAAACAATGATGAACAAGGGGCCCAAACACTGACGACTCCCTCGGGAAAGCACGCGGTTGACAATTGTTCAGTAATAACATCAGCCATACACCATGCTAACTAAGGATTAGTGTGTTACCCCGGTGGATGCTACCAGAAAGCCAGCCATCTAAACTCTGCCATCTTACACTGTTAACGAGACAAGAATCCAGGTCGGAGGTTGGGGAAAAGGTAGCCCTGTGCACGATCGATGGAGGAATTCATCCTTTTTAGTGATGATGGGGCCTCTCTCGCTCAGTGATTTACTTCAGAAAATTTGTTTTCATCTATTTGAATTAAAGTCAGCTTCATTTGGGGGCGGGGGTTGGAGGGGGACATAGAGCTGACAGGAAATTGAGCCCTGTGTTGGCATTGAAATAAGCAACTAACACAAGTGTTTTATTTGCCTTTTATTTATGTATGTTGACGTCTGATGATAAACGGAATAAAATGGCAACGGGTGTGTACGTGGCAGGTTGGGAGTGCATTCCCCGTTCGTTAGGGTTTAACCCCCGACCCCTGACCTTCTCCCACACATAGTTGGAGAGGGGTTCAATATGGAGGCCATAGAATGACCATTCGGCCCACCGTGCCTGTGCAGGCTCTTTGAAAGAGCAATCCAATTTCTCCCACTCCCCCTGTTTTTTCCTCATAGTTGTGAAGGAAAGGGGGTTAAAGGGATATGGGAACACCATGGGCACATGGGATTAGGGCTGCTGTCTGTGTGTGGGATGAACTCCAAACAGCCTGTTTCTGCATTATAATGTCTGCGTACTTCTACGTAGTCTTAGAAGTAAAACAGTCAGGCACATTAACACACAGACTCAGCAGTAATGCTCTTTACTCACTTGGGTTTTGTTAATTTATTCGTTTAAAGGATGTGGGCGTCGCTGGCAAGGCCGGCATTTATTGCCCATCCCTAATTGCCCTCGAGAAGGTGGTGGAGAGCCGCCTTCTTGAGCCGCTGCAGTCCTTGTGGTGAAGGTACTCCCACAGTTTGTTGCAGTGATTGGGTACAACTGAGTGTCTCGCTCGGCCATTTCAAAGAGCAGTTAAGAGTCAACCACATTGCTGTAGGTCTGGAGTCATATATCGTCCAAACCAGGTTAAGGACGGCAGATTTCCAGATGGGCTTTTACGACAATCCAACAGTTTCATGGTCACCATTACTGATATTAGCTTTTTAATTCCAGATTTTATTCAATTAACTGAATTTAAATTCCTGAGCCAGCGTGGTGGAACTTGAATTCACTGTCTCCGGATTATTACTCCAGGGCTCTGGATTACTCATCCAGTAACATAACCACAATGCTACCGTCCCCGTGGTTGCCTATTAAGGACAAAACAAAGGGGAACATAAACAATTCCAACAGACTTACTAGTGGGGGAACTCCTCCTGGCCGGCAGCGAATGGCGATAGCAAATGGGTGGCCCATCTCACTGGAAGAGGACATCGGGCGGAGTGTAATACAGACTCCTGATGCACTATTACCCATTTTACCCAAGATGACTTTCACCACCACTGCCAAACTAAAACATACTAATCGAGATTGAAATTGCTCAAACGGGATTTTGGTGAGTACATTTAGAAATTAATTTGTAAGCGTATAAAGTAAATTGCAAAGGTCCTTAAAATGCTCACATACTCAGAAAATTGGGGAACTGGACACTGGTCTATTGGTGAACATACTTATCATTTCCACGCAGGTTTGTGCACTGGGGAGTGTTCGTGGCAGGGATATTTGCTTAAAAAAAAATTAAATGGAAGCATATTTCTCATTTATAGTTTACATTGCTGAAACAGTTATTTATATAATCACTGACTTAAGTGTCAGGAAGGGAATGGGGAGGGTAGGGCCTGAAGTATGCTGCGGAAAGTGCCAGAACCTTTGATAAGTGAGTTGCAGATGTGCGTGAACTCTCTCACTGTGGAATGTTCGTTAAGGATATAAAGACCAGAATCCTGGTCGACTCCTTCCCTGTCCTTCACATTCCACAGACATTCCTACAAAGAGACCAGGTCACGAGAGATTGGAGTCTCCGAACTAAACTCAGATTCTTCCTTGCTCCAGGCGGGCAAATAACTTAACTGAAGGTGTGACATGAAAGGTCCAAAGCTTCCCAGCAGTCTGTCTAAAGAAGGGTTTCTTGTTTTGACGGTGAGTTTAACCAAGAGCTTTGGACAGGTCTATTGGGTACGCGGCAGCCAATTTGTACACAGCAAGGTCCCCAAACAACGTGATAATGACCAGATTGTCTGTTTTAGTGATGTTGGTTAAGGTGGCCTATAGCGTTTGAAGAGCACCTACCTTCATTTTGCTGCGCTGGGCGCAAGTAGGATCAAATCAGAAAGACCTGCATTCATATAGCGCCTTTCACGACCACCGGATGTCTCAAAGCGCTTTACAGCCAATTAAGTCCTTTTGAAGTGTTGTAATATAGCCAATTTGCACAGCAAGCTCCCACAAACAGCAATGTGATAACGACCAGAAAATCTGTTCTTTTGTTATGTTGATTGAGGGATAAATATTGGCCAGGACACCGGGGATAATTCCCTTGCCTTTCTTCGAAATAGTGCCATGGGATCTTGTTTATTCACCTGAGAGGGCAGACTTGGTTTAACATCTCATCCTAAAGACAGCTCTTGCGACAGTGCAGCACTCCCTCAGCACTTCACTGGAGTGTCAGCCTAGATTTATGTGCTCAAGTCCCTGGAGTGGGACTTGAACCCACAACCTTCTGACTCAGAGGCAAGTGTGCTATCCATTGAGCCACTCTTGGCCGGATGTGGAAGTTAACTGGACTCCACCTTCGAATGAAATAGGGTGGAAGAAAACAAATCCAAAGGATATTAACGCCTAAAATAATAAGAGGGAACCCACTCACTAATAGGTTTATAATGTGAGCTTGTTACTCAGTAGGAAATGAAGGAAAAGTCGGCTGCAATCTTGGAATGGTTTCTGTTTTGTTGTGTAATGAGGCAAATATGCAGAGTTTCTTTGAGCTTAGAATGGGAATGAAACTATTGGCCACCCTAGTAAGAATGTAAACAGTTTGGAAGAATCATCGGTAATGCCCTTTCAAGAATTCCCCACCCACCTCAGCCAGTTCTCTTCCTCTTGCAAAATAATTTGCTGAAATAATCTTTGCTGATGGGATCATTGAGAGAGTTTGTTCGGGGATGAAGGAGCTGATTGGGTCTCACTAGGGTTCAATGGGGCCTAAGGTTGATGAGAGCCACACCTTGGCATAACTGGTGAGATGCACCCGCTGAGAACCTCCGCTGCTGACCCCAGTGAACCTTCTGAGGCCAAAGGGAGGCTTCCTCCTCTCTGTTCCATGCCAGATACTATCCTAGTGCTAATGAGGGAGTCAAGCCAGGGGTTGTTGGAGTGCACCCCTCTACCCCTCCCCACCCCCCCACTCTCTTCCCTGAAAGTAATCAGCAGTGCCCACTTGATCTTCCCCTTTATAATTGGCTTGATAACAAAAAGAGTCCAGCTTCTGTCTTCAGAAGACCATGCCATGACCCAAGCCTAAACCCTAAGCTCTGGACTTCCCTTCCTAAACCTCGCCGCCTCTCTACCTCTTTTCCTTTAAGGCACTCTTTAAAACCTACCCCTTTAACCAAGCTTTTAGATACCGAATGCCTCATTCTTTGGCTCAGTGTCAAATTTTATTTGATAACGCTCCTGTGAAGTACCTTGGGATGTTTTACCACATTAAAGGCGATATATAACAACAACAACTTGTATTTATATAGTGCCTTTAATATAGTGAAACATCCCAAGGCGTTTCACGGGAGCATTATAAGATAAGAATTTGACACCGAGCCACATAAGGAGAAATTAGGGCAGACGACCAAAAGTTTTGTCGAAGAGGTCGGTATTATGGAGTGTCTTAAAGGAGGAGAGAGAAGTAGAGAAGCAGAGAGGTTTAGGGAGGGAATTCCAGAGCTTGGGGCCTAGGCAGCTGAAGGCACGGCCACCAATGGTTGAACGATTATAATCAGCGATGCTCAACAGAGCAGAATTAGAGGAGCACAGATATCTCGGAGGGTTGTGGAGCTGAAGGAGATTCATCATCATCATAGGCAGTCCCTCGGAACCGAGGAAGACTTGCTTCCACTCTTAAAATGAGTTCTTAGGTGGCTGAACAGTCCAATACGAGAGCCACAGTCCCTGTCACAGGTGGGACAGATAGTCGTTGAGGGAAAGGGTGGGTGGGACAGGTCTGCCGCACGCTCTTTCCGCTGCCTGTGCTTGATTTCTGCACGCTCTCGGCGATGAGATTCAAGGTGCTCAGCGCCCCTCCTGGATGCACTTCCTCCACTTAGATTACAGATTACAGAGATAGGGAGGGGCGAGGCCATGGAGGGATTTGAAAACAAGAATGAGAATTTTGAAATTGTGGCATTGCTTAACCAGGTGCCAATAGAGGTCAGCGAGCACAGGGGTGATGGGTGAGCGAGATTTGGTGCGAGTTAGGACACGGGCAGCCGAGTTTTGGATGACCTCAAGTATACATAGGGTAGGATGTCGGAGGCCAGCCAGGTGTGCATTGGAATAGTCAAGTCTAGAGGTAACAAAGGCATGGATGAGGGCTTCAGCATCAGGTGAGCTGAGGTAGGGGCGGAGACGGGTGATGTTACGGAGGTGGAAATAAGTAGTCTTACAGCCTGACTACACAAGCCTGCATGTATTTTGGCGCTTTTATATTTGCAGAAGTGTAACAGAATTGATGGTGAATCGACTTTAATATTCTTTCAAAGATTTTGCCTACCCTGGGGTCACTTTGTTTGAAGATTATTCCAGGTGATATAGATACTACAACGGAAAGGAGTGCGGGCCCAGATGTAAAGAATGGAATGTGCAATATGTCATAGAACTGAATTAAAAAATCTAACCACAGTGGAATATAAAATAAACCATCGATACTATAAAATTCTATTAAAGTCCAAACAGGAATGCAATAAAACTACTATTAAAACCCAACTGCAATGCCATAAGACTACTGTATAAAACACATCAAGGCCATAAAGGTTGGCCATGAAACCCAATATCAATGCTATAAAACTACTATAAGATCCAACAGCTGTGCCACAAACTGTACTGTAAAACCCAGCAACAGTGCTATAAGAACAGGCTGTCAGAAGTAGCACTATTCAAAAAAGAACAGCCATTGTCTTATCTAACATTTAGCCCTCAACCAACCGCTGCACCACCAGATTATCTGGTCAGTAATCACATTGTTGTTTGTGGGACTGTGCTGCGTGCAAATTGGCTGCAACACTTGCCTACACTTCAAACGGACTTCATTGGCTGCAAAGCACTTTTAGATAGCTAGAGATGATGAAAGGTGCTATATAAATACAAGGTTCTTTCTTTAACAACCAGTTGACTATATGTCGCTGTGAGCAGTTCACCTTGACGGTCAGAGTTTCTGCACATCAGCATTTGCTGAGGAAAGCTCTCATGCATCTTGAGCCGAACCACCCCAGGACGCTTTCAAAGTGCTTCTGTGCACGAGCGTGGAGTTTGATGGGTTCCAATCACTTGTAAGCGAAGGTTGTAAGGGAGCCGTTGGAGAAGAATGGCCAAAGGTTTTATGGGTGTGTGCGCGGGGTGCCAGGCGCTTGTGCACGAAGAATGTGGGCTCGACCTAGGCTCAACCCTGCTTTAGGTGGCAGGGAGCGTCTCCTCGCAGTTTCGCCTCTGTGTGGAAATTGAGTTTTTCAGGGACCAAGTGAAATGGAGCATACAGAGAAACCAGCAGTTGTCCGAACTAAACAAACCAGGTGCCCCCTTTGGTCTCAGCTTTTGATTTGTTAATTTTTTTGAAGGAGTCAGCCACACTCTTGCACAGACAATGTAATTTGTATTGTGTCCGTTAATCTCTCCTACACTTCCACAGTCAGCGAAGGCACCACAGGCTGTATCCTCAGTGTCGATCAGAGAGCTCTGTCCTTACAAACATAGGAACAGGAGGAAGCAATTCAGCCCATCCAGCTTGTTCAGCCCTTCAATTAGATCACAGCCGATCTGTATCTCAACTCCATCTACCCGCCTTGGTTCCATAACCCTTAATAGCCTAACAAACATTGGCTTGGATGTTGCATTCGAGAAAGGGCTTATTTTACTGGGAACTTCATTTATGAAGCTGGCTCTTCCTATGCTCAGAGTAACAGTATTGAGTTAAACTCAGAAATCTGTTTTAATTCTGATTTTCTAATCTATAGTTCTGCTGTGGATCAGTGGGTAGCACTCCTGGCTCTGAGTCAGAAGGTTGTGCATCTCACTCCATGAGACTTGAGCACATAATCCAGACTGACACTCCAGTGCCGTACCGGGGTAGTGCTGCACTGTTGGAGGTGTCAACCTTTGGATGAGACTTTAAACCGAGGCGCATGTCTGCCCTCTCAGGTGGACATAAAAGGTCCCATGGCTCTAATTTGAAGAAGAGGAGGGGAGTTCTCCCCAGTATCCTGGCCAACATTTATGCGTCAAGCTTTCATTAGATGTAAAGCGCAGATTGTCTGCCGCGTTTCCAAAATAACATCAGTGACTACACTTCAAAAAGTATTTGCTTTGGGATGTCCGGTGGTCATGAAAGGTGCTATATAAATGCAAGATTTATTTTTATTGTATGATGAAAATCTATCAGACTTCCCCCTTGTATCTTCAACCCTACCACCCCTGGTAGTTTGAATCAGACAATAGCATTTTTTTTGTTTGCTAATTTCTGATAATGCTTACTCCTTGCATGATTCCACAGGCTGTGGTCATTCTCAATCAATATGATTCCTATTTTCCAAAAGTTGGTGTTTAAGACTGATAGTCAGTGTTTCCCGAGTCCTGTCCACAGGTTAATGAGGAAGATTTTACTTCCTCTCATTTTTGCTCATAATCTCTTGTATAGAACCTTATCAAATGCTTTCTGGAAGTTCGTATAGACAACAGCCATTGACAGTCTCCAGTCCATTATGTTAGTGGCTTCCTCAAAAAATTCAACTAGATTGATCAGAAATCCATGCTGGCTCTATTTGATCAGATCATACTTGTCCAAGTGCTCAGCCACTCTGTCCCTGATGATAGATTCAGGAACTTCCCCACAACTGATGTTAAGCTGACAGGTCTGCAGTTGCCTGGTTTCTCTGTCCTTCCCTCGCTTCTTAAGTAATGGAGTAACATTCGCAATTTTCCAATCCAAAGCCACAATTCCTGAATCTAGAGGGCTCTGAAATATTGTGACTAATGTATCTGCAATTTCCTCATCTATTTCTTTGAACACTCTGGGGTGGAAACCATCAGGTCCTAGAGATTTGTCTATCTTAAGTCTCGTTATTTTCTCCATTATCTTTTTTTTTTACTTGTAATATATACAATACGTTCCTCCCTTTGACTTATTTTTAGGTTCCCTTGCACCTCTGGTACTTTGCCCTCTTCCTCTGAAATAAAGCTGTCAGCGCTCACTGTTATTAAACAGTAAATCAGACAGCAACTTCCAGCATCCCCACATGCGAAGTTAAACACGGAAATCAGGAAGTTGCCCTTCTCCTCCAGATGCTTTGCGACACTGGTACCCCGCCAAAAGACCCGGCATTCAAACACATGGAAGGGCAAAAATATTTGGTACTTACCCACTAGATACCCACTAAACACACCAAAAAAGTTAGGGCTTGTCTATTCAATTGTAAATTAAATTTGTGCTAAGTCATAATTACTGCCAAACAACCTCTCTGGCATTGAAAATTAACTTTTACAAGTGTGGAGTCTCATTCTTTCAGATTTTAATTATTGGTGGAGATTTTAAAACATTTAAAAATTACATTTTTTGCTTTTTCTTTCTAACTCTTTTATCTATCTATATCTCTCTTAATCCCATCTTTCTTTCACTCTCTTTAATTCACTTTCTGTACATGATTTGACATTGAATTCTACATATTCTAACTTGCACTTCCTGGTTTAGACGCTGCCTGCCTCAGCAAGGATTCTTCAATCTGATTGGTTAAGGATTAGTGAGTTGCTTGCCCTGTTCACACAGGTCCCAGATCCCCTGTAGAGGGCGCCGTGCCATTTTAGCTTTCTCATAACCGCAAGTTCCAGTGCAAAACCCCATAGAATGTCTGTGGGCAAATGTAAGTGTAATGAATGGCCAATGCCATTCGTTTGCAGCTGACAGTGAAATCCTAGCCATTATTCCTGATCCACACTCCCCGGTGTAATACACAATTTAAATCTCTTAGTCGCGTAAAATTCATCAGGATAGTTCAGTTCAAAATCCATGTCATAAAAGCTGTCTCATTTCTTGTCTGTAAAAAGGAAAAAATGTTTATTGTTATTTAGAAAATGGCAAATCCCCATATTTCTATCAGATGTCTAGTGATCCCACTTTCTCAATTTAAGTTAAACTAAGGTGGCAAAGGATATTTGCATAAAACTAAACTGGAACAAAGACAGACTTGCATGTATTTTCGCAACCTCAGGACATCCCAATGCGCTTTATAGCCAATGAAGTACTTTTGAAGTGTAGTCACTGTTGTAAGGTAACAAACAAGGCAGCAAGCTCCCACAAATGTGATAATGACCAGATAATTGTTTTAGTGTCGTTGTTTGAAAGATCAATATTGGCCAGGACAAGGGGGATAACTCCCCTGTTCTTCTTCAAAATAGTGCCATGGAACTTTTTACATTCACCTGAGAAAGCAGCTTAATGTCTCCTCCAAAAGTAGCACTTCTGATGGTGCAGCGCTCCCTCAGTACAGCTCTGGAATGTCAGCCTAGACTTTTGTCAGGAGTGGGACCCACAACCTTCTGACTCACAGGCAAAAGTGCTCCCCATTGAGTAATGGCTGACACCGTGGGGAACCATGAGCTCTGGACCACAGCTTGAACTGAAAAGAACAAGAAATACGGTCTGTGGACTGACAGAGCGAGTTAAGTGTTTGATGGCAGATGTGTGGTTGAGAGTTTGGCACTAGCTGTCTCAACCTGCCAGATAGCCTCACCCACTGGCAAAAATACTACACTTAGCAGAATGTTTTAAAATGTGTGTTATTGCAATGGTGACAGGTTAATACTGTGTCCGCGCTGTGTAACATTGAACACTCGCTGGAGCCACGCAAATATCCCCCACCTTTTGTGTGATTGAATGTGAAGAGTATCTAGATTGATGTAAAGCTGTTACCTAAATTAAATTATCACCTTCATGAATGTAGAAGACAGAAAAAGGACAATTTCACTTTGAGTTCTCACTTATTAATAATTAACTTCTATATTTATATTATAAGCTGTCAGCTAGTGGCTCAGTGGGTAGCACCTTTGCCTCTGAGTCAGAAAGTTGTGGGTTCAAGTCCCACTCCAGGGACTTGAGCACAAAAATCTAGGTTGGCACTCCAGTGCAGTGCTGAGGGAGAGCTGCACTGTTGGGGGTGCCATCTTTTGGATGAGTCATTAAACCGAAGCCCCGTCTGTTCTCTCAGGTTGGCAGACAGGAAGCAAAGAGTAGGAATAAACGGGTCCTTTTCAGAATGGCAGGCAGTGACTAGAATACATGCTGGGACCCCAGCTATTTACAATATACATTAATGATTTAGAGGAAGAAATTGAATGTAATATCTCTAAGTTTGCAGATGACACTAAGCTGGGTGGTAGTGTGAGCTGTGAGGAGGATGCTAAGAGGCTGCAGGGTGACTTGGACAGGTTAGGTGAGTGGGCAAATGCATGACAGATGCAGTATAATGTAGATAAATGTGAGGTTATCCACTTTGTGGTAAAACAGGAAGGCAGAATATTATCTGAATGGTGACAGATTAGGAAAAGGAGAGGTGCAACGAGACCTGGGTGTCATGGTACATCAGTCATTGAAAGTTGGCAGGCAGGTACAGCAGGCGGTGAAGAAGGCAAATGGCATGTTGGCCTTCATAGCGAGAGGAATTGAGTATAGGAGCAGGGAGGTCTTACTGCAGTTGTACAGGGCCTTGGTGAGGCCATACCTTGAATATTGTGTACAATTTTGGTCTCCTAATCTGAGGAAGGACATTCTTGCTATTGAGGGAGCGCAGCGAAGGTTCACCAGACTGATTCCCGGGATGGCTGGACTGACATATGAAGAAAGACTGGATCGACTAGGCTTATATTCACTGGAATTTAGAAGAATGAGAGGGAATCTCATAGAAACATATAAAATTGGGATTGGACAGGTTAGAAGAATGTTCCCGATGTTGGGGAAGTCCAGAATCAGGGGTCACAGTCTAAGGATAAGGGTTAAGCCATTTAGGACCGAGATGAGGAGAAACTTCTTCACTCAGAGAATTGTGAACCTGTGGAATTCTCTACCACAGAAAGTTGTTGAGGCCAGTTCATTAGATATATTCAAAAGGGAGTTAGATATGGCCCTTATGGCTAAAGGGATCAGGGGTATGGAGAGAAAGTAGGAACGGGGTAGTGAAGTTGCATGGTCAGCCATGGTCATATTGAATGGTGGTGCAGGCTTGAAGGGTCAACTGGCCTACTCCTGCACTTATTTTCTATGTTTTTATGTTTCTCAGGTGGATGTAAAAGATCCAATGGTGCTATTTCGAAGAAGAACAGGGAGTTATCCCCCTGTGTCCTGGCCAATAGTTATCCCACAATCATCATAACAAAAACATTATCTGGTCATTATCACATTGCTGTTTGTGGGAGCTTGCTGAGTGCAAATTGGCTGCTGTGTTTCCCACATTACAACAGTGACTACACTTCAGGAAAGTACTTCATTGGCTGTAAAGTGCTTTGGGACGTCCAGTGGTTGTGAAAGGCACTATATAAATGCAAGTCTTTCTTTCTTCCATTCAGTCCACAAGTGTGACCCTGAGCTTCCAGTCGCCTTCACTTTAATTCTCCACTCCATTCCCACTCTGACCTCGGTCTCCTACACTGTTCCAACGAAGCTCAACATGAGCTCATCTTTACAGCCTTCTGGACTCAACATCGAGTTCAAACATTTCAGAGCGTAACTGCTGCCAATCTTTGGCTCCCTTCCCTCCCCCCACCCCCCCACCCTCAGAGCCTGTTTCTTTTCTTTTTTTCTCCTCGTCTCTAATGGCAGCTGGTCATTAGCCCACATTTACACCCCTATCTTGACTAATGTTTTTCTAACTCCTGGCATTACCAATTGAATTTGGCCCATCATCCCTTTTGTCTTTCTAATCTCTCCTATCTTCCAACTTATCACAGACCTTCCCTTTTGTTCTTTCTTCCCCTCCCCCTTTCAGTGCTGGTTAAGAATACGTTCTTTTTGAACACTCTCCAGTTCTGACGAAGGGTCATCGACCCGAAACGTTAATTCTGTTTCCTCTCGCACTCTCTCCACTCGCACTCTCTCCCTCCGCAATCTCTGCCTGACCTGCTGAGATTTCCAGAATTTTCCGTTTTTATTCTTTCTTTCAAAATCAATCGTTGAATTCAAAAGCAAATAACATATTTGATAATGACATCATTCCGCGTTATTATTTCAAAATATCTCGGTAGAAATGTGTCTGGTCTTTGAGTACAGTGCCAGTGATTGGCGGTGCCTGTCCCTTTAAGGGTAGTGACACGTCTGGGATTTCCTCTCGCTTGCTGGTCTGTTTCAGCGGGGCTGGCGCTTTTGTCATTTCAGTTGCTGGGGTCTGTGAGCATCAGTGGAGCAGACATTAAACGGTGGAACTTTTACACACACACACACACAACCCACAAGAGAGAGAGAGAAAACAAAAGCCGGATTGGTCAGCAAACAAACTCGCAACTCTCAAAAAGATAACTCCGAGTGAAGATTTAACTTGAATGGACAGTTCCAGATTATAGCGTATACCCTGAGATTTCAATTTGAGACAAAAAAAAACTCCCATCAGTGAGATCTGAAGAGAAGAAGATGAGGCTGTTGCTTTTTTTGAGTTTTCTTGGTAAGTCTGTCACTTTATTTCATTTAAAATTCTATGTGTTTGGAGCAGGAGGAAGTGTTTAGCAATGTTTGTTTGGAGTTTGAGAGCAGCAGCGTGTAACGGTGCTCTCAGCTCGCAGCCTAACGAAGTTGCGGTTACAAAGCTGCTCACTTGCCTTGCGAAGTATAAGGGGAATGGTAAGCCTACAGTTGAACCTCTTTTTGATTTCGCTAAAAAAAATAAAAATGCTGATCAGAGTTTCTTCAGAGCATTTACGAAGCTACATATGGAGCGCCAGGGGGCAAAAAGGTGTTAAAAGTGGTGTGCTCGATCCTGCTGTTGTGCATCATTATAATATATTAATATTCATGAAGAGCTTAGGTCATTGCAAGTGGCTCGTTGTAGAATAGTAGTTTGTTTCTTCTGACTGATGCTCGAGTTTAGCAGGGTGTGACTGTGAATATTTTATGCTGTCATCAAATGAATTTCTCTTTTTTTAAATGTAATCCTCTTTATCTTTGAGTTCTCTCTGCACAGGGCTCCCATTGCCCACGCTTATTCCAATCCCTCATCAGTGGTGCCAGCTCACCAGGGGGGAAATGCCAGGGACCGTGCCCACTGTCCAGGCAGCCAAGGTGCCCGGGAAGGTGTTGAACCTCCAGTCACTATCAACCACCACCTCCCGCACACAATCGATCGATCCCTCTCCCTGCTGGCACACTGCTTCGGAGGGGCCGTGCCTTTCACAATGCTCCTCATGCGCTGTCTCGAGAGCATTGTTTGGTAGCGCTCTTCACTTTTGTGAGGAAGCAGCTTCTACACCCACCATCACGGTTACAACTCCAATTGTACGTTGTAATGTATTTGCTTCATGGGTTCTTTGCTTAAGCATCCATAGCAACACATTGCTATTAGGAACTAGTTGGTTTATTAGCAACGGTTTAACAATCACACTACACATTACCAGTTCATCCACCAGGCTCACAACCACCTGCCTCATTGTGGATCCCCTGAACCCAACTGGCTGGGGTTTTATTGAATCTTGTGAACATAACATGACTGGCTAAGCCACTCACAACTCAACAGCTCTACAAACCGGTTAGCATCCTCACCGGTGCATACATTACAGACGTATTCGTGGAGGTTTTATCAGATGACCTTCCTCCTCCAACTGCCCCTCATGGTCAAACAGCCTTTTTTCAACCCCTATCTCCAATATTTTAAACTAAACAGACAGGGTCCCTTTTCTCTGGAAAAGAGAAGGCTGAGGGCTGACCTAATAGGGTTTTTTTTTTAATTCTGAAAGGATTTGTTTGGGTAGACATAGAGCAGTTATTTCCACTTGTGGGTGAGATCAGAACTCGGGGCCATAAATATAAGATAGTCACTAATAAATCCCATAAGGAATTCAGAGAAACTTTTTTACTCAGAGTGGTTGAGGTGAATAGCATATATGCCTTTAAGTGTCAGCTGTGGCTCAGTGGGTCGCACTGTCGCCTCTAAGTCAGAACGTTGTGAGTACATAAATCTAGGCTGACCCTCCAGTGCAGTGCTGAGTGAGTGCTGCACTGTTGGAGTTGCCATCTTTCAGATGAGACGTCAAACCGAGGCCCCGTCTGCTCTCTCAGGTGGACGTAAAAGATCCCATGGCAGTATCTTGAAGAAGAGCGGGGGAGTTATCCCCAGTGTCCTGGGACATTATTTATCCCTCAATCAACATAATAACAGATTATCTGCTCATTATCACATTGCTGTATGTGGGAGCTTACTGTGCACAAATTGGCTGCCGTGTTTCCCAAATTACAACAGTGACTACACCCCAAAAGTACTTCATTGGCTGTAAAGCACTTTGGGACATCCGGTGGTTGTGAAACATAGAAACATAGAAACATAGAAAATAGGTGCAGGAGTAGGCCATTCGGCCCTTCTAGCCTGCACCGCCATTCAACGGGTTCATGGCTGAACATGCAACTTCAGTACCCCATTCCTGCTTTCTCGCCATACCCCTTGATCCCCCTAGTAGTAAGGACTTCATCTAACTCCTTTTTGAATATATTTAGTGAATTGGCCTCAACAACTTTCTGTGGTAGAGAATTCCACAGGTTCACCACTCTCTGGGTGAAGAAGTTTCTCCTCATCTTGGTCCTAAATGGCATACCCCTTATCCTTAGACTGTGTCCCCTGGTTCTGGACTTCCCCAACATTGGGAACATTCTTCCTGCATCTAACCTGTCTAACCCCGTCAGAATTTTAAATGTTCCTATGAGGCCCCCTCTCATTCTTCTGAACTCCAGTGAATGAAAGCCCAGTTGATCCAGTCTTTCTTGATAGGCCAGTCCCGCCATCCCGGGAATCAGTCCGGTGAACCTTCGCTGTACTTCCTCAATAGCAAGAATGTCCTTCCTCAGGTTAGGAGACCAAAACTGTACACAATACTCCAGGTGTGGCCTCACCAAGGCCCTGTACAACTGTAGCAACACCTCCCTGCCCCTGTACTCAAATCCCCTCGCTATGAAGGCCAACATGCCATTTGCTTTCTTAACCGCCTGCTGTACCTGCATGCCAACCTTCAATGACTGATGTACCATGACACCCAGGCCTCGTTGCACCTCCCCTTTTCCTAATCTGTCACCATTCAGATAATAGTCTGTCTCTCTGTTTTTACCACCAAAGTGGATAACTTCACATTTATCCACATTATACTTCATCTACCATGCATTTGCCCACTCACCTAACTTATCCAAGTCGTCTGCAGCCTCATAGCATCCTTCTCGCAGCTCACACTGCCACCCAACTTAGTGTCATCCTCAAATTTGGAAATACTACATGTAATCCCCTCGTCTAAATCATTAATGTACAGTGTAAACAGCTGGGGCCCCAGCACAGAACCTTGCGGTACCCCACTAGTCACTGCCTGCCATTCTGAAAAGTCCCCATTTACTCCTACTCTTTGCTTCCTGTCTGACAACAAGTTCTCAATCCATGTCAGCACACTACCCCCAATCCCATGTGCTTTAACTTTGCACGTTAATCTCTTGTGTGGGACCTTGTCGAAAGCCTTCTGAAAGTCCAAATATACCACATCAACTGGTTCTCCCTTGTCCACTCTACTGGAAACATCCTCAAAAAATTCCAGAAGATTTGTCAAGCATGATTTCCCTTTCACAAATCCATGCTGACTTGGACCTATCATGTCACCTCTTTCCAAATGCGCTGCTATGACATCCTTAATAATTGATTCCATCATTTTACCCACTACCGATGTCAGGCTGACCGGTCTATAATTCCCTGTTTTCTCTCTCCCTCCTTTTTTAAAAAGTGGGGTTCCATTGGCTATCCTCCACTCCATAGGAACTGATCCAGAGTCAATATAGCAGAGAAAGGTGCTATATAAATGCAAGTCTTTCTTTTTAAGGGGAAAGCTAGATAAATGCCTGAGGGAGAAAGGAATAGAAGGTTGTGCTAATAAAGTGAGATTAAATAGGAGATGAGCAGGAGGCTCGTGTGGAGCATGGATCAGTTGGGCCAAATGGTCTGGTTCTGTGCTCTAAATCCTATGTAATCAAATTAAATGTTCAAAGACAATGAAAGAAAAGATATACTTTTTTTAAATACCCCAATGCTTTTTCACCTGCGTTTCTCATAGCAGTGTCCTGAAGATTATTTTTTTAATCCCTGGAGACTCCAGGACATTAACGTAACATGTGGGTGAGGCATCAGTTTAAACCATAGTTTCCCATAGAAATTACACAATTAAATGAGGAAGACTGCTCTGTAAATAAAAGCTCCGAGTTCGCTATGTGATGACAATATGTCAACTTACGCAGCCAAAGCTGAATATCAGGAGGTCACAATTTGTGCCCACACATCGTCATGTCCCACTCTCCGCTCCAACAACAACATCAACTTGCATTTATTTAGCGCCTTTAACATAGTAAAACGTCCCAAGGCGCTTCACAGGAGCATTATCAAACTAAATGTGACACCGAGCCGTGTAACTAGATATTAGGGCAGGTGACCAAAAGCTTGGATTAAGGAGGTATGTTTTAAGCAGTGTCTTAAAGGAGGAAAGAGAGATAAGGAGGCGGAGAGGTTTAGGCGGGGACTTTCAGAGCTTGGGCCTAGGCAACTGAAGGCACGACCAACGATGGTTGAGCGATTATAATCAGGAATGATCAAGAGGGCAGAATTGGAGGAGTGCAATTATCTCTGAGGGTTATAGGGCTGGAGGAGGTTACAGAGATAGGGAGAGGCCTTAGAGGGATTTGAAAACAAGGATTAGAATTTTAAGATCGAGTAAATGACCGTCTCAGAGCCAGACGCCAAGAGGGAGTAGAGAACGAAGGTAGGTGATGCACATTACTCAAAATGCTAAAACTCAAAATAACTTCCCAACAGATGCCTCATGGAAATATTCCTTCCGACAGCTAGGATCCTTTAGCTATGAGAAAAATAGATTCACAGGGAACTGGGGCTTTAATTCTCATTCAGATTGTTGCGTTGCGATGGTTACCATTATAATTTGAAGAAGTCGGCCTCGCTTTGAAAAAGTGTCTTGCAAAGCTACAAGTGTCATTTTTGAAAAATAAAACGGCTTACAGCAAATAGGGGATTTAAGCCCTGCCTACTGATTGTGGGATCAATCCAGTCAGGGCTAAAGCCAGCAAATTTAGAATTGTGCAAATTCCTTCCAAGTCGATTACCCCTGGATTGGATTGCCGCCCTAGGAAAGTTTATTTTTTTAAGTTAAAAGTGGTTACTTGAGGTTTATTTTACACACTTTTATTCTTTATTTCTATTTTATAACACCATAGAGCACAGAAGGCGACCAATCGACCCATTGTGCCTGTGCCGGCTCTTTGTAAGAGCGATCCAATTAGTCCCACAGTCCTGTTCTTGCCCCATCGCCCTGACAATCTTTCCTCTTCAAGTGTATATCTGATTTCCTTTTGAAAGCTACGATTGAATCGGCTTCCACCACCCTTTCAGAAAGTGCACTTCATATCATAACAACTCGATAAACTTTTAATCGATTAAAAAAAAAAGTGACATTTGGATTATAAACAGAGCAATGAGGTCATTACTTCCACAAAAAAAGTAACGTCTAAAATCACTCTCCCATGTTCAAACAGCCTCCCAGTTCACAGTGGTACTATGTCCTCCCCTGTCTAATTCCCAAGCCTGTTCACTCCTCGCACAACCCTCCCCCAGTTCCTGCTGGCAACCCTCTCTCCCTTTCAATTCAAGCTGACACTCTCCTCCCTCTCTAACCCATTAGAAACACATATCCTTCCACCTTCCATTCAGACAGCACTCTTTCCACCCTCCAACCTCTCTCAGTGTGAATGGGCACTCTTTCTCCCCTTCCGTTTGTTATGATTCACACTTTCCTTTTCCCCCATTGCCAAAGCACAAAGTCCAGCATCTCTCCTCCAAAAACGCTGCCCCACTTCATCGCCTCCCAACTACCACTCCCACCTCCCCCTCCCAAAATACCACTCCCACCCCCCCCCCACAATATCACCCCCATCTCCCCCCACCTCCCAAAGCACCATTCACAACCCCTCTTTCCCGCTTCATCCCCTCCCAAAGACCCACTCCCACCTCCTCCCTTCCCAAAATACCACTCCCAACTCCCCCCTCCAAAAATGCCACTCCCACCTTCCCCCCTCCCAAAGACCCACTTCCACTTCTCCCTCCCAAAATGCCACTCCCACCTCCCCCTCCCAAAGCACCACTCACAACCCCCCTTTCCCACCTGCCCCCTCCCAAAGACCCACTCCCACTTCCCCCTCCCAAAATACCACTCCCACCTCCCCCTCCTAAAATACCACTCCCACCTCCCACCCTTCCAAAATACCACTCCCGTCTCCCCCTTCCTTCCTGCCCCCTTCCAAAATACCACTCCCACCCACCTCCTCCCAAAGTACTACTCCCAGCCTATCCTCACCAAAGACCCACTTTTGCCTCCTCTCCATTTTGCCCAAAATGCCACTCCTAGACTCTTCCTTTTCCCTGCCTCCCTTTCCTCTCTCCTTCACTTTCCCTCTTCTCCCTCCTTCCACTTTTCATTCTGTTTCCCTTCACTTCCCCTCCTCTCTTCACCTTTCCTTCCCCTCCTCTCTTCACCTTTCCTTCCCCTTTACCTCTTCCCTTCACTTTTCCACCTTTCCCTCCCTCGTTCCCCTTTGCCTCCCTTCTGCCTCTCTTTCCTTCACCCCGCATTCCTCTCTCCTCATTCCCCCTTTCCCTCTCCCCTTTAATCGCTTCCCCTATCTCCCTTTCACTTTCCCACTTCTGTCTTTCCTTAATTTTCTCCTTCCATGTTGGATAATCTTAGTTTGACCTTTTGAAGAGATGTCTGTCCAAACCGCACAGCCCCTTTAAGACAACACGACATTTCCAATGCTGGGTAATAATAGCAACAACAACTTGCATTTATATAGCGCCTTTAATGTAGTAAAAACATCCCAAGGTGCTTCACAGGAGTATTATCAAACAAATAAGGAGATACTAGGGCAGATGACCAAAAGCTTGGTCAAAGAGGTATGTTTTAAGATGTGTTTTAAAGGAGGTAGAGAGGCAGAAAGGTTTAGGGAAAGAATTCCAGAGCTCAGGATCTCAGCAGCTGAAGGCACTGCCACCAATGGTGAAGCGATTAAAATCAGGGCTGCACAAGAGGCCAAAATTGGAGGACCACAGAAATTTCGGAGCAATGTAGGTGTGGAGGAGATTACAGAGATAGGAAGAGGATGAGGCCATGGAGGGATTTGAAAACAAGGATGAAAATTTTAGAATTGAGGCGTTGCTTAACCGGGAGCCAATGTAGGCCAGCGAGCACAGGGGGTGATGGGTGAGCGGACAGTAGAGTTTTGGATGACTTATTTGCAATGTGGGCAGCACTGAAAGGAAGCCTACATTTTATCAACTAAACGTAGAAATATACAGTAATCCTCTTGCATGCCTTTGAGTAAATTAAGTTCAAATGCAAAAACTCAGCCCTCTTCACCACACAGTGTAAATCGGTGAACAGTCCATTAGTTATGCAGCTGCACGTTGTGCATTCAGCTTGTTTTTAGGGAGTGCCTTGAATAACTAGTGCACTCTCTCATTTCTTCATCTTTTTAAAAAAAAGACATCTAGTCCGCGATCAAAATAACTGCTTTCATCTCAGGTGCTTGGAATTTCACAGGTGGTATCCAGGAAATATAAGCACGTCGTTCAGAGGCGGGTTTCCAACTCCACACTAACTTCTCAGCTCTGCTGTCTTCCATCGCTTGAGCTGTTCGAAGCAAAATTCAGCAGACCAGGTTGGGTGGTGGGGGCATGTGCAGGAGAGGATTCTTAGCGTTAGCGATATTTGTAACAAATACACTCCTTTTTGAAATCGCTTCCTCCCATACTTTAGTGAAGGCTTTAAGCAATTTAAAGTACAGTAGCAGGGTGACACCTTCACCCTAAAGGCGGAACGGCTTTGATATGAATGCGTGAACGGGGTTGTTGCTAACATCACAAGCTCCTGTCGTGTTGTCAATGCACTGGCAACAATTCCAAACCACTACCTGCGGACAGTGAAGTTGGGAAGCCTGGACCAAGTTATACCAATGGGGCTAAATCCCATCGGCTGTCCCCTAATATTAATAAGATTTTAATATTTAAGATTGGGTATAGCTGTCCTTCTCTACAGCCTTTGCACCACTTCCCTAATTCAGGCAATTTTTGCACTCAAATGACACTGCACAGCATACATTTAGTGAGAAGCTGAAACGGCTTCACCTCATCACAGCCGAGCCTATCGGTTTTCACCGCATCCTAAATTTATTTCGCTCTCAACCTCTGCAGCATGGGCGCGAATAGGGGATGAATAGCCATTCTGCCACGCTGGATTTTGGGGCTTCTAAATGGCTGTAAACACCTCTAGAGAATTTACTGTCCGTGGTTGGGAGTGTCTTCAGTGATCTACAGCTGGAATGTGTCATAAAGATACCACACTCCGGTCTGCCTAATATCAGCTCAGCTACAGCCTTTGAACAAAACTGCGGTCATCCCAAGGCACGATGAATAATGTGGAATGAGCAAGCAGCTCCAATTCGACTCACGGTCTTGTGGGTTTTTTCCCCATCTAATTTTTACATTTTATATTTTGTGAAACAAATGCTACTTTCTGTTTAAAATTAGATTGAGAAACTGTAATAACGAGAGGCCCGTCGCTTTTAAGTCCGATCTGAAGTAACCCACAATAGTTTAACTCTTTCATTGCCACAAGCTATGATTTTGGATTTTATCAAATTTTCAATGATTTTACATCAAGCGGAATCAGTGCGTTACGATAAGCAAATCCCCTACAATCTCACAGCTTCCTAATCAGTGAGTGGAGAATCTAACCCACTGTCTGTAGTATTTTATGTAGAGTGTAGTACCACATCAAGGGATTGGGATTCTTTTGACCAGCCACTTTACTACACACAGAAACCCATCCCCATGTTTAAGAGTCTATGAACCAAACCACTGAGATGCCATATAAGTAAATTAAAAACTTGTATTTATATCGCCTCTCTCACAACCTCAGGATGTCCCAAGGTGTTTAACAGTCAATTAAATACTTAAAAAAAATGTCAGCACTGTTGTGACATAACAGCCAATTTGAGCACAGCAAGATCCCACAAATAGCAATGATATGAATGATCAGATCATCTGCTTTTTATGATGTTGGTTGAGGGAGAAATGTTGGCCAGGACAGCTACTCTGCTCTCCTTCCAATAGTACCACAGGTATCTTTCATATCCACTAGTGAGGGTAGACAGGGCCTCGGTTTAACACCTTATCCAAAGAACAGCCTCTCCAACAGTGCAGCACTCCCTCAGTCCTGCACTGAGAGTGTCAGCCTAGATTATGTGCTCAAGTCTCTGGATTGGGGCTTGAACCCACCACCTTCTGATTCAGAATCCAGAGTGTTACCTCTGAGCCAAGTAGAGTTTGTTTGCTTGACATAAGGATGGGATGAGGTCATTTAAAATATAAAAATACGTAACAAGATTAACTGAAATAAGCATAAGAAAAAAATACCATGCAAAGGTAGAGATTATTAAGCTACAGGGACCATGAAAACGTCAAGAAATGTGAGCAGTCAGGGACGTATTACATAGCTGAGGTTAAATAGGTGATTGAGACATGATAACTTGATAACTGAGCAGGGTCGAGGATAAAGCAGATTGCCCGTGTGTAATGATAGCCCAGCATGAGTCAGTGCTTTCAGAAGATAATGGAAAGAAAGTGGGATAACAGGTCTTGGCATCTAAATCTTGCATTGAAGAAGCATTAGTAGTCGGACACATTCTATCCCAGGACATCCAGTAGTTACGCACATTCTATCCCAGGAAACACTTTGATCCTCGATATCCTCTCTTCAGATTTTGTAGCAAGGCCACAAGACATGTTTATAATTTTGCAACAAATAACAAGCCGAGGAAATCTTCGGTGCAGTACTGAGGGAGTGTTGGAGTTGACCCAGGACACCGGGAATAACTCCCCTGCTCTTCTTCAAAATAGTGCCATGGAATCTTTTACATCCACCTGAGAGAGCAAACAGGGCCTCGGTTTAACGTCTCATCCAACAGACGGCACCTCCGACAGTGCAACACTCCCTCAGTACTGCACTGAGATATCAGCTTAGATTGTGTGCTCAAGTCTCTGGAGTGGGACTTGAACCCACGACCTTCTGACTCAGAGGCGAGAGTGCTACCACAGAGTTGGTACACATTAGGTAATTGATCGAACATTTTTGGTCATTCAGCCTTCCCTACCACATGTCCTGCCTTCTTTATCCATCCACATATCTTTTTAATTAGATGCCACACAAATAGTTAATAGAGGACGCACAAGAGAACTCAGTCATTGAAAGAACAATAAACCACCGACCGAAAATAGGGATCGAACCCGTGAGCCTGAAGTGCGAGTTACAGGATTGAATAATCTTCCTGCAACTTAAAGGCTTTCATAACCCAAACTTGGCAACCTTCCTCAGTCTTTCATTTATCTCATCTTCTCTCCTATCCTTTTCAGCCTTGGTGAGGTCTTGCATCTTGGCCCTTCGCCAAGTTTTCTCAAGTTTAAAAATAAGGTAACTAGAACGGTACAAGGTACTCGGTGTAGGTGGTCTGACAGCACCTCTTAAAGCTTGGGCCTCTTTAGCCAATGGCTGGTGCTACGTCTATCTTTCGGGACGGTTTGATGTGGTCCGACCTTGTAACAGATGCCAGCTGTGTACGTACATCGCAGCTCTGGGTTATATTTCCACCTTTTGTTCAAAGAAGAAAAAAGATTGCAGCTTTATGACTTTATTTTGTAGATTTTAATGACCTCGCCTCCACATAAAAATGGTGGATGAGTGTGGTCCTGCTGAAATTTCATTGGCTGAGCCAACCTAAGCTTATCCAATCATGACTTTGGTTAATAAAAAGGACAAAAAGTTCAGCGGTGTGACTGTGGCACGTGCAATACTTGTGGGTGTGTCTAAAAATGAAGAAAATTCCGATTAACCCTCACAATTCCTGTAGTACGAATTCCTGTGGAAACATGGAAGTGATTAAGATCGCCAACCCTGCAGGATTGCACTGGAGTCTCCAGGGATTAAGCATTAATCTCCCAGGACACCACCGTAAGCAAACCCAAGAGAAAATGCCACGGGAATTTTTTTTAAATTGTGAGGTTCTTTTTTTCACTTTCTTTGAACACTTTCGTTCATTAGTTTGAAAAATATTTGAGGTGGTAAAATTAGGCTGTTTGACCGACAAGTCAGGAATCTTCCAATTATGTAATGAAGAGTCTGTTTGTATTCCAGTTGCCGTGGGAAGGTGGTGCACTGTGAGGTTGGACATGACAGATGACCAATGGCGGGGTGGTTGGAGGAGGGAGGTCATGTGATGAAACCTCTGGGAATATGTCCAACCAGAGTTGGTGACCCTAGAAATGATTAGTGTGTGATTGTGAGGATTGTAATGGGTGAATTGTAAAGGGAATGCACTGGAAGGAACCACATTCAGAATTTCAACAGCCACACTAAGGGTTCAATTTTCCCCAAAGCAGTTTTTTGGCGTATTGCAAGAGTTACGCCCATTTATTTTGGCCCCGACTACTCCAAAAAAAATAACTAGCAAGTTTCCCCGTTCTATTTTTTGAAATTGGCTCTGCACAGCCGGTTCTGTAGCTTCGAGGGGTGGAGCCTAATTTCTGCGCTGAAAAAACAATGCACATGCACGGGGGGAAAAAAGGACGTTTTTGATGTGACTGCTATGGGGGCGCATGCCCAGTATAGCTCCCGGTCTGCATTCGGCCATTTTTAAAGAGCCAGTTGTGTGTGAGAACTTTAATTCTCATTGGAAAAATTGGAGCTGCAATACAAGATACAACGCGGCTCAAGGGCCAAGAATTTCTTACAGGATGAAGTGGAGGCACTAGTTACTATAATTGAGACCAGATGGCACGAGTGGGACACCAGCAGAGGTCACATAAAAGTTTCGCCAAAAGAAATGAAGAAACGCTGGAACCAACTTGCAGAAGATTACTCTGCAATGGTGACCACCCCGAGGTCTGGAGGCCAGTGCAAAAAGAAGTGGCAGGACCTTGGTCAAGTAGTTAGCGTAAGTAATATTTTCAATTATTCACTGGAATTGCAATTCTGAATGTGACCATCTGTATATGTTCCACCCAGCAGAAAGACACCCTCTCTAAAAAGTTATATTTTCATCTTTGCAGAGGAAGGCGGCACACAACAAAAGGGAAAGAACTCGAACAGGAGGAGCCCCGGCAAATCTGCATCCATTACCACCCTTAGAAGAAAGGGTCACTGCTTTGATGGGTCCTGCCTGAGAAAAACAACCATTACTGCACAAGCTGGGCCCACACTCGAGGGAAAGGGTAAGTCCTGCAAATTCCACATTCTGGCTTTGCTAAATGTTAAGTACTGCGTGGGCTAGCCATGCTTCGGTTCATGGGGATGTCTCCATCAGCTACACTTCAGTTGATGCAATGTGCTATCGTTCATCGTGGTCCTTCAAATGAGCCTGCTGACTGCACTGTGTGAGCCTAGTCATGCCACCAACCCTGCCCCCTCCTCTGCTGGTAACCATTTGTCTGTTCTATTGTATTGTCTGTTATATTTTGCAGAACTTGAAGCCAACCCTGACAAGGCGCAGGCTGATGCAGAAGATTCAGAAGCAGACAAGCCTGAAGAGGACAACATCTTCCACTCCCACCTTCCAGACCAAGAGCATGGGGATGAGGGGGAGGGGAGGGGGAGGTGATGGATGAAGCCCCCACTGTTGTACTCAATCTGCAGGTGCCACCCATTGAGATGCCAGGCCCTTTGCTGAGTGGTATGAGTGTTGGGACATTCCATGGTTTCTCACAGTCCGAGGCTGGGGATTCCAGTGGGATGCAGCGAGGCAGACCCAGGGCCACACCGTCCGAGGCTGCCGGTCCCAGTGGGGTGCAGCAAGGCACGCCCAGCGCCCCACCATCCGAGGCTGCGGGTCCCAGTGGGATGCAGCGAGCCACACCCAGGGTGAGGAGGGGAAGGAGAGCTCGACAGCTGTCTCCTGAGGTGCAGGGTGTAACAGATGTGGTTCAGATGATAGCAGTGAGTGCGGAGAGCATTGACTTTACACAATCACTCCTGGTCACCATCAGTGGGGTGGGCGATGAGGTATCGGGACGGTCGGGAGAAGTAACAACACTCTCACGAGAAATTGGAACACTGTCAGTGCACATTAGGGAGGGAATGTCGCAGGTAGCTGACACACTGTTGGTGAACATGAGAGGGGAAATGTTGGAGGTAGCTGATACACTGTCAGGGCACATGAGGGAGGGAATGTCAGAAGTAGCTGCTGCAATAAGGGAACACGCGCAGACCCCACGTGCATTGGCAGAATCAACTGCCACTCCCACTCCAATCCCCAGACCAGCCTCTGAAGAGGCCCAAGCTGGGCCTTCCACGTTACAGCCTGCCCCCCGCCCCACCTCCCTCCCATCAAGAAGTGCGCATTACCCGAGATGTTCGAAAGAGTAATCTTGGTATCAACCCGAGAAACGCTGCGCCACCGCCTGCGGGCAGGGGTGGAGTCAACAAGGCCAAGCGCAGTGGGCGGTCTTAGAATAAGGTGGAGGAGAGATGGGTGCAGCCTTTCTTTGTTGTTGTTGTTGTTGTTGTTGTTACTGTTCTCAAATTAAAAGTTTTTTGTAAGTTATGTAAATTTACAAGTTTAAAAGTTTTTAAGTGATCTTAAAGTGTTTAAGTGATCTTAAAGTTTTTAAGTGACCTTAGAGTTCGTAAGTGATCTTAAAGTTTGTAAGTGATCTTAGAGTTTGATACAAGAATATTTTTATTAAAGTTAAGTTAAGTACAAACAAGTGTTTGTTAAACTTTTGAATAAAAAAATATATTTTAAATTATAACTGAATCATTTCCATTATTTGTTCCATTATTAACATAACTTTTTGAAGTAAAGGAGAATCATTTCCATTATTTGTTCCATTAACACAACACAACATTACGGAACAGGTCCAAACAGTAAACATGGTCCATTTGGAATAGTTGCCGCTCAGCCTTCAGGCAGCCAAGCATTCACAAATGAGCTGCTGGCACAAGGCTCGAGCAATTGTTAAAGGGGGCACGACGGCCCGCCCTCCTCCGCCGTCGTGCTCCGAGTTCAGGTATTTGCATGGCTTCCTCGTCCTCCTCCTCGTCACCTGCATCTTCCTCCTCATCATCAGCCACTCTCACCTCAGGTGGGTCTTCTACTACCAGCAGCTGCTGCCTCATGATGGCTAAGTTGTGCAGCATGCAGCACACAACAGTGAACTGACCGACAATCTCAGGGGAGTATTGCAAATAGCCTCAGAAATGGTCCAGGCATCAGAAATGCTGTTTCAAGATGCCAATGGTCCTCTCTATTATGCTGCGCATCGCAATGTGCGACATGTTGTATTCCCGGTCAGCTTCCGTCCGGGTTACGCGTAGGGGCGTCATGAGCCAGGTGGCGAGGCTGTACCCTTTGTCTCCCAGTAGCCAGCACTGCCCTTCTGGCTGCTGCTGAAACATGGCAGATATAGTGCTCTCGTGTAGGATAAACGCATCATGGGTGCTCCCAGGGTATCTCGCATCAACTGTCATGATGCGATGCATGTCGTCACACACGAGCTGCACATTAACGGAGTGGAAGCCTTTTCTGTTCCTGTACATCTCGGAATCCTCCAAAGGTGCTCGCAAGGCAATGTGGGTACAATCAATGCAGCCCTGTACCTTTGGGAAGCCAACAATACTGGAGAAGCCCACAGCCCTTTCGTGCATTGACTGGGCAGTCATGGGAAAGTTTATGTAGTCATTCCTCCGGGCATATATTGCAGCAGTCACCTGCCAAATGCAGATATATGTTGCATGTTGAGAAATGGCGCACACATCCCCAGTTGTGGCCTGGAATGATCCAGATGCATAGAATGAAAGTGCAGCTGTAACCTTCACTTCAACTAACAAAGCAGTCCCCCTGACGCTTCTAGGTTGCAGGTCTGCTTTTACTAACTCACAGATCTCGGTTACAACTTTTTTGCGGAAACACAGCCTTCTCACACAGTCTGCATCACTCAGGTGCAGGTATGAATGTTTGTCTTGATATACCCGACGTGGGTAAGGCCTCCTGCCCAGCATCCTATGTGCTCTGAGGTTTCTCATGCGATGATGTCGAATCAATCATCTCCTCTGCAGCACCATCATGCAGAAGACTTGCACGAGGTATGGGATTGTCAATATTGCCCCATAATTAAATTGCAGCTTTGCAAGAAGCTCAAAACAGCAGGACAAGGAGTTCAAGCTTCTTTGTTCTCTCTCTCCCCAAGGTCGACACCCTAGCATGGACCGCACCCGGCAGAATAACTCCCTCGCCCGGACACGGGCTCGGCAAACACCCAACCGCCCTCCCCCCCCCCCCACCCCCCCGCCTGGGTTTCTTTTGATGCTGCAGCATAGTGTGAGAGTTCTCATCCCTTCAGTTCGGCTTCCACACCATCCCACCCCCTCCCCCGGGCTTCTTTTCAAGCCGAGCCCTGAGCCTCTGTGTCCAGGTGAGGGACCGATTCTGCCGGCCGACGCTCCGACCCTCAAGCCCGGTTTGGAGACGTTCGGTGGTGGCTTGGCACTTTGAAAAAAATCCAAAATTAAAGAATTGCATTAGACTTCCATTTTCTGTGTTTTATGTTTGAAAAAAATGAAGCTTCATGATGCATATTTAATGTGTTCTTGACTCCCTCCAAAACAATGGCGTCTTTCTGTGCTGACTTTTTAATGTGCGTTGGTTTTTCTTCAGTGCCCAGAAGGTTTTTTGAGAGTGGTCATATACGCCGTCCTAGGAGAAATGTAAGTTGGCCAAACTTGCATAAATGACGCAAAGAAAAAACAAACCTAAAAAAATCGTAACGCTGGCGCACAATCTTTGGGGAAGCTTGGATAATTTAATTTAGGCGAAAAAAAGTGGCGCACGCCAAAAAAACGGCACAGATAATGGGAAAATTGAGCCCTTAGAATCTGGTGTCTGAAAAGAATGAAAGTTATAAAATGGGTTTGAAAGCCCTTTTTATTTACCTGATTTATTAATGCACAGTAATGTCACACCTTGGGCCCAAGTTTCCACAAGAAAAAAAACGGGTGCCCCTCCGAGCTGGGCGCCCGTTTTTCGCGCCTAAAACGGCGCCTAAAAAAATCCTCGGTATTCTGCACCTACTTACAGGTCCTCTGGCTCTTGGCGCAGCCAGCACGAGCTGTGGGGGGGCGGAGCCAGCTCCCGGCGCTGAAAACAGTGCCGGGACCTCTGCACATGCGCGCTACAGTCGGCACGCAAGTGCAGTAGCTCCAGGCGCCGAACTGTGTGGGAGGGGCCCGAAGCACGCAGCCCCTAGCCCTGGCCCAATGGCCTCACTGGGGCTCCTCTCCCTCCCTCCCCCCCTCTCCCTCCCTCCCTCCCCCTCTCTCCCTCCCTCCCTCCCCCTCTCTCCCTCCCTCCCTCCCCCTCTCCCCCTCCCTCCCTCCCCCTCTCTCCCTCCCTCCCTCCCCCTCTCTCCCTCCCTCCCCCCTCTCTCTCTCTCTCTCTCTCTCTCCCCCTCCCGCTCAGCGGCACGAACGGCTGCAGAATTCTCCCTGGCTGAAGCACTTTCACACAGGTAGGAAGATGGTTTATTTAATCTTTTCTTGGCTTATAAATGTTTATTCAGGTTGGATTTATTTGTATAATATTTGTAGAAGTATAAATAAGGATTTATTGTCGAATTTAATGAGTTCCCTTCCCCCCACCTCGTTCTGGACGCCTAATTTGTAACCTGCGCCTGATTTTTTAATGTGTGGAACAGGTTTTTTCAGTTCTACAAAAATCTTCACTGGCTCCATTCTACTTTAGTTTGGAGTACATTTTCACTGTGGAAACTTTCAAATCAGGCGTCAGTGGCCTTTTGAAGAAAAAATTCTGTTCTAAACTAGAACTGTTCTACCTGACGAGAACTGCAGAAAAAAAAATGTGGAGAATTGCGATTTCTAAAATAGTCCGTTCTCCACCAGTTGCTCCTAAAAATCAGGCGCGAATCATGTGGAAACTTGGGCCCTTTATGTCTGAACAAGTCTAAATACTTAAAGATTTTGCGAAAATAATGAACACTAATAATGCCAAAAACATAGCGAGAACTTACTCAAATTTCTCTCTTTAGGGTTCTGTAGGCTGTCAGTTTTCCATCAACAACTTGTATTTATATAGCGCCTTTAACTTAGTAAAATACCCCAAGAGGCTTCACAGGAGTGTTATCAAACAAAATTTGACACTGAGCCACATAATGAGATATTAGGGTAGATGCAAAAAACTTAGTCAAAGAGGTAGGTTTTAAGGAGCAGCTTAAAGGAGGAAAGAGAGGTGGAGAGGTTTAGGGAGGGAATTCCAGAGCTTAGGGCCTTGGCAACTGAAGGCTCGGCCACCAATGGTGGAGCGATTAAAATATGGGATGCTCAAGAGGCCAGAATTGGAGGAGCGCAGATATCTCGGAGGGTTGTGGGACTGGAGGAGATTAAAGAGATGGGGAGGGACGAGGCCATGGAGGGATTTGAACACTAGTATGAGTTTATAGCTGCAACACACACAGAGCAGATCGCTCCACAGCTGCAGGAGACATGAAACATGTATGAGTTTGACTCGGGTGGCTTGCGTCTGTGGAGCATGGAGCACCCAGGTAC
Source organism: Pristiophorus japonicus (assembly GCF_044704955.1). Lineage (NCBI taxonomy): Eukaryota > Metazoa > Chordata > Chondrichthyes > Pristiophoridae > Pristiophorus > Pristiophorus japonicus. The sequence continues at coordinate 16,471,016 of NC_091989.1, read as the reverse complement.
TGGCACAGTGCCAAGGCTGGGCGACACATCACATTTCAAATTAAAGCAAGTGGTTACAGTCAAGATTGGCTGTCAGCCCTTGAATAATTGCTTCTAATCCAAGTAAGTCTCCTTAAATAGTTTTGATGTTGTTAGTTGGTGTGTTTATTATTTTAATAATTCCAGTCATTTTTCTTTTGCTCTTGTACTGAAAAGTAAACATGGATCTGACAGCTTGCAAAACAGGACGACAATAATCTAATTAAAAGCGAAACAGAATAGAAGATTCCAGAATTGCTAGATTAATTTTTCTTCAGGGAGGTGGCTGGAACTAGGTGGTCACAAGTGGAAACAATAGCTTTCCGCTTCAAGGAAACAAACAGGTTTCCTTTCTTAGTTTATCTGGGCTATAATTCAAAAGGATTCCAAATTTAACTTGCGTTTTAAAAGCGCATTTAAAAATTATTAAATATAGTTGTTGTAAATCTTTTATTTTGATCCAAATGGACTTCCAGCCTTGTGATTAATGAGACAGAGCTTCTTCTGAAACAATATATTTCCACCTTCAAAAGTTCCGCTCCCTTCTCTCCTTTCTCCAATGCCAAGTCCCTACAATCGTCGCTTAAAATTCCTTTTTTTTTGTCATGATGTGGGTGAGGCTGGTATAAGCCCGCGTTTATTGCCCACCCCTAGTAGCCCCTGAGGGCATTAAGAGTTAACTGCGTTGGTGTGGGCCTGGAGTCACACATAGGCCAGACCAGGCAGCATCAGAGAAGTTCTCCCAGTTCTGACGAGAGGTCAACGACCCGACCCATGTGTTTCTCTCTCCACAGATGCTGCCTGACCTGCTGAGTGCTTCCAACATTTTCTGTTTTTAATCCCACTTTGGTGCGTTATTTACGTTGCTTAAACTCAAATTATTAGATGATTCAAGTTTGTTTCGGTGACTTTTAGTTGTCAGATTTTGCAAATGTTAGCTTGTGAAGGGGAGGAGAAGGTTTTCACAATGCTACAAGTGTTGCAGAACGGAGGGAGAATCTGTGGCAACGTAGCGAGAGCTAGGTGTTTTCTACAATGCACAGGATTCCATGTTTCCTCTCCTTTCTCCCAGATCCAAGTGCTCCTGGATGGGAAACTGGACGAGATCGAGGTTAATTGGCCAAACTGGTTAATTCTCGTACTTTGCTTTTTAAAATTCAGTCATGGGATTAAATTCAGGCCGGCGTTCATTGCCCATCCCTAATTTCCCTCAAGAAGGTGGTGGTGAGCCGCCGCCTTGAATACATTTAAGAGCCAACCACATTGCTGTGGGTCTGGAGTCACATATAGGCCAGTCCGGGTAAGGACAGCAGATTTTCTTCCCTTAAGAGCATTAGTGAGCCAGATGGGGTTGTTCATGACAATCCAATAGTTTCATGGACACCATTACTTATACTAGCTTTTTATTGTAGATTTTTTTTTTTAATTAACGGACTTTAAATTCCCCAGCTACCATGGTGGGATTTGAACTCTAGATTATTCCTTGAATTACTAGTCCAGTGACATTACCACTATGCTACCATACCCCCAAATATGTGTGTGTAAGAGAAAGACCCTCTGATGCTTGACTTCACAGTTCAAAGAGTCAAAAGTATATAAAAAAGAGAGAAAGCCAGTCATTTAATTCTGCTTTTTCCAACCTTGGTAGCGCTGGCTTCCTCCCCGAGGGTCGGAGCCAGGGATTTAAAAGTAGCCACCAATCCGCACAAACGTCCCGCAGCAATTAACCTCTAACTGACCTTCGGATGTGCCCATTTAAATCAGTTCCTCTCAGCCCGTAGCGAGACTGGTCATGTTGAACACAAGCTCCATGTAATCTAAACAGGCTGCAGACTCCTGTGATTACCTGTGAGCCGTTAAGTGAAAGATTAGGTCGTGCGTATATGTAAGCATTCACATCGGCTCCTTCCTGCAGGGTAAGTGCTCAGAAAGCTCCACGTGCCAAGTCTGAGCTGTTGAGACGGGGGAGGGTACACCACTGGGCACAGCTGAGAGTGGGTCTGCGGCAGCTGGTGCAGGGGTTATCAACCCGACAAGTTGTATTTGGTTGTCGATTGCGCCAATGCTCAGCCCATCACCTGCCAAGTGCCTCGGTCAGGCCTGATGGCAGCTGATGAGAGCAGCGGGCAGCCACTGAGTGGCGTAGGGTATGACCTGCGTACACTCACCAGTCTGGCTCCACCAACACTACCCACCAATTTTGAAACCAAGTGATTTGGCTCAAGGAAATTCCTTCTTGCAGTACATTCCCGCTCCCATTGCGGCATGTAGAATTCCATTTGCTTAACCCGACTCATCATCATAGGCAATCCCTCGGAATCGAGGAAGACTTGCTTCCACTCTTAAAATGAGTCCTTAGGTGGCTACATTCACATCTAATACCTTACTTTCCTCTGAGTTGGAAGGTTGCGGATTCAAGTGCCACTCCAGGGATGTGAGCACATAAATCTAGGCTGACACTCCAGTGCTGTGCCGAGGTTGTGTGCACTGTTGGAAGTGCCGTCTTTCAGATGAGAGGTTAAACCGAGGCCCCGTCTGCTCTCTCAGGTGGACGTAAAAGATCCCATGGCACTATTTTGAAGAAGAGCAGGGGAGTTATCCCCAGTGTCCTGGCCAATATTTATCCCTCGATCAACATAACAAAAAAACAGATTATCTGGTCATGATCACATTGCTGTTTGTGGGAGCTTACTGTGCGCAAATTGGCTGCCGCATTTCCTACATTACAACAGTGACTACACTTCAAAAAGTACTTAATTGGCTGTAAAGCGCTTTGAGACATCCAGTGGTCATGAAAGACGCTATATAAATCCGAGTCTTTCTTTTTTTCCACATTCTCGCTGACAGATCTCTGTGGGTTTTTTGTTGCATGTACTACTTTCTATGTTGTCCAAATATGTCCTGAACTGCTACCTTACAGCACAGACGGGAAGAGCTTGTATTTATATAGTGACTTTCATATCTTGAGGATGTCCCAAAATGGCTCATGGCCAGCGAATTACTATTGAAGTATAGTCACTCTTGTTTGGTAAGCAGCCAATTTGGGCACATCAAGCTCCCACAAACAACAATGAAATAGCTGACCATTTTGGTTGAAGGATACATGTTAGCCAGGACCCTGGCAGAACTTCCCCGCTCTTCGAATAAAGCCATGGGTTCATTTCACATCCATCTGAACAGGCAGACGGTCCTCAGTTAAATGTGTCATCTGTAATATTCACGATGGTAAGTACTGCAGGGAATCGACTATGGCCAAGGTGATCTCCTGGACTAGTTTCGATCACCTGGATGGGTCAGAGAGGAATTTTCCCAGATTTCCCCCCCCCCCCCCCCCCCCCCCCACCAAGTGGCCTGGGTTTTTATCTGGTTTTAGCCTCTCCCAGGCGATCGCGTGGCTCCGGTTGGGGTGGAGTGTAGAATGTTTCGATGCAAGGGGTGTCGCAGTTGTGTGGGGCGGACTGGTTGGGCCGGGTGCTCTTTACCTTTCTGTCATTGTTCATTGTTCATAGGTTTATATGCAACCTTCAGGGCTGCTGACCGAGGGCCGTGCAGCTCTTTGTCGGCCGGCGCGGACACAATGGGGCGAAATGGCCTGTAAATTTCTATATGTTTCTATGTTTAGATTTGCGCTCTTTCGTAAATCACACGACTTCTTCTGAATCTCACTCAGGATCACCGGGTTCATCCCACACTTGTTGCCTCCTTTGCCGATTGGGAGCCTGTCCTTATCAATCAATAAGCTGCTGTTGTTTCCCCATTACAGTGATTACAAGTCGGGTTTCATTGATAAACCTGTTCTTTTGAACTTGTTGTTCAACCATTTTCTTCAAAAAACTGCACACTCTGCGGTTGAATTAACAACACTTTTGCTATTTAAGTGGCTAATTAACTGCTTGATTATTATAAGGATTGTTACTATAAGCGAGCCATGATTGGCTCTGCGTTTTCCATTAGTGTTACCAAAATTGCATTCTCAGGAAACGCACGATTGCTGTAACTTGGTTGTTAAGCCATACATTGTAGCGAAGAATGGACATCCTTCCATTTTCCCGATAAGAAGAGGCGGTAATCTGTGGTTGGGAATCCAGCGAGGTAGCTCGGTAACTCCACAGCCAATCACAAACTCGGTTGCAAAGTTCCCCAGATGTAGAAAGGTCGGTTATTCTTTCTGAATATTCAAACTGACCTTCCACACAGACGTACTGATAAACCACCGAGACAAGAACACAAGAATGGTTGAGAAAAGGCGAATGGGCTATTGGGTGCCCTTACTTTCTGAACCGTTGCGTCTAATCTGTTGCACTCTCCCGGTTAGTTGCTTGAGGGAGGCAAAAGAAATAGTCTCCAAAAACTCTGTCAAATTCTTCACTTCTCACAAGGAATATCAAGGGAATGCTCCAGGATAGCAATCCAACATTGAGCAATGTCAAGTATATTTGTGTGTGCTCGAGCCAAAAAATATTCCCTTAACAGGGACCTACATTTAAAAAAAACAATGGGGTACATTTACGTCTCACCACCTTGGCATTAATATGGTCATCAGCCCTTTATCGAATCCATCTGCTTTACCATTCCATTCATTTCAATGGAGCGAATCTCAGGCAGGTTCTATAAAGATCAGACGATTCACCCTGGCAGATCACTGCCCAGATAATGAACACAAACATCTACCCCAATTAGTTTACACTCTTACTCAAGATTTCTTACATTAAGAAAAACAGAAAGACTTGCATTTCTATAGCGCCTTTCACAACCTCAGGACGTTCTGAAGCACTTTACAGCCAATGAAGTACTTTTGGAGTGTAGTCACTGTTGAAATGTCGTGCACTTTCAATAAAGAAAGAAAGACATATTTATATAGCGCTTTCCACAACCTCTGGCCATCTCAAAGCGCTTTACAGTCAATTAAGTATTTTTGGAATGTAGTCACTGTTGTGTTGTAGGAAACATGGCAGCTAATTTGCGCACAGCAAGACCCACAAACAACAATGTGATAATGACCAGATAATCTGTTTTTATTATGTTGATTGAGGGATAAATATTGGCCAGGACACCGGGGATAACTCCCCTGCTCTTCTTCGAAATAGTGCCATGGGATCTTTTACGTCCACCTGAGAAAACAGATAGGGCCTCAGTTTAACGTCTCATCTGAAAGACGGCACCTCTGACAGTGCAGCACTCCCTCAGCACTGCACTGGAGTATCGGCCTAGATTTATGTGCTCTAGTCCCTGGAGTGGGACTTGATATTGTCATCAGATTATAGGATAGGTACAGATGAAGATCATTCAACCCTCCTAGAATATCTCTCGGGGAAGAACCAAAGCATTACGTCACAGCATCCAATTATTTTTTGAATGATCTTGGGGTTCTGCCTACATTATCAGGTAAGGCCATTGAATGGTGACTGGTATAAAAGAGTTCAAGAGACAATTTGTTATGGTTCTGGAGAGTGAGGACATTGAAAAAGATGCTGAAAATATGGATTGATGAAGCTGAGATTAATTAAACAGTGATCGTTCCTTGTTGGGCCTAATGGACTAAATAAGAACATAAGAACATAAAAAATAGGAACAGGAGTAGGCCATACGGGCCCTCGAGCCTGCTCTGCCATTCAATAAGATCATGGCTGATCTGATCATGGACTCAGCTCCACTTCCCCGCCCGCTCCCCATAACCCCTTATCCCCTTATTGTTTAAGAAACTGTCTATTTCTGTCTTAAATTTATTCAGTGTCCCAGCTTTCACAGCTCTCTGAGGCAGTGAGTTCCACAGATTTACAATCCTCTGAGAGAAGTAATTTCTCCTTATCTCTGTTTTAAATGGGCGGCCCCTTATTCTAAGATCGTGCCCTCAAGTTCTAGTTCCAGTCTAAATGCCAGCTCTAATATTGTAAAATCTAGTAAGAAAGTTTGCTTAGCTCCCTAAGCACTGGAGGGACTAATACCCGTGTCAGATAACCCCCAGATTTACTATCCTAAGCTGTAACTTCCTTAGAAGTGACTTTATTGGACATTTCTCACACTGGAATATTACAAAATGGAATTGGAGAATCTTACGAAACCATGGGTCATTTCTCAAATCACTGAATTCTGTGTATCTGAACAAATTATTTATTTTATTCTTGCTAACCTCTAAATACACGGTTAACATAAGAGGCAAAGGAATCTCACATCAGGGCATTTGTTCCTAAGGGGATTCCAACTCATATAACACCGGACAGCAGAGAGGTGGTCATTCAGATTCATTGGCAAATAAGGGCTGGCTGAGGATATGTGACATCTCAGTCCCAAATGGCAGTTTCCTCAGCGGCAGGTCGGGGCCTTAAAAGGAGTGGCGCGGAGGCAGCCACTGCATGGTACAGCACGAGCCAGTTCAGGAGGGCGACGACTTAGCGGAGGGCGACGCCAGCGAAGAGGGATGTCACCTTAATCCAGGTCGCTGATTGATGCGTGGGCAGGTACAGCAGGAGCGGCGAGGTCGGGGAGAAGGAGCGGCAAGAGATTGTAGAGCAACGTGATCGTGACCCAGGAGAGGCGTGAGGTGGGGGCCCAGGAGAGTCCCAGGTGCAGCACGGGGCCAGCCCATACTGCGATATGTGTGCACAGTAGGTCCGTGCAGCAAAGCTCGTCTCCAGTCATCCTGGTTAATCCTTGCCACTGGACCAAGACCTAGCTCTGTCAAGCCCTTGAGGTGGCTGGTGTGCAACAGCCACCACACGTTAAAAAAATCCACGCACACGCATCTTCCACCCTTCAACATGTAGTTCAGGATCTGGAATATTAGGTCCTTCATTGTAACACCTGTGAACTTATCCTTTTTTGGTGTGGAAGTGGGTCATCCTCGATGGCAGGCAGTGACTGGCAGGCAGTGACTAGTGGGGTACCAGAATGGCAGGCAGTGACTAGTGGGGTACCAGAATGGCAGGCAGTGACTAGTGGGGTACCGCAAGGTTCTGTGCTGGGGCCCCAGCTGTTTACATTGTACATTAATGATTTAGACGAGGGGATTAAATGTAGTATCTCCAAATTTGCGGATGACACTAAGTTGGGTGGCAGTGTGAGCTGCAAGGAGGATGCTATGAGGCTGCAGAGTGACTTGGATAGGTTAGGTGAGTGGGCAAATGTGTGGCAGATGAAGTATAATGTGGATAAATGTGAGGTTATCCACTTTGGTGGTAAAAACAGAGAGACAGACTATTATCTGAATGGTGACAAATTAGGAAAAGGGGAGGTGCAACGAGACCTGGGTGTCATGGTACATCAGTCATTGAAGGTTGGCATGCAGGTACAGCAGGCGGTTAAGAAAGCAAATGGCATGTTGGCCTTCATAGTGAGGGGATTTGAGTACAGGGGCAGTGAGGTGTTACTACAGTTGTACAGGGCCTTGGTGAGGCCACACCTGGAGTATTGTGTACAGTTTTGGTCTCCTAACTTGAGGAAGGACATTCTTGCTATTGAGGGAGTGCAGCGAAGGTTCACCAGACTGATTCCCGGGATGGCGGGACTGACATATCAAGAAAGACTGGATCAACTGGGCTTGTATTCACTGGAGTTCAGAAGAATGAGAGGGGATCTCATAGAAATGTTTAAAATTCTGATGGGTTTAGACAGGTTAGATGCAGGAAGAATGTTCCCAATGTTGGGGAAGTCCAGAACCAGGGGTCACAGTCTAAGGATAAGGGGTAAGCCATTTAGGACCGAGATGAGGAGAAACTTCTTCACCCAGAGAGTGGTGAACCTGTGGAATTTTCTACCACAGAAAGTTGTTGAGGTCAATTCACTAAATATATTTAAAAAGGAGTTAGATGTAGTCCTTACTACTAGGGGGATCAAGGGATATGGCGAAAAAGCAGGAATGGGGTACTGAAGTTGCATGTTCAGCCATGAACTCATTGAATGGCGGTGCAGGCTCGAAGGGCCGAATGGCCTACTCCTGCACCTATTTATGTTTCTATGATACGAGGGATCGCCCAAGAGAAGAGAGAGATGGCGAAAGTGGACACTGGGCTGGGGGAGAGAAAACGGGCGGTGTCGCATTGGCCCCAGACGCTATTCAGTCCCTTTACCTTCGATAGAACTCAGTATCGGGCGTGTCGTATAACAGGCGGCAAATGCGATTCCACCCATGTTGCTTCCCATGTCACTCGCAGTGTCTTCATTTTGTGTTTTGCTGGCCAGCGCAGTGAGAGCAGTTGGGTTTTGAGTTGTGTTTTTTTTATATTGCCCTTAATTCTGCCCTCCGCCCCCACAGTTAAATTTTTCCACCCAAGTGGCTGGTAAGCCCATTACCACTACACTGCTCCCTCTCACACAAGGTAGGTTTCGCTCAGTGAAAGGCAACAGTCTCTGGCAAACGGCAGGTGCGGTGTGTTCGATAAATGGCTGGTTGAGAATCCCAAACGCTGTTCATTCCGCGTCCTTTTAAATAGTATTTACGCAGTTCGAAGGGAGTTTAAGTATTGCATTTACCAGCGGCAAGTGGTACAAGGCAGTGAAGCCCTGACACTTTTGCAACGTATCATACTAAGGTAGCAGAACGGCACCCGCGATACTCTGAATGGTGGATGTCACCCTGATCTCCGAAATGCTGAGAAGGAGGGGAAAATACAAGTGGCACTCAGTACCAGTTACTGTTCTGATTCAGAGTGGCACTGCCAGCAAGCTGCCAATGGGGCATCAGCATCCTCCGCTGGAGTAGGTGCGAGAAGATCTGAGGAAAAGGATGGGGGAGACAATCCCTTTAAGTCAGGAGAACCCCTCCTTCCCTGGAAAGCGTGAGTATGTAGACGTTTGATGAGGGCAGTGCTTGTCTATGATGGCTCCCCCGACCCAGTCAGTCTCTGGACCCACACATGAAGATTGGTCACTGGGGCAAAATACTGGAGGGTCAGACCCAACAAGAAAATTCTCATGCAAAAGCAATATACTGCGGATGCTGCAATATGAAGTAAAAACAGAAAATGCTGCAAATCTCAGCACCTGTAGAGAGAGAAACCGAGTTAACATTTCAGATCGATGACCTTTCGTCAGACGAAGGGTCATCAACCTGAAACGTTAACTCTGGAAAATTCTCACCCTCATGTTCAATTCCCTCCTTGGCCTCACCCCCTCCTTACCTCTCTAACCTCCTGCAGCCCTACAACCCTCCGAGATCTCTGCCCTCCACCAATTCTGGCCTCTTGCACATCCTCCATTTTCATCGCTCCACCATTGGCGGCCGTGCCTTCAGCTGCCTGGGCCCTAAGCTCTGGAATTCCCTCCCTAAACCTCTCCGCCTCTCCACCTCGCTCTGCTCCTTTGAGTCACTTGTTAAAACCTACCTCTTTGACCAAGATCTTGGTCATCTGTCCTTATATCTCTTTATGTGGCTAGATAAATGTTGTTGTTGAAAGGGCGTTTGGAACATTGATAACAGCCTTACATTGAGTGGAAATGGGCAGTCCAATAAAGTGACCTTTCTTTACTATTAATGGCACTATAGCTCAAAGCAGGGAAACAAAAGGACAATCACTGTACATATTGGGCTATACAAAGAGGTCACCATAAATTATATAAAAGGAAGAGTTCTCTGTGGCAGGTTTGAAGAATGTTTGGGAACCTTTTGGGTTCGCGATGCAGTGCTCTTGACGCCCATGTCAAGAGGTTATTTTTACTTCATATGCAGGAAATTAATTCCTTCAATTCACTCCCTTTGGTGTCGTGGGGTTTTATTGTAAACGGACCCAGCCACTCAACTAAATAGGATCTAGTTAACGCCTGCTGAGAGTAAACACAGCTTTACTGCCGGAACAGTGGCTAGCCGAACCGTGTGTGAACCACAGTATCAAAGATGCATACACAAATGAATGACCTTTTAAGTGGAGATGATATCTGGCTTGCAACAGTTGTTTTTTTTAAATTCTTAACTTTAACAACCTCAAGCATTTTCACACAAAAGCCCGAGCACGTTTTCTTGTTTCAGTCGGTTTTCCCCAGCAAAAAAAACACCAAACAAATTGACTCTAAAATGGGGGAAAGTTTTTGGCCGCACCTCGTGCTCCCTTTTGCCCTTCACCATCTCGCCGATTGTCAAAAGTTGAGCTACACGTGTGTATCAGCCATGATCTAATTGAATGGCGGGACAGGCTCGAGGGGATGAATGGCCTGCTCCTGTTCCTAAAGTGCAGTTAGAGGCAGCCGTGCAGTGCAATGGATCCTCCCCCGACCAGTGCTGTCGGAGGCGCTGAGCCCCAGCGCAGTGTGAGCACAGCCGGGCTGCGTTGCTGTCAACAGCGACGGTGTCAATCGAGTGTGTAAAGGAACCAAGGGATTCTCTAATATGGTGACGTAATATCAAAGGAGACAGTGTGGTTCAAAACCTGATTGGTCAGCTTGAGGGGGGCTCTTTGTTTAACCATCACTTTTGCACTCTTAACATAAGAACATAAGAATATAAGAAATAGGAGCAGGAGTAGGCCATACGGCCCCTCGAGCCTGCTCTGCCATTCAATAAGATCATGGCTGATCCGATCATGGACTCGGGTCCACTTCCCTGCCCGCTCCCCATAATCCCTTATTCCCTTATCGGTTAAGAAACTGTCTGTCTCTGTCTTAAATGTATTCAATGACCCGGCTTCCACAGCTCTCTGAGGCAGCGAATTCCACAGATTTACAACCCTGTGAGAGAAGAAATTCCTCCTCATCTCAGTTTTCTCCAGAAGACGATCTCAGAGCGATCTGCAAGCAAGTTGCTGTCGAGCAGGAGGTGGGGAGAAATCAAGGGAGAGGGGAAGAGATAATGAAGGGAAGGAAAAGCAATACATTTATAACAACTTGCATTTATATAGTGCCTTTAATGTAATAAAATGTCATAAAATTATAGAATGATACAACACAGCAGAGAAGGAGGCCATTCGGCCCATCATGCATGTGCCGCCTCTTCGGTAGAGCTATCCAACTAGTCCCACTCCCCCGCTCTTTCCCCAGAGCCCTGTAAATCTTTCCCCTTCAAGTATTTATCCAATTTTCTCTTGAAAGTTACCATTGAATCTGCTTCCACCGCCCTTTCAGGCAGCTCATTCCAGACCACAACTCGTGTGTAAAAAAAAATGTTTCCTCACGTTGCCTCTGGTTCTTTTGGCAACCACCTTAAATCTGTGCCTTCTGGTTACTGGCCCTCCTGCCACTGGAAACAGTTCCTCCCTAACTACTCTATCAAAACTGGTCATGACTTTGAATACCTCTATCAAATCTCCTCTTAACCTTCATGAGGCTGATGCCCAGCATTAGGAAAAACTGGAGACACTTGGGCCTATCAACCTGCAAAGGAGGCATCCAAGAGGTGATCTGAACGAGGTAGATAAGTTTGTTAACGGTATAGAAAGTCAACCCAAAATATTACTTTAAACTGTGGGAGTAAAACTAGGAAACACAGGTTACGACAGATATCAGAAATGAAAGGTTATAACCATCGGGAAAGAATGAACAGGCTGGGCTCGTTTCACCAGAAAAGTGAAGGCTGAGGTGCAACCTAATAGAGGTCTTAAGAAATTATGAAGGGATTCAATAGGGTAGACATAGAGGAGCTGTTTCCACTTGTGGGAAGTCCAAAACTAGGGGCCATAACTTTATGATAGTCACTAATAAATCCAATCGGGAATTCAGGAGAAACTTCTTTACCCAGAGAGTGGTGAGAATGTGGAACTTGCTACCACAGGGAGTGGCTAAGGCAAATAGCATAGAAGCATTTATAGGGAAGCAAGATAAGCACATGAGGGAGAAAGGAGTAGTTGAAAGGGTGAGTTGAAGGAGGGTGGGAGGAGGCTCGTGTGGAGCATAAATACCAGCATGGACCAGCTGGGCTGAATGGCCTGTTTCTGTACTGTAAATACTATGTAATATCATCTGTCCTCACAATGGTGGTAACGCCTGTGATGATATCAGCAGCGGGCATTCCAAAAGCATGCTGCCGTGGTGGACCGAGTTAGATCAACAGCAGATGCTGGGATCCAGTGAAAAGCAGGTTTTGGGTTCATCATCATCATCATAGGCAGTCCCTCGGAATCGCGGAAGACTTGCTTCCACTCTAAAAATGAGTTCTTCGGTGACTGAACAGTCCAATACGAGAACCACAATCTCTGTCACAGGTGGGACAGACAGTCGTTGAGGGAAGGGGTGGGTGGGACAGATTTGCCGCACGCTCTTTCCGCTGCCTGCGCTTGATTTCTGCATGTTCTCGGCGACGAGACTCGAGGTGCTCAGTGCCCTCCCGGATGCACCTCCTCCACTTAGGGCAATCTTTGGCCAGGGACTCCCAGGTGTTGGTGGGGATGTCGCACTTTATCAGGGAGGCTTTGAGGGCCTTGAAACGTTTCCTCTAGGGCTGCGGGGCCCTGTGGCAAAAGATCAATATAAAAACAGCGGAACAAATCTTGCCCAGGGTTACACAGACAGGGAGAGCGGAGGGCGGGTGGTTGGGAGTGTGGCTGAATCTACGCAGAAAGCACCAAATGGCCTTGACTCCCCCAGGATGCTGTGGACTGCGCATTACGGAAGAAGTGGGTGCATCAGAGGCAATCGGAGCATGCTGTGGGGAAGAGGGGGGGATGTGGGGGAAGCTTTGGCCAGGAGTGGAGGCCTGGTCTGAAATTGTGCTGCTGCAGATAACGGCCCGAGTGACTGCCCGAGGAGAATTAACTGAAGGAATAAAAGCCGAACGTTTTTTGAGGCATTTTAAGCGAAGAGCGCAAAAATAATGTATTCGTGAGAGCAAAATATCGCCTCTTAGCTCAACGGTGAGAAATAAGAGCATCAGAAATAGGAGCAGTTGGCCCCTCGAGATTGCTCCACCATGGCTGATCTTCTACCTCAACACTTTCCTGCACTGTCCCCATATCCCTTGATTCCCTTAATGTCCAAACATCTATCAACCTCTGTCTTGCATATACTCAACGACTGAGCCTCCACAGCCCTCTGGGATAGAGAATTCTAAAGATTCACCACCCTCTGAGTGAAGAAATTTCGTAATGAGAGATTACACAAATAAAACGTCTTTTATCTTCTATTTGGGGAGGGAAGCTGCAGGTCCTCTGGGCGATCTTTACTCTGCGATGTCTTGTTGGCAGTAATCCGGTTTGACACATCCTTTCAAATGCGCCAGAAAATCAACTAAAAAGGAACCTCATTGTCTTCAGAGGAATGCTTGACTCTGTTGGCCCGAGCAGTCTGTTCTGGGATTGCGTGTGTGTGTGTGTTTTTTTTTCTCTCTCTAACGGATTGTTTTAAACATTCTTTGAACCTATTCTCGGACAAAAGGCACAGCTTCCTACGGCAACAGCAGTAGCAGCAGGGAGAATGACAGCAGGATCCCTGACAGGGAGATAGCCCCGTTGTCCAGGATCTTAAGAACGCCTCTCAAGAAAGAGAGATCAGAGTGTTTTATAAATGGTGAGACACTCGGAACTGTGGAGGAGCGGGGAGAGTTAGGGGGTCCATGCACAGAAATCACAGAAAGCTGGTGAACAGGTTCCAAAAAAAATAATTGAAAAGGTTATTGGAATGTTGGATTTTATCTCTTACAAAGTAGATGGAAGTTATCTTACATTTATAAAAAGCTCTGGCTGGACCCCGTTTAGAGTACAAAGTTCAGTTCTGGCCATTGCACCTCAGGACGGATCCATTGGCCTTGGAGGGGATGAATGCAAGGTAGTTTCACCAGAATAATACCTGGGCTAAAAGGGTTAAATTATGAGAGCCAGTTGTGCAAACTAAGCTTGTGTTCCCTTGAGTATCATCTTCATAAGCAGTCCCTCGAAATCGAGGCAGACTTGCTTCCACTCCAAAAGTGAGTTCCCAGGTGACTGAACAGTCCAATACGGGAACCACACTCTCTGTCACAGGTAGTCGTTGGAGGAAAGGGTGGGTGGGGAGTCTGGTTTGCCGCACGCTCCTTCCACTGCCTGCGCTTGTTTTCTGCATGCTCTCGGCGACGAGACTCGAGGTGCTCAGCGCCCTCCCGGATGCACTTCCTCCACTTAGGGCAGTCTTTGGCCAGGGACTCCCAGGTGTCGGTGGGGATGTTGCACTTTATCAAGGAGGCTTTGAGGGTGTCCTTGAAACGTTTCCTCTGCCCACCTGGGGAGAAGATTAAGGGGCGATGTACTTGAAGCGTTTAAAGGATTTGCTAAGGTAGATAGAAAGAAACTATTTCGTCTGGTGGGGGGAGCCCAGAACAAGAGGGCATAACCTTAAAATTAGGGCCAGGTCGTTCAGGGATGTGATGTCAGGAAGTACTTCTTCACACAAAGGGCAGTGGTGATCCGGAACTCTCTACCCCAAAAAGCTGGAGGGGTCAATTGAAAATTTCAAAACTGAGATAGATAGATTTTCTGTTAGGCAAGGGTATCAAGGATTAATGAACCAAGGTGGAGAGATGGAGTTGAGATACAGATCAGCTGTGATCTCATTGAATGGCCGAACAGCTGCCAATGGTTGAATGGTCTACTCCCGTTCCTATGATGAATCTTTTTTTCTGTAAAGAAGTCAAATGGGATTAATTAAAAGCACTCATTTTACCCTTGACTACTGCTGACCAGACTTTCTGCAGTGTTACATCCAAGGAGCTCCCAGGTTTATAGATGCTAGGTTGGCAGTTAGGGCACCAAAAAATAAAAATAAAGACTTGCATTTTTATAGCGCTGTGTGGTTGATAATGAAGAAGAAAGCTGTGGATTGCAGGAAGATATCAATGTACTGGTCAGGTGGGCGGAACAAAAGAACATAAGAACATAAGCACATAAGAAATAGGAGCAGGAGTAGGCCATTTGGCCCCTCGAGCCTGCTCCGCCATTCAATAAGATCATGGCTGATCTGATCATGGAATCGGCTCCACTTCCCTGCCTGCTCCCCATAACCCATTATTCCTTTATCGCTCAAAAATCTGTCTATCTCCACCTTAAATATATTCAGTGACCCAGCCTCGAGATGTTAAAGCGAGGCCCTGTCTGCCCTCTCGGGTGGACGTGAAAGATCCCTTGCCACTATTTCGAAGAAGAGCAGTGGAGTTATCCCTGGTATTCTGGCCAATATTTATCTCTCAATCAACATAACAAAAACAGATTATCTGCTCATTATCACATTGCTGTTTGTGGGATCTTGCTGTGCACAAATTGGCTGCCGTGTTTCCCACATTACAACAGTGACTACACTCCAAAAGTACTTCATTGGTTGTAAAGCGCTTTGAGACGTCCGGTGGTTGTGAAAGGCGCTATGTAAATGCAAGTCTTTTTTTTTCTTTGTAACCCTATTCTCTGACAGACATACCAAAAAGAAAGGAAAGGCTATCAGGCACTGCCCTACTGACACTGACTTCCTGAGCACGATATTGCTGCAGCTGCCGCCTGCTTGGAGGCATCTTGTTTCAGATAGCAAATAAACAAAAAGGGCCATTCGCTCCTTGGTTGCGTACAAACTTGTCTCAGCATTGTCTCAGGTGTGTCGGGAAGAGATTCAAAGCATCGCCTGCTCGTCGATGATTTGTCTGGAGAAGGAAAGAAAGAAAGAGAGAAAAAAAGAGAAAAAGAAAGAAATAAAGAATGTATGAGATTATGAGGGGACTTGACAAGGTGGATGCAGAGAGGATGTTTCCACTGATGGGGAGACTAGAACTAGGGGGCATGATCTTAGAATAAGGGGACACCCATTTAAAACTGAGATGAGGAGGAATTTCTTCTCTCAGAGGGTTGTAAATCTGTAGAATTCGTTGCCTCAGAGAGCTGTGGAAGCTGGGTCATTGAATAAATTTAAGACAGAGATAGACAGTTTCTTAACCGATAAGGAAATAAGGGGTTATGGGGAGCAGGCAGGGAAGTGGAGCTGAGTCCATGCTCAGATCAGCCATGATCGTATTGAATGGTGGAGCAAGCTCAAGGGGCCGTATGGCCTACTCCTGCTCCTATTTCTTATGTAAGAAAGAAAGACTGACTGACTTAGATTTATATAGTGTCTTTCACAACCTCAGGACGTCCCAAAGTGCTTCACAGCCAATTAAGTATTTTTGAAGTGTCGTCACTGTTGTAATGTAGGAAATGCAGTAGCTAATTTGAGCACAGCAAGCTCCCACAAACAGCCATGTGATAATGACCAGATAATTGGTTTTTAATGACATTGGTTGAGGGATAAATATTGGATGAGACACTGGGGGAACTCCCCTACTTTTCTTCGAAATAGTGTCGCAGAATCTTTTTGTCCACCTGAGAGGGCAGACGGGGCCTCGGTTTAACATCTCATTCCTCTGAGCTGCAGAAACCCGCTGCAGAGCCGATTGGTTGAAAGGGATTTAGTTGAAAACAGTAGTTACAATAAATAATTAAAAGAAGGACGGTTTGCTCCTAGGAAACTCATAAAGCTCGATGTCACGAACCCACAGGCATCCATATCTTAAGGGTGGTTTTGTTTTTGAACAAAGGGCCGAGGGAATCTCTGGTTGTGCCGGGCAAATATTCTAACGCACAGATGTGCCAGTGTTGTTTTTAATGGGGAGGTTTGAGAAGCCCGAGTGCATGGGAGTCTTGGAGTGTAGGAGGACAGGATTCTCACAAGTAGTCAGTGAGCAGATGGAATCTGACAAAGGAGTCAGAAACTGCTGACATTTACGTGCATCGAGTGACTCAGGCCAGCCCCCACCCCGCTAACAATGAATGATAATGCCTCGGTGTTAGTGCAAACACCAACAGCCAAGCTGAGATGGAGGAATTTCATGACGTTAGTGTCTGAGTGCTGGACACAGCAGGGGAGTAGAGGCATTAGGGCACTCGTTTTACACTGCCCCTGATTGGGGAGGGGGCTGAGAGGAAAGAATCTGCACTCCCTGAGAGAGAGAAAGAAAGACTTGCATTTAAACAGCATCTTTCACGACCTACGGACATCCAAAAGTGCTTTACAAACAATGTAATACTTTTGAGTCACTGTTGTAATGTAGGAAACGTGGCAGCCATTTTGCGCACAGTAAGCTCCCACAAACAGCAATGAGATAATGATCAGATCATCTGTTTTTAGTGATGATGGTTGAGGGATTAAAATTGGCCAAGACACTGGGGACAACTCCCCCGCTCTTCTTTGAAATAGTGCCATCGAATCTTTTACTAAAAGACTTTTACCTTCGACCGCACAAGCTCCATCCAGTATCAGCTCACTGTCCAACCAAAGAGGAGCCCATCGGTAAGTACGTCTCCATCTCTGTCCCCCATCCCCTGCTCCATCTCTGTCCCCCATCCCCTGCTCCATCTCTGTCCCCCATCCCCTGCTCCATCTCTGTCCCCCATCCCCTGCTCCATCTCTGTCCCCCATCCCCTGCTCCATCTCTGTCCCCCATCCCCTGCTCCATCTCTGTCCCCCATCTCCTGCTCCATCTCTGTCCCCCATCCCCTGCTCCATCTCTGTCCCCCATCCCCTGCTCCGTTCCCATCCCTTTCAGTCCAGGCTAATATCCAAACTCTGTTTATTTAAGTTCCCAGTTCAAGTATCTAGTTGCTAAGTACCCTCTCAAGAATTCCCAGTAGACCTTGCTTATTAGGAGTGCAGTTGACCACAGAGGAAATTCATTACAGTGGGCTAAAGGTTGCCCATATCCCCTGTTGAGAACTTTTAATTCACTACACAATTGTCTCAATTGCAGCAGGCAACTTTATTGACAAAGCTCAGCTGGACAAACAGAGAGGTTGGCCTGAACTAAACTAAGTCTAAAGTCAAAGAGCATAACATTTTTGAAGTCACAATAAGGCAAGAATTAGCCACCTGAGCAGTCCAGTATTGGGCTTAAACTGAGATGCAGCTGCATAATCTGGAGTTAGAGACTTTCCAAGTGATTAAAGTTGGTTTTAGTAGAGCTGCTTCATTTAATGTGCTGGTTAGACTGCACATCCACACATGCGAGACAATATGTGTGTGTACTTGACAAACATTTATATCTGGGCAGAACGTCAGTGCAGTGAGAAGTGGGGGTAGCGCCAGACACAAGGGCAGCCAACCTCGGTGTAATGTATTATCACATGGTTTGTCACATGGTTTGGTATGAGCATGCTCAGTTCGCTCTGGCCCAGTAAAACAAGCACATGGACCAGCAACTCATGGTGTCTCTGTCCATCAGTTGTTCTACTCACATTTATTACATTTTGGTGATGAGGATGGGATCTCAACGCCACTTTTAGAGATCATGGGAGGACACAGTGTTCAACCTTCGAGTGGAAAAGTCTAAGGTGAATCTGTGCCACCTAATCTGAATTTTTGCGATGTTTTACCGCTAATGCTCGTGCAGAATCGCCGTCGCGTGTGTGTATCCACAGCAACAGCAGCGTTGATTCTCACAGTTACACAGGTAACGGGCTGCATCACTGTTCAACGGGATCGGGACCATCATGATCACTCCTACGGGATTCATCGGAAGCCTCAGATGGAACCGAGCTCGCGAACCGTTCAGTTCCTACATTGAGCGGATGGAGATGTTTTTCAGGGCCAATAACATTATTGAGACCGAAGGTGCAGATGAGAATGTTCAAGCTCAAAATAAAGTCATTCGTGAAAGGAAGAAAGCAATTTTTCTGACGGAGATCGGGCCAGATGTCTACGGACCATTGACCGACCATGTGACAATCCATTACACTCGGGATGCCCAAATGGCCGCTGGGAGCGATATGTACTGCTGAGGTGGGCCGCGGTTTGCTTCTCCTCCCCCCCATTCCTCACATCCCATCACCGCCCATCAGTTCAGTCTGTTTATCGTAGAGATTGACAGCAAGATTACAGGATGAATCCAACCACAATTTTGCTAGTATGACTATGGTACACATTTCAATTAGGGAGGTTGTTTTGTATCTGTAAAGCATGCACTCCCATGTTCCGCCACCAGGCAGTGCATCCCCTGAAGTCCCAAAGGATCCCAGCATCCCTTGGGAGCACTGTATATAGGCCGGCTCTAAGGCCTGTTCCTCACACTGGAGTGTCTTAATAAAGACTGAGGTCACTGTTACTTTAAGCTCCCTGTGTGCAGTCTCACCTGTGTTAGGAACACAACAACTGGCGACAAGTATACGAATCCAACGCAAAGATGCAGCAAACTGTGGGCATCCTGGAGAAGTTCTTAGAGGGTGAGGACTGGGAAGCCTATGTCGAACGGCTAGACCAGTACTTTGTAGCCAATGAGCTTGATGGAGAAGGAAGCGATGCAAAAAGGAGAGCGGTCCTCCTCACGGTCTGCGGTGCACTGGCCTACAGACTCATGAAGGATCTTCTGGCTCCGGTGAACCCACAGATAAGTCATATGAGGAGCTGTGTACACTGGTTCGGGAGCATCTTAACCGGAGGGAGAGCGTGCTGATGGCGAGGTATCGGTTCTACAGGTGCCAACGATCTGAAGGTCAGGAAGTGACGAGCTACGTCGCCGAGCTAAGGCAACTTGCAGGACAATGTGAGTTTGATGGCAACCTGGAGCAAATGCTCAGAGATTTTTTGGACTGGGCATTGGCCATGAGAACATCCTACGAAAACTTTTGACTGTAGAGACACCGACCCTCAGTAAGCCCATTGTGATAGCATAGGCGTTTATGTCCACCAGTGATAACACCAAACAAATGTTCATAAATTAACTGGAACTGTGTTCGCGAGCAGAAATGTACAGGGCAGAAACCATGAGTCTGCAACTGGCAGCAGGCCTCAGGTGACCCAGATGACACAGAGTCCGCAACAAAGGATGAATGCAAGGCAATTCACACCTTGTTGGCGTTGTGGAGGCTTCCATTCAGCCTATTCATGCCGCTTCAAAGGGTATGTTTGCAAGAGCTGTGGAACAATGGGGCACCTCCAACGAGCTTGCAGCTCTGCAAAACCTGCTAACCACCATGTGGCAGAGGAAGATTAGTCCATGGTGGATCAAAGCAATTTTGAGCCTCAGAGAGAGGAGGCAGATGCTGAAATACATGGGGTGCACACATTTTTGATGAAATGTCCACCTATAATGCTAAATGTAAAATTGAATGGCTTACCCGTAGCCATGGAACGGGACACTGGTGCTAGCCAATCCATCATGAGTAAAAAGATGTTTGAGAGACTGTGGTACAACAAGGCATTCAGACCAGCCCCGAGCCCCATCCACATGAAACTGAGAACGTACACCAAAGAGTTTATCATTGTCCTGGGCAGTGCCATGGTCAAGGTCACCTATGAGGGCATGGTGCATGAACTGCCACTCTGGATTGTCCCGGGCGATGGCCCCACACTGCTTGGAAGGAGCTGGCTGGGCAAAATCCGCTGGAACTGGGATGACATCCGAGCGCTATCACATGTCGATGAGGCCTCATGTACCCAGGTTCTCAACAAATTTCCTTCCCTTTTTGAGCCAGGCATTAGAAACTTTTCCAGGGTGAAGGTGTGGATCCATTTGGTCCCAGAGGCACGACCCATTCACCACAAGGCGCGAGCGGTACCTCACATGATGAGGGAGAGAGTGGAAATCGAGCTGGACAGGCTGCAACGTGAGGGCATCATCTCCCCAGTGGAATTCAGCGAGTGGGCCAGCCTGATTGTTCCAGTACTCAAAAGTGATGGCACGGTCAGGATTTGCAGCGATTATAAAGTAACTATTAATCGTTTTTCGCTACAGGGCCAATACCCGCTACCTAAGGCAGACGACCTATTTGCGACACTGGCAGGAGGCAAGACGTTCACCAAGCTCGACCTGACTTCGGCCTACATGACACAGGAGCTGGAGGAGTCTTCGAAGGGCCTCACCTGCATCAACACGCACAAGGGACTGTTCATCTACAACAGATGCCCGTTTGGAATTCAGTCGGCTGCAGCGCTCTTCCAGAGAAACATGGAGAGCCTATTCAAGTCGGTACCACACACGGTGGTTTTTCAGGACGACATATTGGTCACGGGTCGGGACACCGTCGAGCACCTACAAAACCTGGAGGAGGTCCTCCAGTGACTGGATCGCGTAAGGCTGCGGCTGAAGAGGTCGAAATGCGTCTTCATGGCAACAGAAGTGGAGTTTTTGGGGAGAAAGATCGCGGCGGATGGCATTCGGCCCACAGACGGCAAGACAGAGGCTATCAGGAACGCCCCCAGGCCAAAGAACGTCACGGAACTGCGGTCGTTCCTGGGACTCCTCAACTATTTTTGTAACTTCCGACCGGGGTTAAGCACCCTCTTAGAGCCCCTACATGTGGTATTGCGTAAAGGTGAGAACTGGGTATGGGGAAAGACCAAGTAACTGCTTTTGAGAAAGCCAGAAACATTTTATGCTCCAACAAGCTGCTTGTATTGTACAACCCGTGTAAAAGACTTGTGCTAGCATGTGATGCGTCGTTGTACGGAGTCGAGTGTGTGTTACAACAAGCTAACGTTGCGGGGAAGTTGCAACCTGTCACCTATGCCTCCAGGAGCTTGTCTAAGGCCAAGAGGGCCTACAGCATGATTGAGAAAGAGGCATTAGCGTGTGTGTTCGGAGTAACGAAAATGCATCAGTACCTGTTTGGCCTCAAATTTGAGCTGGAAACCGATCACAAGCCCCTCATATCCCTGTTCACTGAAAACAAGGGGATAAATACTAATGCCTCAGCCCACATACAAAGGTGGGCACTCGCGCTATCAGCATATAACTATACCATCCGCCACAGGCCAGGCACCGAGAACTGTGCGGATGCTCTCAGTCGGCTACCATTGCCCACCACGGGGATGGAAATGGCGCATCCTGCAAACTTGTTGATGGTGGCGCAGCCCGCAGACTTGTTGATGGTCAAGGAAGCGTTTGAAAATGATAACTCACCTGTCACGACCCTCCATATTAGGACTTGGACCAGCCAAGATCCTCTGCAGTCCCTAGTAAAAAACTGTGTGCTTCATGGGAGCTGGGCCAGCATCCCTGCTGAAATGCAAGAGCTAATCAAGCCGATCCAGCGGTGAAAGGACGAGCTGTCCATTCAGGCAGACTGCCTGTTGTGGGGTAACCGCTTAGTGCTACCCACAAAGGGCAGGGAGACGTTCATCTCGGATCTCCACAGCACACACCCGGGTATAGTAATGATGAAAGCGATAGCCAGATCCCACGTGTGGTGGCACGGTATCGACTCTGACAGTCCTGTGTACGGCAATGCAGCGTGTGTGCTCAGCTGAGCAAGTGGCAGAGAGGCACCACTAAGTTTGTGGTCCTGGCCCTCCAGACCATGGACAAGGATCCATGTTGACTATGCGGGCCCGTTTCTCGGTAAAATGTTCCTGGTCGTGGTGGATGCTTTTTCAAAATGCATTGAATGTGAAATAATATCGGGAAGCACCGCCACCACCACCATTGAAAGCCTGAGGGCCATGTTTGCCACTCACTGACATGCTGGTCAGTGACAATAGGCCATGTTTCACCAGTGCCGAATGTGAAGAATTCATGACCCGCAATGACATCAAACATGTCACCTCGGCCCCGTTTAAACCAGCCTCCAAAGGGCAGGTCGAGCGGGCAGTACAAACAATCAAACAGAGCCTTAAACGAGTCACAGAAGGCTCACTCCAAACCCGCTTGTCCGAGTACTGCTCAGCTACTGCACGAGACCCCACTCACTCACTCACGGGGTGTCCCCGGCTGAGCTACTCATGAAAAGGACACTTAAAACCAGACTCTCGCTGGTTCACCCAACCTGCATGATCAGGGAGAGAGCAGGCGGCAGCAACAAAATGTAAACGATGGTCACACCACTGTGTCACGGGAAATTGATCTGAATGACCCTATGTATGTGCTAAACTATGGACATGGTCCCAAGTGGATCGCGGGCACGGTGATAACTAAAGAAGGGAGTAGGGTGTTTGTTGTCAAACTAGACAATGGAAAAATTTGCAGAAAGCACCTGGACCAAATGAGGCTGCGGTTCACAGACTGCCCTGAACAACCCACAGCAGACACCAACTTTTTCGAGCCCACAACACACACCCAAAGGATCAACGACACCACCCCGGACCAGGAAATCGAACCCATCACGCCCAACAGCCCAGCAAGGCCAGGCTCACCCAGCAGCCCTGCAGGGCCAACAACACGCCAGCCCAGCGAGGGCACAGTCAACACACCAGAACTGACATTTGTACCGAGGCAGTCCACCAGGGAAAGAAAGGCTCCCAACCGCCTCACCTTGTAAATAGTTTTCACTTTAACTTTGGGGTGGAGTGATGTTGTGTATCTGTAATGCATGCACTCCCATGTTCCGCCACCGAGGAGCGCATCCCCTGAAGTCCCAAGGGATCCCAGCATCCCTTGGGAGCACTGTATATAAGCCGGCCCCTAGGGCCTGTTCCTCACTCTGGAGTGTCTTAATAAAGACTGAGGTCACTGTTACTTTAACCTCCCTGTGTGCAGTCTCATCTGTGTTAGGAACACAATCAAGGTAAATGGAGGTGGTGCATCCAGGAGCCAAATAGAGCCACCATATTACCGAACTCTCACAAAAGATCGGCTCAAAGTGAAATTCACGTCGAAGGCGGAAGGGGTAGAGGTACATTACATTTTTCGCTATTAAATTATGTTTTCCACTCCTCCAGTGGTCCAATTGGTCCAGTGTGGGACTGAGCCATACACCTCAGGAAGCACTCACTCCTCAGTCAGTGCTGATACAGCTGACCCTGACTGGAGCAGTAGTAGGCATACGGCATTGGCTCCAGCGCTCCCAGGCTGTGGAAGGGGAGGACTCAGGCGGACTCCCTGCTCGTGAACGCTACCCTGGGAGGCCCACCTGTATGAACCTTGGGTGGGCCAACATCGGGCTCAGCTATGATGCCGATACAGGTGTGACATCCGAAATCTGGAAACCTCGGGACCAGGGCCGTTCCGGATCCCGGGTATTTCGGATTTTGGAACGTCATTGCCTGGGCCGAGGATGGCAGGTGGAGGGGGGTCAGTCGGGCCGCTGGAGGTCGGGGGAGGTCAGGCGGTCGGAGGTCGGGCCGAGGCCGGGGAAGGTCAGGCGGCCAGAGGCTGGACAAGTTCGGGCCGAGACAGGGTGAGGTCGGGGGAGGTGAGGCCGGGCAGCCGGAAGTCGGGCGGAGGTTGGGCCGAGACGGGGGGGCGGCCGAGTGGCCGGAGGTCGGGCCGAGGCAGGGGAGTCCGGATTTCGGTACATTTTCCGGTTTCCAGACGACCCCGCCACGGATCTACCCGGTGTCCGGATTCCGGAACATTCCGGATTCTGGAACTCCGGATTTTGGACGTCGCACCTGTATTCATGTGACAGTCACATAGAAACATAGAAACATAGAAAATGGGTGCAGGAGTAGGCCATTCAGCCCTCCAAGCCTGCACCGCCATTCAATGAGTTCATGGCTGAACATGCAACTTCAATACCCTATTCCTGCTTTATCGCCATACCCCTTGATCCCCCTAGTAGTAAGGACTACATCTAACTCCTTTTTGAATATATTTAGTGAATTGGCCTCAACAACTTTCTGTGGTAGAGAATTCCACAGGTTCACCACTCTCTGGGTGAAGAAGTTTCTCCTCATCTCAGTCCTAAATGGCTTACCCCTTATCCTTAGACTGTGACCCCTGGTTCTGGACTTCCCCAACATTGGGAACATTCTTCCTGCATCTAACCTGTCTAAACCCACCAGAATTTTAAACGTTTCGATGAGATCCCCTCTAATTCTTCTGAACTCCAGTGAATACAAGCCCAATTGATCCAGTCTTTCTTGATATGTCAGTCCCGCCATCCCGGGAATCAGTCTGGTGAACCTTCGCTGCACTCCCTCAATAGCAAGAATGTCCTTCCTCAAGTTAGGAGACCAAAACTGTACACAATACTCCAGGTGTGGCCTCACCAAGGCCCTGTACAACTGTAGTAACACCTCCCTGCCCCTGTACTCAAATCACCTCGCTATGAAGGCCAACATGCCATTTGCTTTCTTAACCGCCTGCTGTACCTGCATGCCAACCTTCAATGACTGATGTACCATGACACCCAGGTCTCATTGCACCTCCCCCTTTCCTAATCTGTCACCATTCAGATAATAGTCTGTCTCTCTGTTTTTACCACCAAAGTGGATAACCTCACATTTATCCACATTATACTTCATCTGCCATGCATTTGCCCACTCACCTAACCTATCCAAGTCGCTCTGCAGCCTCATAGCATCCTCCTTGCAGCTCACACTACCACCCAACTTAGTGTCATCCGCAAATTTGGAGATACTACATTTAATCCCCTCGTCTAAATCATTAATGTACAATGTAAACAGCTGGGGCCCCAGCACAGAACCTTGCGGTACCCCACTAGTCACTGCCTGCCATTCTGAAAAGTACCCATTTACTCCTACTCTTTGCTTCCTGTCTGCCAACCAGTTCTCAATCCATGTCAGCACACTACCCCCAATCACATGTTCTTTAACTTTGCACATTAATCTCTTGTGTGGGATCTTGTCGAAAGCCTTCTGAAAGTCCAAATACACCACATCAACTGGTTCTCCCTTGTCCACTCTACTGGAAACATCCTCAAAAAATTCCAGAAGATTTGTCAAGCATGATTTCCCTTTCACAAACCCATGCTGACTTGGACCTATCATGTCACCTCTTTCCAAATGCGCTGCTATGACATCCTTAATAATTGTCACTATCTGGGCTCACACATGGAGGATCACCATTTGCTCAAAGTACTTTGAAGGGGTACCTGCTGTGGATGAGGCACTGGAGGGGAGCCAGCTACATGGAGCTGTACCACAACACTTAGGAACAGGAGTATCATTTTTGGGTACGACAGCATAGTGGTTATGTTACTGGACTAGTAATCCAGAGGCCTGGACTAATGATCTGGAGTTATAAGTTCAGATCCCCACCACGAAAGCTGGGGAATTTAAATTCAATGAAATAAATCTGGAATGAAAAGGTGGTATCAGTAATGGTGGCCATGAAACGACTGGATTGTTGCAATAAACCCATCTGGCTCACTAATGTCCTTAAGGGAAGGAAATCTGCCGTCCTTACCCGGTCTGGTCTAGATGTGACCCCAGACCCACAGCAATGTGGGTTGACTCTTAACTGTCTCTGAAATGGCCCAGCAAGCCATTGAGTTGCATTCAAGAAGGCGGCTCACCACCACCTTCTCGAGGGCAATTAGAGATGGGCAATAAATGCTGGTCTTGTCAGCGACGTCCACATCCCGTGAATGAAAATAAAAGTCCATTGAGCCCCTCTTTCCTCTTCCCCCATTTAATTAAGATCATGGCTGATCAGTAACCTCAAGCCCATTTACCACTATATCGCTTGATACTCCTACCCAACAAAAATCTATTGATCTCAGTCTTAAAAGTTTCAATTGACCCTCAGCAGCCACAGCCTTTTGGGGGAGAGCGTTCATGATTTCCACTACCCTTTGTATGAAAAAGTGCTTCCTGATTTCACTTCTGAATGACAAAGCTCTCATTTTAAGGTCATGTCCTCTTGTTCTGGATTCCCCCACCAGAGGAGCTAATTTCTCTTTATGTACCTTATCGAATCCTTTTGTCACTTTGAATACCTCGATTAGATCAGCACTCAATCTTCTAAACTCAAGGCAATACAAGCCAAGCTTATGTGACCTGTCCGCACAACTTAATTTTGGATTGTCAGCCGTGGCTCAGTGGGTAGCACATTTGCCTCTACGTCAGAAGGCTGTGGGTTCAAGTCCCACTCCAGGATCTTATTGTGCAAAAAATCTAAGCTGACACTCCAGTGCAGTGCTGATGGAGTGCTGTGCTGTCTTTGGGATGAGATGTTAAACTGAGGCCTTGTCTGCGCTCTCAAGTGGATGTAAAAGATCCCACAGCACTATTTCGAAGAAGAGCAGGGGAGTTATCCCCAGTGTTCAGGCCAATATTTATCCCACAAACAACATAACAAAAAAAACAGATTATCTGGTCATTATCACATTGCTGTTTGTGGCAGCTTGATTGTGCACAAATTGGCTGCCGCGTTTCCTACATTACATGCTAAAAGTACTTCATTGGCTGTAATGTGCTTGGAGACATCTGGTGGTTGTGAAAGGCGCTATATAAATGCAAGTCTTTTTAACACAAGTCAGCACTTTGGGGAAGAGAAGGAAATCGTAGGTTTTTTTTTAATTCTATATCCCACCACAACCTACTTTCAGAGTCACTTTCCATCCACTACAGGTTCCACTGGATGGTGCTTGTGTAACATAGGGTCAAGGGTCATGCCTTTGCTCCCCGTCAACGAATAAAACCTCACCACAGTTTGAGAGCCAGGTAATCAAAAATACTCACAAAGTAAAATAAATAAAGCAGTCTAATTGATGGCTCTCAGCTTTCACGGCACTGAGCCCTCACAGCTTTTCCCCTCAGACATTCCCAAGCAGGTTTTATTTTTACTTGTTAAAAAGAAGATCTGACATGAAACAACGGCCTGACCCTTGAACTGAGGGTTCAGTTGTCAACTTAGGCCCTTGAAATAAATCACAAAAAAAATTGCGTTCATTTTCACTCACGGCCACTCCGTTAAATCATGTTAGGACGAGGAAGGATGTGTGATATATATTTTTTTAATTATTCATTCACGGGATGTGGGCGATGCTGGCAAAGCCAGCGTTTATTGCCCATCCCTAAATGGCCTTGAGCAGGAAGGGGTGAGCCATCTTCGTGAAACCGAGGCCCTGTCTGTCCTCTCAGGTGGATGTAAAAGATCCCATGGCACTATTCGAAGAAGAACAGAGGAGGTCTCCTGGTGTCCTGACCAATACTTATCTCTTAGCCTAACCTAAAACACATGATACGATCTTTTATTTCATTGCTGTTTGTGGGAGCTTGCTGTGCACAAATTGGCTGCTGCGTTTTCTTCATTATGAAAGCGACTACAATTGAAAATATATTTCAATGGCAATAAAGTGCTTTATGATGTCCCGAGGTTGTGAAAGGCGCTATATAAATGCAAGTCTTTCTTTAACATTTGTCGGTTAGATTCTGCAATATATCAAACACAGAATACCAAGCGACATGCCGGTGTACTGCTCTACCAACACCCTCCTGCACTTTGCCCATGTGGCTATTCCTCACGAGCAAGCCTCTACACCAAGTGTCAATGGGCTATTCAACCACAAGGGCAGCGTTAATAACACCCAGTCCTGTCTTCGACCGAGAATTACACATAGGTACCTTCCAGCGAGACCCACTCAATATTATTGATCAAGAGAGAAAAACCCTGCCTGATTGTTTTTGCCTCACTGGAGCAGGGGTGCTGAGGCCAATTATTGTTCTTCTGCGAACTGTGTGTGACTGTAAGCAGCTAACTAATGTCAGCCGTGACTCAGCAGGTAGCACCTTTGCCTCTGAGTCAGAAGGTTGTGGGTTCAAGTCCCACTACAGAGAGAGAGACAAAAATCTCGGCTGACACTCCAGTGCAGTGCTGAGGGAGCGCTGCACT
The DNA here is from genome assembly GCF_044704955.1 of Pristiophorus japonicus. NCBI lineage: Eukaryota > Metazoa > Chordata > Chondrichthyes > Pristiophoridae > Pristiophorus > Pristiophorus japonicus. The sequence continues at coordinate 16,442,584 of NC_091989.1, read as the reverse complement.
GTCGGAGGTGCCGTCTTTCGGATGAGTTGTTAAACCGAGGCCCTGTCTGTTCTCTCAGGTGGACGTAAAAGATCGCATGGTACTATTGTGAAGAAGAGCAGGGGAGTTAGCCCCAGTGTCCTGGCCAATATTTATCCCTCAATCAATATCATTGAAAAAAATCAGATATCTGGTCATTATTGCATTGCTGTTTGTGGGAGCTTGCTGTGTCTACACTTCAACCACTGCGGAAGCATAAATAACAACCGGTCCTGTCTTCAACTGAGAATTACACATAAATACCTTCCAGCAAGACCCACTCAATATTATTGATCGAGAGAGAATCCCTGTCTCAAAGGACTTCATTGACTGTAAAGGACTTTGGGACATCTGGTGGTCATGAAAGGTGCTATATAAATGCAAGTCTTCCTTTCTGTTTAACTGAGCATAGACCAGGGATTGTATCTGGTACCTTCCTGTGTGGGTCAGTGCCATGCCAAGCAGTGGGCCGGCAGACACCAAGCTATCAGAGGAACTTAAAACGCTGCATTTTGATGCACGTCTGGACAAACACATCAACATATGAACAGGAGTAGGCCATTCAGCCCCTCGAGCCTGTTCCGCCGTTCAATGAGACCACGGCTGACCTAAATCCTTACTCCACCTACCCGCCTTGGTTCCGTAACCCTTAATACCCTTGCCTAACAAAAATCTTCAATTGATCCCCAGCCTCAACAGGGGGAGAGAGTTCCAGATTCCCACTGTCCTTTGTGTGAAGGAGTACTTCCTGACATCAGCCCTGAACGGCCTGGCTCTAATTTTAAGGTTACGCCCCCTTGTTCTGGACTCCCCCCACCAGAGGGAATAGTTTCTCTCTATCTACCTTTCAACTCCTTTGACCATCATAAACACCTCAATTAGATCACCTCTTAATCTTCTATATTCAGGAGAACACAGGCCTAGTCAAGAGAGTGACTCAACATTCCCGCCTGTTTTGCTGAATAAGATAAATAGAGGAGATCGGCCTTAACACAAGGATTTGCATCTGAAAAGTTAAGTGCTAATCCATCTGCAGGGTAGGCCGGACTTGGCAAGCCCTGTGTAAGTGTGAAAGCGGCTTCAGACTCCCGTGTGTGAGGCTGGTGGGGGTTGAAGGGGCAAGCTGACCTTTCATGGGGACGTTTGTTTGTTTTTTTGTGAAGGCAGGCAGGGTTTTCAGGCGGAGACTGACATGATAAAAAAAGGAGTTTAGAAAGGCGTTGACAGGCCTTCACACAGTTGGCTGTCACAGAGAAAGGATGGCACTTAGGGAATCGCTCGCTGGAACAGCTCTACTAGAAAGTAATTGCGCTGAGGCAGTCTTTGTTCCGAGCACTTTCCGTGACTGTCTTCGGGCAGTGAACAGCAGCGGCATATTGTCTCTGTGGCCCTGTGCCTCACTAATTGGAAGCGAAAGGATTTCCTGGGTGGGCACCTCCTTGCTGAACGTATCAGGCACGCTTGTTCCGTTTGGATAATAGAGCATGATCACATCGCCTGCTCCGCACTAATACCTCAGACTAATACGCCGTAATGATGAAAAGGGAGGGTCCCACTGCCTTTATGTGGGAGCAGTAGCGCAGTGGTTATGCCATTGGACTAGTAATCTAGAGGCCTGGGCTAATAATCCAGGGAGAACGTGGGTTCAAATCCCGCCATGGCAGATTGAGAATTTGAATTCAGTTTAAAATAAAAGTTCCAGACAGCCTGGTACAGGTATCAGGAGTCCCTGGCCAAAGACCACCCTAAGTGGAGGAAGTGCCTCCGGGAGGGCGCTGAGCACCTCGAGTCTCGTCGCTGAAAGCATGCAGAAAACAAGCGCAGGCAGCGGAAGGAGCGTGCGGCAAACCTGTCCCACCCACCCTTTCCCTCAACCACTGTCTGTCCCACCTGCGACAGAGACTGTAATTCCCGTATTGGACTGTTCAGTCACCCAAGAACTCATTCTTAGAGTGGAAGCATACCTTCCTCGATTTTGAGGGCCTGCCTACGATGATGAAAGTGACCACGAAGCTGTCGGATTGTCGTATAAAAACTGGTTCACTCGTGTCCTTTAGGGAGGGGAATGTGCAATCCTTACCCGGGCTGGCCCATACGTGACTCGAGACCCACACAAAAATCAGTTGACTCACAACTGCCTCCCCAAAGAGGCCGAGCAAGCCACCCCGGCTTGTATCGAATCGTTCAGGGAGATGGGCAGTAAATTCGGCTTTGCCAGTGACGTCCACATCCCAAGAATGAATGAAGAAATACTGAGAGGTTGTCACTGAAGCCAAGTAACCGAAAGACCACAGCCTGGGAATTACTGCAATGTTATTGTGTGGACACTCAGGGGGCGAAATTCAGCACTGCCTCGTTTGGGAGACAGGACTTCCTGTGCCAGGCACAACAGTCCCACCCCGGTAGCTAAATTGGGCTTATCGCCCCCCGGTGGGGCAGTGGATCGCAACGTCGCGCACTCCACCTCCTCTCGGGGGCGAGACTGGGGCACAAACTGCGGGAACTTTCCAGCGCTAGGCAGGAAGCCCTGAGGGAGAAGTCGTTTCCGCCCCGTTAGAGTGCTAATGGCAGGCGCAAACAACGCAAATTTCACCCCCTCAATGTCCCCTTCTTGGCGGCAGTCGCTGCTGCTGCTGCAGCAGAGAATCCCGAGTGGAGCAACTCTGCTCAATCCCAACCAGTATCTGCAACGGGGCCCAAAACAGTATTAGACGTTTCATCCACATATGGAAGGGGGCTAAACCCTGTCTTAGATGACCCCCCACGATGCCTGTAAAGCTGCATTTACCACTATGGTGGGACCCATAACTTAGGCACATGTCGCTCGCGAATGGGTGCAACATGCAGCAATTTCTACCCCGCTGTGTTCCTTTGCGCTCTCTCTCTCTCTATCTCTCTCCCTTTGCTCTCTCTCTGCTCTCTCTCTCTTTCTCCCTTTGCTTTCTCTCTGCTCTCTCTCTCTCTCTCTCTGCTCTCTCTCTCTCTCCCTTTGCTCTCTCTCTGCTCTCTCTCTCTCCCTCTCCCTTTGCTCTCTCTCTGCTCTCTCTCTCTCTCCCTTTGCTCTCTCTCTGCTCTCTCTCTCCCTCTCCCTTTGCTCTCTCTCTCTCTCTCCCTTTGCTCTCTCTCTGCTCTCTCTCTCTCCCTCTCCCTTTGCTTTCTCTCTGCTCTCTCTCTCTCCCTTTGCTCTCTCTCTGCACTCTCTCTCTCCCCCTACCTTTGCTTTCTCTCTGCTCTCTCTCTCTCTTAATCTGCTCTCTCTCTCTCTCGCTCTTCCTTCGCTCTCTCTCTCTCCCTCCCTTTGCTCTCTCTCTCTCTCTCTCTCTCTTCCTCTGCTCTTTCTCTCTCCCTTTGCTCTCTCTCGCTCTTCCTTCGCTCTCTCTCTCTCTCCCTCACTTTGCTCTCTCTCCCTCCCTTTGCTCTCTCTCTCTCTCTTCCTTCGCTCTTTCTCTCTCTCTCTGTATTCCTTTGCTCTCTCTCTCTCCCCTTTTGCTCTCTCTCTCTCTTCCTTCGCTCTTTCTCTCTCTCTCTGTATTCCTTTGCTCTCTCTCTCTCCCCTTTTGCTCTCTCTCTCTCTCCCCCTTTGCTCTCTCTCTCTCTCTCTCTCCCCCTTTGTTCTCTCTCTCTCTCTCTCTCCCCCTTTGTTCTCTCTCTCTCTCTCTCTCCCCCTTTGCTCTCTCTCTCTCTCCCACTTTGCTCTCTCTCTCTCTCTCTCCCTTTTCTCTCTCTTTTCCTTTGCTCTCTCATTACCGTTTCTGTCCCTTTGCTCCCTCCTTGTTGTTTCGATGGTCTTCGATTCTTCTCTTTTTTTCCTTTGTCTTCTATCTCTCGCTGCACTGTGGAAAGTCTGGGGTGATCCTTTGTGAATGGTCTAAAGTCACAAAGTGCATTGTAGCAAATGGGAGTTGGCCCTAGCAGTGTGGTTCCTCTTTGCTTCTATAAAATCGATAATTGTACTACAGAATAAGCAGGTGATTCCTCCGACACGAGCAGTGCGTTACAGCTACTGCGCTGAGATTGCGTATTCAGACAGGGTGCTATAAGTAGTCTTGACCCATAAGATACATGGGGGGGCGGCGGGTGAAATCTGCCAGGGTTCCTGCCATTGACCGCTGATCAGTCACGCCTGTTGGAAACTGCACGCATTGATGTCATGTGAAGACGAGACTGGCATTAGCTGTGATGGGCAAATAGCCTGCCAACACTTACTGTCTCAGCTTACACACGAATAATGGCTACAAAGGTGAGATATCGATGGTCACACCCAACACTAGCAATCGCTTCTCGGAGAGACGGAGAGTAAATTGGAATGATGGGGATTTCTTGCTCATTATCAGGGCAAATAATTGGTTGCCATCACGACATCCCATGACAACTCGCATGAACGTCTACACTTATCACACTTTGCTTATTGTGATCATCATCATTATAGGCGGTCCCTCGTTTCGAGGATGACTTGCTTCCACGCCAAAAAGGGATGAGTTCACAGGTGTTTCAATGAGTGTCCTGACATTCCAGATCCCGAACAACATGCTGATGGTCCTAGCAGGTCGGGGTCGCCGCGCCGTAAACACTGCAAATGCCTGATCGAATAAATCATTTTTCTCTCACTTCTTGCCATCGACAATGACATTATTACACACTCAATAAAATGAAAACCGTAGTGTAGACAGGAACGGAGATAAAGTTACTCCCATCGGAGACAGAAACTACACCAACCATGAAGACAGTTACAGCCAGAATTACGTTGACTCGAAACCAAAAGAGGTGTGATTCAATAATCTGGCATTATCAAAAAATTCAGTAAAATATATATGAAATTTGGTGCTTGGGAGTTAGCTGAGCCTGGGGATTAAACCATAGCCTCAGTAATCGTTTTCTACCAGCTAGAAGATTTTTTTTAAGTGTTTCACCGTAATAAAACAGGAACAATGGCACTAGCAGCTGACGTGACATTGACTGAAGGTTGCCGGAGGCTATTCCATAGCGGAACAACAAAATTACATGATTCACAGGATAGTAGACCTGGATGGCAGAACCCCAAATAACAGGGAATAATAAGCTTAGTGTAAATTGTTTTACATCTAGAAATGTGCACTCCTCTCCACTTCCACACCCCAGCAGTCACCCCCATTTCAACAGCATAACCTGCACGCTATCTCCTGCCTATTTATTCCCTCCCAGCCCGAGTCCCCACCCCTCCACTCCCTTCTGGACAGCCTCACGCTTCTTGGTCTCAGTAACTTCCTGCAGCTTGTGTAACATCTTGCTTTGTATCCTGGCCACTGATAAAAGTAAGATAAAAGTGATACCACGTAAAGCACCCCAGGGGCAGTGAGAATGCCGGCTTCAGAGCGGCCTCAAACAGGAACAAATCACATGCCATAGAAAGAAAGACTTGCATTTATATAGCGCCTTTCACAACAACCGGACGTCTCAAAGTGTTTTACAGCCAATGAAGTACTTTTGGAGTCTAGTCACTGTTGTAATGTGGGAAACACGGCAGCCAATTTGCGCACAGCAAGCTCCCACAAACAGCAATGTGATAATGACCAGATAATCTGTTTTTTTGTTATGTTGATTGAGGGATAAATATTGGCCGGTACACCGGGGATAACTGCTCTTCTTCGAAATAGTGCCACAGGATCTTTTACGTGCACCTGAGAGAGCAGACAGGGCTTCGGTTTAACGTCTACATCTGAAAGACAGCACCTCCGACAGTGCAGCGCTCCCTTGGTACTGCACTGGGGTGTCAGCCTAGAATTTTTGTGCTCAAGCCCCTGGAGTAGGACTTGGCTTCTGACTCCGAGGCGAGAGTGCTGCCCACTGAGCCACGGCGGTCAATGTGAGCAATAAAAGAAGTCTTCGGTTCCAGTTTCACGGTCCAGTTATAAAGTCTGGACTTGCCTCTTTCTAAGCCTCTCGCAGTGTGAATGCTTCTTAAACCCTGCTGGGAGCACAGGAATTTTAAGGACACAATATTTCAGACCGGCCGCTGATTACCAGCTATCAAAGGTCAGTTACTATTTTAACTCTTAAAGTGCTGTCAGCTCTTGGGGGAACTCTAGTCCCCCTGGACCAGCCCACTTTTAAAAAAAGATTTAACATGACCTGAAATAAACACCAATATTATCGGACTAAAAACATTCCATCCTCGTTAACGTAATATTAACCCTACACAAGCACTAAAAATATTTATATAAAAATGACAAATTCCATCTGCTTTCCCTCTGTTCTATTTTGATGTTACTTTTTTCCATTCTATTCTAATCCAAGCCATAGATTTCATGGTCTATGAACTTTTGTCTGCCCTTGTTTTACAGTTCATACTGTTCCAACTCACAACAGGTAGGGCACAGAGTGGAAATTTAAATGTTTTACTTATTTATTCATCCACGGGATGTGGGCATCGCTGGCAAGGTCGGCATTTATTGCCCGTCCTTCATTGCCCTCGAGAAGGTGGTGGTGAGCCGCCTTATACAACTGAATGCCTTGCTGGGCCATTTCAGAGGGCAGCTAAGAGTCAACCACATTGCTATGGTGTCTGGATTCACATATAGGCCAGACCGGGGAAGGGCAGCAGATTTCCTTAGTGAAATTAGTGAACCGGACAATCCGATAGTTTCATGGTCACCATTATTGACACTAGCTTTTTAATTCCGGATTTATCAAATTAATTGAATTTAAATTCCACAGCTGCCATGGTGGGATTTGAACTTGTATCCCCAGATCATTAATCCAGGTCTCCGGATTACTAGTCCAGTAACATAACCACTATGCTACCGTGCCCCTAAATAGCGCTGAAGCCATCATTGGCAGGTCTGAGTGTTGGCATGAGAGAGCGAATTCTTCCAGATGTTGTTGGCTTTTCATCTGTGTTTCCATTCTGTGAACACCCCACCAAAGCAGCGGAGACCTGCCGCATGTGGTAAGTCAGGGCACGACCAGAATTGTTCGAAAACTAGAGTTCCATATAACAGGCACAGCGAGACTCACTAGGCGCCTATTCAGTGCGAGGATAAAAAAAAACTAACATCCAATTTTTATGCATTTTTTTTACCATTAAAAATATTTTGAGGACTGGCAGGGGATTTCTCCCCCGGTGTTCTAGCCAATATTTATCCCTCCTTTGTCTCATTGCTGTTTGTGGGAGCTTGGTGTGCGCAAACTGACAGCAGTACACATGGTGGGTGTCGATATCCTCAGTGCCGTGGTATCGCTGTGGTGCAAGCCTTCATAATGGCGGCAAATGTGCCCGACTGGGCAGCAGTAAGGTGATTTTGCATTATTCCTGCCGGGTTTCGACCAATCCCGAGGGGGTTGTGCACTGCTGAGCTGACGCTGTGCGGTGGCCTTGCTGAGCTCCTGAATAATTACCGATGGAGGAAGACCCGACCAGATTCCAGTGGTTACCACATCACACAGAGCAATGGAGCAATGGGCTTTCAATTGCCATATAAAACAGGCACTGCAGTTGATTTGGATCCTGCTTTGCTTCACGAACCTGCAATCCTCCTGGCTCAGCTGTTCATTACACACTGCACCCTCAAAGCCTCCCTGATAAAATGCAACAACCCCACTGACACCTGGGAGTCCCTGGCCAAAGACCGGTACCTAAGGGGAGGAAGTGCATCCGGGAGGGCGCTGAGCACCTCGAGTCTCATCGCCGAGAGCAGGCAGAAATCAAGCGCAGGCAGCGGAAAGAGCGTGCGGCAAACCTGTCCCACCCACCCTTTCCCTCAACAACTAATGTCCCACCTGTGACAGGAACTGTGGCTCTCGTATTGGACTGTTCAGCCACCTGAGGACTCATGTTAAGAGTGGAAGCACGTCTTCCTCGATTCCAAGGGACTGCCTATGATGATGATGCACGCACAATCCAGTACACCCTGCCACCTCACTGCGTAACCATGTTTGCCTCACCGCACTCCCCCGCCCCTCCACCTCCCGCACCCCCCCTAGCCTAGACCCCCCTTAACCATTCCTTCCCCGCCTGCAAATGATGGATGGGGCGTCCATGATTCTGATGGAATTTCCTGCTTTGAGCCACACTTGCACCCTTCCCGGGACCACCATGAGGAAGCTGGCAATAGACCCCAGGAAATGGTGGTAAATGCACACTTGGAGAGAGGGGGACCGAGAAGCAGCATCCTTCGCTTCCAGCTGGCCCCAGAGACTTATCTGCTGAAAGCCACCATCTCAGCCAATGCCACGTGGAGACTTCCTTCCAATCTTTGGGGTACCTCTGCCCCTTTAAGGTCCCTCGTCGGATCTTCTGGTGCCTCTACCTGATCACTGTCTAAGGCCGAACCAGATCTTTCGCAACCTTGGCGTCTTATGTGACTTTGAGCTGAGCTTTTGGCACCACATCCTCTCTATCACCAAGACTGCCTACTTCCACCTTCATAACATCACTCATCTCCTCCTCTGCCACAGCTCATCTGCGGCTGAAACCCTCATCCATGCCTCTGTTACCTCTAGACTCAACTATTCCAATGCTCCCCTGGACGGCCTCCCACCTTGAACCCTTCATTAACTTGAGCTCATCCAAAACTCGGCTGCCTGCACTCTAACTCGCACCAAGTCCCGTTCACCCATCACCACTGTGCTCGCTGATCTACACTGACTCACCACTTGACGGCGGGAATCCTTGTACATCACTGATGAACCTTGACCCAGAAAGGTGGGTCCGGGCAGGGGCCGGACACGGAGGAGTGAGCGGAAGAGGCGAATAGAGGCTTGGAAATCTACGCAGACACACTTTTCCAACAGGAGTCACTGGATCGAGATCAAGAGCGCATACCAAAGTGAAAGCTGGGGTCTTACCCCACAGGACTCGGGCGGAGATCACTAGGGTGGGACACTATTTAAAATTATTTATACACAGGAAACAGCTCAGAGTTGAATGGACAAGACAGCACTTCCTGTTATAGTCACACAATATAAATTTTTCTCATACAAAAATAAAAGTGGAAACAATTAAGTGCCACAGTTGGTGGCCCTGTCACCATTTTGAGCTCATCTGTCACTAATGCAAAGGAAGTTCAGTGAATTAAGAAAGAAAGACTTGGATTTATATAGTGCCTTTCACAACCATCAGACGTCTCAGCACATTACCACCAATGAAGTACTTTTTGAAGTGTAGTCACTGTTGTAATGTGGGAAACACAGCAGCCAAATTGCGCACAGCAAGCTCCCACAAACAGCAATGTGCTAATGACCAGATAATCTGATTTGTGTTATGTGATTGAGGGATAAATATTGGCCTGGACACCGGGGTTAACTCCCCCGCTCTTCTTCGAAATAATGCCACGGGAGCTTTTACATCCACCTGAGGGGGTAGACGGGGCCTCGGTTTAATGTCTCATCCGAAAGACGATTAAGGCGATACTTCTATTAGCAAATATCACCCGCAGTGTGTTGAGAGGGAGTTGTATTTGGGCTCCGTGTTTGGGTGGGTGTGTTGCTTTCTGTAGGAGCGGTAAATCACCTAATTTGGGGGAGTCTCGCAGCCTGCCGCTGGGATTTCTGACCAGCACTGTTTAATGTTGGGATTAGAATGAATCAGCCCAGAAGGCTCAGCTGGTTAACTGATGTAGCCCAGGAAGGCCCAAGGTAGAGTTAAGTGATCTCACCCAGTTCAGCTCTGGAGGTAGAGTGAGAAGGGAAAATCAACCAGGGTTCCCGCTCCTGATCATTTACCAAGTGACTGCTGCTGAAAGTGTGTGTGTGGGTGTTGAGCGAGGACAGGGTGAGTCTCCACTCTGCTGACCCTGTTGGCCCAGTAATCTATCAATATTCACTGTCATGTGTGAATAATGGCCATGTGTAAGCTACTGGATGGATAACAATATGACATACCAGAGGAGGTTCTAGAGGAGGAATAGATGGGCGGCAAGGTTCTGGAGGAGGAATAGATGGGCATGAGGTTCTAGAGGAGGAATAGATGGGCGACGAGTTTCTAGAGGAGAAATGGATGGGCAGTGAGGTTCTAGAGGGGGAACAAATGGGAAGCAAGGTTCTAGAGGAGGAATAGATGGGCGACGAGGTTCTAGAGGAGGAATAGCTGGACAGTGAGGTTCTAGAGGAGGAATAGATGGGCAACGAGGTTTTAGAGGAGGAATGGATGGGCAGTGAGGTTCTAGAGGAGGAATAGATGGGTGACGAGGTTCTAGAGGAGGAATGGATGGGCAGTGAGGTTCTAGAGGAGGAATAGATGGGTGATGAGGTTCTAGAGGAGAAATGGATGGGCAGTGAGGTTCTAGAGGGAGAACAGATGGGTGGCAAGGTTCTAGAGGAGGTATAGATGGGTGGAGAGGTACCAGAGAGGGGATCAGATGCCTGTGGAAGTGTGTCGTTGTGAGGAATTTCTTTTGGGAGAGAAGAAATTGAAGATGCAGATCGTCAGGAAAGGAAGGATGAACCGGAGAGCATTTTAATCTCTTCCCAGCTACTGACACAATAAACAAAAAAAGGTTTATCTCTAGTTTTGCTGCGATTGCTTTCACCTCCTGCCCAGAGTCTGTGGGAATCCAAAAATCCGAAACGATCTGTGTTGTAAAGGAAAGAAAAAGTGGCAGTGGAGATAAATTTAGGGATTTAAAGACAGTCTTATCTTCAGAGGCTTCCTGGTCAGCTCTACTCTGGTGTCTGTCTGCCATCACTTGCACCTGACTGTTTCGGAGCTGATACAGGATCACAAACCCTCCTGTTGTTGTTTTATATCCCAGCTCGCAGTTTCCCTCCACTTCCCGCTCCTTCCGAAGGTGTTGACTCTTTCCTGTGGCACTGTTCCACAAAGCAACCCGCCCAGTACCTCAAGTGACTATTCTTCAGATATAAAACCGAGATGGCGAGTGGGGCAAGCTATCTGACAGCGTGGGGCATCCTGAGGTTGCGGGAATAGCTTTCCGGAGTGAGAAGCCTGGCCCAGTTCTTCCTCCCTACCAAAGGGCGCTGAGGCTAATCCCAGCCGTTCTAGCGCCGGCCTGCCCGGGAACAGCTAACTCAGCACCAACTGGCAATCCAACCTCCCAGTTCCCTGGGCTTTAGGGCTCAACTACTCACTGGATTCACACACAGTGCCAAAAGGAGAGCATCCCGCTTTTATTTTTAAAGAAGTTTGGGGTTGGAAATGAGGTCGACGGTTTTTACGGCGGTAATGTCGGGAGATGGATAAGTTTATCGCCGGGAAATGGTTTGCGACGGCAGCCAAAAGATTCAGCAGCTGTGCCCTGACAGTGGAGCGGAGCACTAAGGGAAGTGTTCCACATTTACCTTAGTGCGCTAGGCCGGGTGAGCAACTGAGCCTGGGCCTGTATTCACTGGAGTCTAGAAGGATGAGAGGGGATCTCATAGAAAGATATAAAATTCTGACGGGACTGGACAGGTTAGATGCAGGAAGTATGTTCCCGATGTTGGGGAAGTCCAGAACCAGGGGGTCACAGTCTAAGGATGAGGGGTAAGCCATTTAGGACCGAAATGAGGAGAAACTTCTTCACTCAGAGAGTTGTGAACCTGTGGAATTCCCTGCCGCAGAGAGTTGTTGATGCCAGTTCGTTGGATATATTCAAGAGGGAGTTAGATATGGCCCTTATGGCTACCGGGATCAAGGAGTATGGAGAGAAAGCAGGAAAGGGGTACTGAGGTGAATGATCAGCCATGATCTTATTGAATGGTGGTGCAGGCTCGATGGGCCGAATGGCCTACTCCTGCACCTTCTTTTTTTGTTTCTATGAATATCTGGGGCTAAAGAGCTGGCTTTGTAGTATCCTGAGAGAGGTCTCCCGACAACAAAAAAGAATCGGAGCAAAAAACACAAAAAACATTCCCTATATATTACAGCGCAAATAAAATTAAATCGTGAAAAGAAAAAGAATCAATTGTACTTACCTCACGCTGTCTTTCCTACCCTCACTGTCGCCAGGACAGCTCTGCATGCCAGCTTTCTCTGGCGGGGTCACTAGGGGGCACTACGGGTTCAGCACGAAACAAATTTAGAAAGCGAGTCGATACCGGGGGTGTTGCACACTGGCGCGATGCTCCCGGGCGATACTGCTCAGCGTTGCCGGTAGCAACACACTCAAATTGCCGAGCGGCGCGAATGCCGGCGCTCATGGCTGCCAACCCTATAGCGCCCCTGTTCCGACCCTCGCGAGGAGCGGTATACCCCAGCGAATCTCTCGCCTGAAAAGTCCTGACTCACAGGAGGCAGACAACTACAGCACAGAGTGTGGATAACAGTGCTCCAAAACGTTTCAGGAACCCTTGCTTTCAATACACCGCTAGATATTTTTTTGGCTTCCCTCCCATGTATGAATCGAGGCAGCGAGTGTCAGCAAAGCCCGGCCTGACCCTGTCCTCACCCAAATCTCCAGCGGGGCTGATTGATCAAGAGAGCTGATCCCACGTCCAGTTACCCCTGACGGAAACCGCCCCCACTCCCCCAGGCTGCGACCACCATTCTCAGCACAGACCAGAAAAGAAAGACTTGCATTTATATAGCACCTTTCACGACCACCGGACATTCCAAAGCACTTTACAGCCAATGAAGTACTTTTTGAAGTGTGATCACTGCTATAATGTAGGAAACACGGCAGTCAATTTGCACACAGCAAGCTCCCACAAACAGCAATGTGATAATGACCAGATCATCTGTTTCTCGATGTTGATTGAGCGAAAAATATTGACCAGGACACCAGGGATAAGTCCCCTGCTCTTCTCCGAAATAGTGCCATGGGATCTTTTACAACCACCGGGGAGAGCAGACACAGCCTCAGTTTAATGTCTCATCCGAAAGACGGCACCTCTGACAGTGCAGCATTCTCTCTGTACTGCACTGGAGTGTCAGCCTAGATTTTTGTGCTCAAGTCTCTGGAGTGGGACGTGAACCCACAACCTTCTGACTCAGATAAGTGTGGTAGCCACTGAGCCACGGCTGACACCAGGGATCAAGCCAGGTACGTTCCTGGTCCCCATTCTACATTGCCAGTATCTTTCCCCAAGTAAGCCCTCAGCACACACGTGCTCGGTAAAAGGTTACGTTCAGTTCAGGAGCAAGAGATCATTTTAGGTCAATTTCAAAGAAAGAATGTGGTACGTAATCCTTTTCTCGCTGAAGGATCTTGGAGGATCTTCAGATAACTTTCAAAACCTCAGGGAACATGGTCATAATATTTTAAGACAACAATTTGCATTTATCTAGCGCCTTTAACGCAGTAAAACATCCCAAGATACATCACCGGAACGTTATCAGACACCGAGCCACAGAAGGAGATAATAGGGTGATAATAGATAATAGATAATAAGGTGAGCAAAAACTTAGTAAAAGAGGTTAGTTCTAAAGAACATCTGAAAGGGTCGAGGGAGAAGCGGAGGGGTTCAGGGAGGAGATGCCAGTAATGGCGGCTATCTGACAAATAACGCTGCTTTTTGAAAAAATTGCCACAAATAAATAACTACCTGAATTGCAAGGAAACGTTTTACTTTAACATGCACACAGCGTCATCAGTGCATTTATACGAATGTCAGCAGAATGTCAGCGTCTTTCGGATGAGACGTTAAACTCTCAGGTGGATGTAAAAGACCCCATGGCGCTATTTCGAAGAAGAGCAAGGGAGTTATCCCCAGTGTCCTGACCAATATTTATCCCTGAATCAAATTTACCAAAACAGATTTTCATTTTTTTAATTCATTTTGGGATGTGGGCATCGCTGGCAAGGCCAGCATTTATTGCCCATCCCTAACTGCCATTGAGAGGGTGTTGGTGAGCCGCCTTCTTGAACCGTTGCAGTCCGTGTGGTGAAGGTACTCCCACAGTGCTGCTAGGGAGGTCGTTCCAGGATTTTGACCCAGCAACGATGAAGGAACGGCCGATATATTTCCAAGTGAGGATGGTGTGTGACTTGAAGGGAAACTTGCAGGTGATGGTGTTCCCATGCGCCTGCTGCCCTTGTCCTTCTAGGTGGTAGAGGTCACGGGTTTGGGAGGTGCTGCCGAAGAAGCCTTGGCGAGTTGCTGCAGTGCGTCTTGTAGATGGTACACACTGCAGCCAGGGTGCGCCGGTGGTGGAGGGAGTGAATGTTGAAGGTGGGGGATGGGGTGCCAATCAAGCGGCATGCTTTGTCCTGGATGGTGTCGAGCTTTTTGAGTGTTATTGGGGCTGCACTCATCCATATCTGGTCATTATCGCATTGTTGTCTGTGGAAGCTTGCTGGGCGCAAATTGGCTGCCGCGTTTCCTACATTACAACAGTGACTACACTTCAAATAAATACGTCATTGGCTGTAGAGCGCTTTGGGACATCCGGTGGTCGTGAAAGACGCTATATAAATGCACGGCCTTCTTTCTTTGCATGTACAGTGTCGTTACAACACCTGATCAGGCCTGTCAGAACAAGGCGTGATGAATGCCGCGACCTTTAGCAGTCATTTCCAGTCAGCGAGGAAATTGAGCCCAGTCTTTACAAAGTATGAGTCACAGTAGTTTACTCACAAACAGGATCCTGTGGCCAACATTGCACATGGGTGGGGGCATTCTGCCTGTTTCCTCCCCGCCTGAAGACTTTGCTGGGCAGATTTCCCAGTACAGATTGTCCCGGCTAGAATACATTTTCCACAGAGCTGGTTTGCATAATATGGCTTTTTGGATAACACGGGGACAGGAATCCTTCCAGCAACCGGAGCCGTGCCTTCACAGCTCAGCTTGAACTTTGGTCACGGGGAGTGAAGTCCACAGGTACTCAGGAGGAAAGAGGAACGGCCGCCTCAGTAATGGGTGGTTTGTAACTCCATATAGACTGTAAAGATGCGGCCACTGAAAGACAGTTCCCACAGGGAGGACAGAAGCTCCTTCACACCCAATGTTTCTGCCCGTTTGTAAAAGCAAAGTGGGGAGGGGACCCTGCTTCAAACCTATCCTCTTTGACCGAGCATTTGCCACACCTCCAAACAGTTCTTTCTTCGGCTCAGTGTCGAATAAAAAATTCCCATCCTAGTTTTCAAATCCCTCCATGGCCCTCCCTATCTCTGTAACCTCCTCCAGCCCCACAACCATCCGGGATCTCTGCGCTCCTCCAATTCTGGCCTCTTGAGCATCTCCGATTTTAATCGCTCCGCCATTGGCGGCCGTGCCTTCAGCTGCCTGGGCCCGAAGCTCTGGAATTCCCTCCCTAAACCTCTCTATCTCTCTAACTCCTTCAAGACACTCCTCAAAACCTAGCTGTGAGTTGTGGTTCAGTTGGCAGCATCCTCGCCTCTGAGTCAGAAGGTTTTGTGGGTTCAAGTCCCACTCCAGGGAATTGAGTACGAAAATCTAGGCTGACACTCCAGTGCAGTTCTGAGGGAGTGCTGCATTCTCGGAGGTGCCGTCTTTTGGATGGGGCATTAAACTGAGGCCTGTCTGCCCTCTCAGGTGGACGTAAATGATCCTATGACACTATTTCAAAGAAGAGCAGGGAAGTTATCCCCGATGTCCTGACCAATATTTATCACTCAACCAACATCTCTAAAAAAAACAGATTATCTGGTAATTATCACATTGCTGTTTGTGGGAGCTTGCTGTGCGCAAATTGGCTGTCACGTTTCCTACATTACAACAGTAACGGCATTTCAAAAGGTATATCTGTAAAGCGCTTTTGGGACGTCTGGTGGTCGTGAAAGGTGCTATATGGACCATGTATAGTAGGCACCTCAAATCGCTGGAGAAATACCACCAGCGATGCCTCCGCAAGATCCTACAAATTCCCTGGCAGAACTGATGCACTAACATTAGCGTCCTCGACCAGGCCAACATCCCCAGCATTGAAGCACTGGCTACACTTGATCAGCTCCGCTGGGCGGGCCACGTCGTCCGCATGCCAGACACGAGACTCCCGAAACAAGCGCTCTACTCGGAACTCCGTCATGGCAAACGAGCCAAAGGTGGACAGAGGAAACGTTACATGGACACCCTCAAAGCCTCCCTGGTAAAGTGCAGCATCCCCACCGACTCCTGGGAATCCATGGCCGAAGACCACCCTGGGTGGAGGAGGTGGATCCGGGAGGATGCTAAGCGCCTCGAGACTCGTCGGCTAGTGCATGCGGAAGACAAGCGCAGGCTGCGGAAGGAACGTGCGGCAAACCTGTCCCACCCTCTCTTACCCTCAATGACTGTCTGTCCCACCTGTGGCGGGGACTGTGGCTCTCGTATTGGACTGTTCAGCCACCTGAGGACTCATTCTAAGAGTGGAAGCAAGTCTTCCTCAATTCCGAGGGACTGCCTATGATGATGATGGATGATGATATAAAAACAAATCTTTTTTTATTTTTAACTCTTTGACCAACCCTTTGATTGGCCATCTTAACACAGTGTCTCCTTATGTGGCTCGGTGTCAAATTTTGTTTGATATCGCTCCTGAGAAGAGCCTTAGGATGTTTCTCTACATTAAAGATGCCATATAGATGCAAGTTGTTGAAGACAAGGATCTGGAAGTGAAAGCAGATTTGATACAATTGTCAAATATATGCGGAGAGCAATTATATCACTGGGTCAGTCGAGTATGTCAGCACCAGTGATGCTTCAACTGCACAATGTCCCATGCAGAGTGCAACCTGAGCGCTGTCCCAGTTTAGTCGCCTGGATATTAAGGAATCATTCAAGCTGTGCTGTGCAGGGTTGAGCCACGAGGCTGATCCCTAGTTTCAGAGGATTAAGTTATGAGGGAACGCTGATTATACAGCATAAATAAGATAAATCGGAGCACTACTTCAAGGGTATGGCAGGATACATAGATCAAGGGGCATAGGCTTTAATGGTGAAAAGAAAATTTAGAAAACTCAAGTGCCAGCTGTGGCTCCGTTGGTAACACCCTTGCTTCTGGATAGGAAGGTTGTGGGTTCAAGTCCCACTTCAGGGATTTCAGCACAAAAAGCTAGGCTGACACCCCAGTGCAATGCTGAGGGAGTGCTGCACTGTCAGAGGTGCTGTCTTTCAGATGCAATGTTAAACTGAGGCCCTGTCTGCTCTCTCAGGTGGATGTAACAGATCCTATGGTGTTAATTTGAAGAAGAGCAGAGGAGTTATCTTTCAATCAACATGACTAAAACAGATTATCTGATCATTATCACATTGCTGTTTGTGGGAGCTTGCTGTGTGCTAATTAGCTACTGTGATTGCAACAGTGACTACACTCCTAAAAAGTACATCATTGGCTGTAAAGTACCTTGGGATGTCTTGTGGTTGTGAAAGGCGCTATATAAATGCAAGTCTTTCTTTTCTTTTAGAACTGATGTCAGGAAGAACGTCTTAATGCAAGTGTTTGATGGCAGGTGAATCTTTATCTGATGCATTCCTTTTCTTGTTAGGGTTATGGGGGTCAGATTGACTTTGAGAAAGTGGAGACAATGCTAGAAAGAAGGGGAGGGGAGGGGAAGGTGGAGGGGAGAGGGAGAGGAAGGGAAATGGGGGGGGGGGAGGGGAAGTGGGGGCGAGGGAGAGGAAGTGGGGGGGGAGGGAGGGGAAGGGGAATGGAGGGACAGGGAAGGTGGAGGGGAGGGGATGAGGTGAAGTGGGGGGGAAGGGGAGGGGAAGGGGGAAGGGAGGTGAGGGGAAATGGAGGGGAAGGGAGGGGAAATGGAGGTGAGGGGAGGGGAAGGTGGCAGGAAGGGGAGTAGGGGAGGGGGAGAGGGGAGGGGAGGGGAAATGGGGGACGGGAAGAGGATGGGGAAGGGGGAGGGGAAGGGAAGGGGAGGGGAAGAGGGAGGGGAGAGGAGAAGGGGGAGGGGAAGGTGAGGGGAGGGGGAAAGGAGAGGAGTTGCTGAGCTTTGAGGCTTTGGGAAAGACTGAGTGGGTGATTAGCATGTTGAAAATGAAGAGGAAGAATAGAGTGTGAGCATGAAGTGACAGCTGTTGCACTGTGTGTGTGCAAGGACAAGGAAGTCCCGATGGTGGAAGCTGATAGATATCTGGACTGTTTTTCCGTCTAGGAATTGGATGAAGTAATTGGTGATTAGACCTGGGCGGTTGTGTTTTCTTTTTGCTCTGGTTGGAGGCCCTCCATGAACAGCAGATTAATTTCCCGGACGCAACCCGAGAAAAAAATAATCGGGGCATTAAAAAAAAATTGTCTGGTTTTCGTTTTCTTTGAGCACTTTAATTTATTACTGACAGAAATTTTGGAAATAGGGGAGAAAAAAGGTCTTGTGATTACACAGGGCCATTGGGAGGCGGGAGGTCATGTGATGAAGCCTCCACGAATACGTCCAACCAAAGTCTGACCTGCCAGCCGGGTCAGTGCAGTGACTAAAACAGTGCGGTTTTCGGAACATTCCTCAAAGGACGAGCTGCAGCGGAGTGACCGCGGCTACGGTCCCATGAGGCCCAAACCTGCTAAAATGGTTCGGGCCTCCTGACGCCAGCTTCAGGCAAGTAGCTCGGCCAAATCCCTGACGTCATGTCTGTTTTGCACAGAGCTCAAGACCTCCCTCCCCATGCAGTCCTTAACGTAATGAAAGATGTAAGATCACATGGCAGATAAGGACAAAGAAAATCCCTCTGTCTAACTTACATTATCCGTCCAGATAGACCCTGTCCCATCGTCCCTGCATAAAATAAATAATTTTAATAACAGCATTTATATAGCGTAGTAAAACGTTCCAAAGCTTTCACAGGCATTATCAAACAAAGTTAGACAACGGAGATATTAGGATAGGTGACCAAAAGTTACATAGGATTACGTAGGACATAGAAACATAGAAACATAGAAAATAGGTGCAGGAGTAGGCAACTTCAGTACCCCATTCCTGCCTTCTCTCCATACCACTTGATCCCTTTAGCCATAAGGGCCACATCTAACTCCCTTTTGAATATATCTAACGAACTGGCCTCAACCACTTTCTGTGGTAGAGAATTGCACAGGTTCACAATTCTCTGAGTGAAGAAGTTTCTCCTCATCTCGGTCCTAAATGGCTTACCCCTTATCCTTAGACTGTGACCCCTGGTTCTGGACTTCCCCAACATTGGGAACATTCTTCCTGCATCTAACCTATCCAATCCTGTCAGAATTTTATATGTTTCTATGAGATCCCCTCTCAGCACAGGAACAGGCCATTCGGTCCAACCAGTCCATGCCAGCGTTTATGCTCCACTCGAGCCTCCTCCCGTCTTTCCTCATCTAACTCTATCAGCATAACCCTCTATTCCTTTCTCCCCCATATGCTTGTCTTGCCTCCCCTTAAATGCATCGATACTATTCGCTTCAACCACTCCCTGTGGCAGCGAGTTCCACATTCTCACCACTCTCTGGGTAAAGACGTTTCTTCTAAATTCTCTATTGGATTTCTCGGTGAGTATCTTGTATTGATGGCCTCTAGTTATGCTCTTCCCCACAAGTGGAAACATTCTCTCTGTATCCACTCTATCAAAACCTTTCATAATTTTAAAGACCTCTATTAGGTCACCCCTCAACCTTCTCTATTCAAGCGAAAACAGATCTAGGGCCCGAAATTCAGTCCCGCTGGAAAGCTGATGCTCCCCCCACCATTTTGTGGCCATCAGCATCAAAAGTTTTTCGTGGCTGGGCCACCCCACATTCATCTCCAAAAGTGAACAAATGGGTTCCAGCGCTAATGAGCCCTTCCAAAGTGGATTTTTCAGCAGTATGGCTGACTTAATTTGAGCGTTATCACCACTGAGAAATTCAGCATGCAGGTAAGGGCTTCTAACATACCAGCTGCTCTTTAAAGGTCAGGGTTTGCAGCAAGGGCCTGAGGGGGGGAGGAGTTTGGAAGGATGGCTGGTGTAAGAGGTGCAAGGAGAGCCAACTTGCTCTGATATGGAGCTGGAGACACTGATGGACGGTGTGGAGGACAGAAGAAGAATACTGTTTCCTGACGTGGGGAGACCTGGCAGACCGCCGGTACATAATGCAAGGAGGGAGATTGCAGGGGAGGTGTCGGGCACCTCCATATATGTGAGGACGCAGCAACCCAGGAGTGTGCTGGCCAGTCTGCACCCGGCCCTTCCAGGGTGGCGATGGGTCGACGCCTCCTAGCTCTGGGGCAACGGGGATCTTCCTCCTCCTGCACTGCCTCCTCCTCCTCCTCCTCCTGCACCTCTTCCTCCTCCTCAGGTGGTACTGTTGGCTCGATCTCCAGCGGCTGTCCCCTCATGATGGCCAGGTTGTGCAGCATGCAGCAGACCACGACGATGATGGAGACCCGTTGAGGAGAGTACTGCAGGGTGCCACCAGAACGGTCCAGGCACCGGAACCTCTGCGTAAGGATGCCTATGCACTGCTCGATGATACACCTGGTGGCACAATGAGCGTCATTGTATGCATGCTCTGGCGCTGTCCTGGGGTTCTGCAGTGGAGTGAGCAGCCAAGTGGACAGGGGATATCCCCTTGTCCCCAAGCAGCCAACCGCAATCCTGATTCGGGCCGGTGAAGACGGCGGGCACACTGGTCTGGCGCAGAGTGAACGAATCATGGCTGCTGCCCCACTTGCCCGCTGCCTCTCTGTGCGGTGCTGACAGCGATGCCTACTCCTGCGTGCCGCCCTGCTTCTGACCAGGTGTACCAGGTATCGCCCTCCCATCCTCAGGGTGAACCCTGCCAAGCAGGTCTCTGCAGCCCACAGGCCTCCACTAAAGAGTCAGACCTGAAAGTTGTACAAAAGCACAGGGGTCTGTGCAAACCTCTGAGCAGCACTCAGCAGGTTGAATGGAGCCAAAACAATTACTAAAACTACATGAAAAGATAAATACTGCGGATGCTGGAAAATGAAATAAAAACACGAATAATTAATAAAACTATATCAAAAGATAAATACTGCGGATGCATGCTTGTTAAATGAAACTAAAACACTAATAAGTAATAAAACTATTTACCTACCAAAGGGCCCCAAGCGGTGTCGCTTTCGAGCACTGCATCAGAAACCGCGCGGGGGCACTGCCGGGAAAAGTCCTACCTTTTCCTCGATGAATGTCGCTGTGGTAGTCCCTTTCCAGCGGCCCGCATGCTGCAGAGCTCACCGCTGGAGATCTCCCTTTTACAGCGACTTCACCGCGACGTTTCTGGCGGACGTGAACATCGCTGAAATCCTCCCCGAGCTGAATATGGCTCGGGGAGGGAAAAGTACCCGACCGCGGCGGCCTATCAACCGCCCAAACTCCGCCGTCCCTTCCGGCCTGTTCATCCTTTCCTGATAGGGGCAACCTCGCAGTTCTGGTATCAGCCTTGTAAAAGAGATAGGTTTTAAGGAGCGCCTTAAAGGAGGAGTGAGAGGTAGCGCGGTGGAGGGGTTGAGGGAGGGGTTTACAGAGCTTGTGGCCTAGGCAACTCAAGGCACGGCCGCCAATGGCGGAGCGATTAAAATTGGGGCTGCTCAGAAAGCTAGAATTGGAGGAGCGCGGAGATCTCGGAAGGTTGTAGGGCTGGAGGAGGTTACAGAGTTAGGGGGATTGGCGGGGTGGGCGGCGAGGCCATGGAGGAATTTGAAAACTAGGATGAGAATTTTAAAATCGAGGCGTTGCCAAACGGGAGCCAATGTTGTCATAGGGGTGATGGGCGAGCAGGACTTGGTGCGAGTTAGGAAACGGGACAGCAGAGCTCAGGTTTACAGAGGGTGTAAGGAGGGTACAAGGAAGTATAGGAAAATTTTAATCGTTTTACGGGCAAGACTAATACAAGGAAACATTTATGTTGGAAAGCGCCGGTTTTCTACATTCTCCTTCTTTCAAGAGGAAAAGTTCTGTTGCAGTCAACTGGCATCCTGAGCGCTCTGCCGGGAAAGTCCACACGAAGTAAAGTCTGGGTTTTGTGTGAGCAACAAAGCCGATAGACGAGCTTTAAATTCCACACCACTGGTCACCATGACACCGTACGTATAAACTTGGCTGACAAGGGTTGGAAGGGCTGGGTGGAAATATGAAGTAAATGTTGTAATAAAGGGTGCCAGAAATACAGGGATTCACTGTCTCCATGTGAGCAGCTGAGATAAGAGCTGGCTGAGGGACACGAAGGATTATCTCGCATTCCACACAAAGAGCTGGGGCTTATCTCTCTTAAACTCTCCTTTGGAAACATTCCGTTCCCTGGTATAGCCTGCGCTTTAGTGCTGAGCAGAGTGGTTTCTTTATCCCGAGCCCTCATACACACATTGCCTGTAGCTCTGACAAAGCCGGGCCTCTACTGAAGACCTTTTGCTAATGAGCAGCGTTAGCATGGAGTGCATCGTATTTACTGTTACAGGTCAGACTGCTTGCTGGCAGTGGTAAATACGAACTGTTCATCACCAACCTGCCCCCCGCCTCCCCCACCTCTCCACTTTTCTTCTTTCCCCCTCTGAAGATTCTGAGGTAGAATTTCAACTTGTCGCCCCTGCGTAAAAGAAGGAAAGAACTTGCATTTATATAGCGCCTTTCATAACCTCAGGATGTCCAAAAGCACTTTACAGCCAATGAAGTACTTTTTGAAGTGTACTCATTGTTGTAATGTAGGAAAAGTGGCGGCCAATTTGCGCACAGCAAGCTCCCATAAACAGCAATGTGATAATGACCAGATAATGTGTTTTAGTGATGTTGATTGAGGGATAGATATTGGCCAGGACACCAGGGATAACTCCCCTGCTCTCCTTCGAAATAGTGTCATAGGATCTTTTACGTCCACTTGAGAGAGCAGATGGGGCCTCGCTTTAGCGTCTCACCCGAAAGATGTCACCTCCAACAGTGCAGCACTCCCTCAGTATTGCACTGGATTGTCAGCCGTAAGACAAAGGGTCCTCTACCAACCTGCCCCCACCACATAGCACTGCCCCCCGATTATCAAAATCCACGATGAGGCCTTGGACAACGTGGACCACATTCTATACCTCAGGAGCCTACTGTCAGCAAGAGCAGACATCGACGACGAAGTCCAACACCACCTTCAGTGCACCAGCGCAGCCTTTGGCCGCCTGAGGATGAGAATGTTCGAAGACCAGGACCTCAAATCCAGCACCAAGCTTATGGTCTACAGGGCAGTAATGATAACCGCCCTCCTATATGGCTCAGACATGTGGACTATATACAGCAGATACCTCAAAATGCTGGAGAAGTACCACCAGCGCTGCTTCCGCAAGATCGTGCAAATCCATTGGCAGGACAGATGCACCAACGTCAGTGTTCTCGCTCAGGCCAACATCCCCAGCATCGAAGTATTGACCACGCTCGATCAGCTCCGTTGGGCGGGCCACATCATCCGCATGCCCGGCAAGAGACTCCCAAAGCAAGCGCTCCACACGAAGCTTCGACATGGCAAGCGAGCCCCAGGTGGGCAGAGGAAACGCTTCAAGGACATCCTCAAAGCCTCCTTGATAGGTGCAACATCCCCACCACTCCTGGGAATCCCTGGCCGATGACCACCCCAAATGGAGGAAGAGCACCCGGGAGGGCGTTGAGCACCTCGAGTCCCATCGCCAAGAACAAGCAGAAACCAAACATAGACAGCGGAAGGAGCATGCGTCAACCCAGGCTCCCCACTCACCCTTTCCTTCAACCACTGTCTGCCCCACCTGTGACAGACTGTAGGTCCTGCATTGGACTCCTCAGTCACCTGAGAACTCACTTTTTGAGTGGAATCAAGTCATCCTCGACTCCGAGGGACGGCCTATGATCTTGATGATGTTGGAGTGTCAGCCTATATATTTGCACTCAAGTCTCTGGAGAGGGACTTGAACCCACAACCTTCTAACTCAGAGGTGAGCGTGCTACTCACTGAGCCACAGCTGAACGCTGGGTGATTTTCTTTCCTCACCCTAGGCCAAGGATTCCAAGGTCCATTGCAGAGCCTTACTGTCAGCCAGCCCAAGATCAGTTAACTCAACACAGATTGCTGTTTGAACCTTGCACTCTCATGGTTTGTATGGGTCAATTCCACACTGGGCAGTGTCTTACCTTCGAAGCCATGGGAGAAACCAGTGCAAACACAGACCCCTTCTGAGGTCCAAAGAACTTCCTCATCCTTCCATATAATTGCCTCTTTCTTTGATACAGGAATAAACATTGTTCATAATTGTAATGTATTTGCTTCATGGGTTCTTTGCTTAAGAATTCATAGCAACACATTGCTATTAAGAAACATAGAAACATAGAAATTTACAGCGCAGAAGGAGGCCATTTCGGCCGATCGTGTCCGCGCCGGCTGACAAAGAGCCACACGGCCCTTGGTCAGTGGCCCTTAAGGTTACATATAAACAATGAACAATGGTGGAAAGGTAAAGAGCACCCAGCCCAACCAGTCCGCCCCACACAACTGCGACACCCCTTGCACTGAAACATTCTACACTCCACCCCAACTGGAGCCATGTGATCTCCTGGGAGAGGCAAAAACCAGATTAAAAGCTAGGTCAATTGGGGAAAAAATCTGGGAACATTCCTCTCCGACCCATCCAGGCGATTGAAACTAGTCCAGGAGATCACCCTGGCCATATTCGATTCCCTGCAGTGCTTATCACATCTGCACCAGCCAACACGAGGTTATCCAGGCTAATCCCACTTACCAGCTCTAGGTCCGTAACCATGCAGGTTACGGCACATTAAGTGTCCATCCAACCATCTCTTAAATGTGGTGAGAGTTTCTGCATCCACCACCCTTCCAGGCAATGAGTTCCAGACCCCCACAACCCTCTGCGTGAAGAAGCTTCCCCTCAAATCGCCTCTGAAACTTCCATCAACTATGCCCCCTCATAATAGACCCTCCACCAAGGGAAATAGGCCCTTGCTATCCACTATATCCAGGCCCCTCAAAATTTTGTACACCTTAATGAGGTCTCCTCTCAGCCGCCTCTGTTCCAATGAGACCAAACCCAGCCTATCCAATCTGTCTTCATAGCTAAGATTCTCCATTCCAGGCAGCATCCTAGTAAATCTCCTCTGCACCCTCTCAATGCAATCATGTCCTTCCTATAATACGGCGACCAGAACTGCACGCAGTACTCCAGCTGTACCTAACCAGACTATTATATAATTTAAGCATAACCTTGTATTCTATGCCTCAGCCAATAAAAGCAAGCATTCCGTATGCCTTCTTAACCACCTCATCCACCTGGCCTGCTACTTGCAGGGATCTGTGGACAAGCACTCCAAGGTCCCTTTGTTCATCTACACTTTTAAGTGGCCTACCGCTTAATGTGTATACCCTTTCCTTATTAGCCCTCCCAAAGTGCATTACCTCACACTTCTCCGAATTAAATTCCATTTCCCACTGCTCTGCCCACCTGACCAATAGATTGATATCCTCCTGCAGTCCATGACTTTCCTCTTCATTATCAACTACACAGCCAATTTTAGTGTCATTTGTAAACTTCTTAATCATACTCCCTATATTCAAATCTAGATCATTGATGTATATCACAAAAAGCAAGGGACCCAGTACTGGGCCCTGCGGAACCCCACTGGAAACATCCTTCCAGTCACATAAACATCCATCAACCATTACCTTTTGCTTCCTACCTGTAAGCCAATTTTGGGTCCAACTTGCCACTTTGCTCTAGATCCCATGGGCTTTAACCTTCCTGACCAGTCTACCATGTGGGACCTTATCAAAAGCTTTGCTAAAGTCCATATACACTACATCGTGCGCACTACCCTCATCGACCCTCTTGGTTACCTCCTCGAAAAATTCAATCAGGTTAGTCAAACACGATCTTCCCTTAACAAATCCGTGCTAACTGTCCCTAATTAATCCTTGCCTTTCCAAATGTAGATTTATCCTGTCTTTCAGGATTTTTCCAATAATTTTCCCACCAATAAGGTTAGGCTGACAGGCCTGTAATTACTTGGCTTATCACTTTCTTCCTTCTTAAACAAGGCTACCACATTAGCAGTATTCCAGTCCTCCGACACCATGCCTAAATCCAAAGAGGACTGGAAAGTGATGGTCAAGGCCTCTGCTTTTTCCTCTTTTACTTCACTCAACAGCCTGAGATGCATTTTATCCAGGCCTGGGGACTTATCTACTTTCAAAGCTGCTATACCCCTGAATACTTCCTCTCTCACTATGTTTATTTCATCCAGAATTTCACACTCCACCTCGATAGCAGTATCTGCATTGCCCTTTTCCTTTGTGAAAACAGATGCAAAGTAGTCATTAAGAACCATACCAACATCTTCCGCCTTCACACACAGATTACCCACATGGTCCCTAACAGGCCCTATCCTTTCTTTAGTTATCCTCTTGCTCTTAATGTGCCCAAGTTTGCCTCCTCTGCTAGAGCGGCACACGTCATGGAGGTGTGCAGGCTTTGTAGTACAGAAACGGCGCCGATTTCTTACCTCCGTATTCTCCCCGTTTGTTCCAGGCCTGTGGCGCAGCGCATCGGATTGTGCGCTGGGCGGAGCTACAGACCTGCGCCGAAAAGAGTGCCGGCAGCTGTGCGCATTCACGGTGGAGTCTGCGCACATGCGCAGTAGCTCCTGGCCCTCCCAGCGCGTCCTGGCTCCGGGCGACCCTATCCCTGGCTGAAGGGACAACGCGATGTTCGCAGCCTCTATCCCAGGCAGGGTGGCCTGCTGCACGGGCCGGCCACTGCCTTCCCGCGCTGAGGGCTACAAGAGACAGGTTGGTGGGGGGGGGAAGAGTTTTGATTGTGGGGAAGGGGAAGGGTTTTTTTTTGGGGGGGGAGTTTTGATGAGGGGAATGGGGAGGAAGAGTTTTGACAGGTGGGGGGGGAGGGGGAACGTTTTGATCCGATGGTGGGTGGGGGCGGGGCGGGGGGGCGGAGAGAATCTTCAAAGATTTTCCAGTACTTTAATACCTAGCTATCTTTAGTAAAAGTATACTCAGTTTAATCAGGCTACATCCTGTCCAGTCTCACTGCTTGGGATTTTTTTTTAAACTAGCATTCCTATCATAACACTGTCATTTGGAGACTACCTGCGCTAGTCTCTTAATTCACCACAGGGTTTTTCAGAACGTACAAAAGTAGGCACTTACTCTGGCCTAACTTAGTTTGAAGTAAGTTTTAGCTGGCTAAACTTGCTTAACTGGACAAAACAGGCGTAATTGGCCGTTAACGCCCCCTTTTGAAAAAAAAAACTGAACTAAAAAAAACCTAACTAACTCACTTACACTGGAGCAACTTAAATGGGGAGAATTGCGATTTTTATATTTATAGAACATCTTTGGGTTTTCCTTCATTTTACCAGCCAAGAATTTTTCATGCTCTCTCTTAGCATTCCTAATATCCTTTTTAATTTTACCCCTTAACTTTCTATATTCCTACAGTATTTAGCCGTCGGTATATGACATAAGGTTCCCTTTTTTTCTTTACCCTCCCCTGTAAGTCCCTAGACATCCAGGGGGTTCTAGCATTGTTCTTCCCACCCTTTTTCTTTAAAGGCACATGTTTGGCCTGAGCCTTCCAGATCTCCTCCTTGAATGCCTCCCACTGTTCCGGCACTGATTTACCCACAAGTAGCTGTTTCCAGTCCACTATGGGCAAATTACTCCTCAACTTAGCAAAATTAGCTTTTCCTCAATTTGGGACTTTTATCCCTGGTCTATCCTTGTCCTTATCCATACTAACTTGAATCTGACTGAGTTATGATAATAATAATAATAATAATAACTTTTATTTATATAGCGCCTTTAACGTAGTAAAACATCCCAAGGCGCTTCACAACAGTGTTACGGAAAAACAGATAAATTTGACACTGAGCCACAGAAGAAATTAAGGCAGATGATCAAAAGCTTGTTTAAAGAGATAGGTTTTAACAAGCGTCTTAACGAAGAAAAGAGCTATAGAGAGGCGTGGAGGTTTAGGGAGGGAGTTCCAGAGCTTAGTGCCCAGGCAGCTGAAGGCACGGCCACCAATGGTTGAGCAGTTAGTGATGTTCAAGAGGCTAGAATTTGAGGAGCGCAGACACCTTGTGGGGTTGTAAAGCTGAAAAAGATTACAGAGATAGGGAGGAGTAAGTCCATGGAGTGATTTGTAAACAAGGATGAGAATTTTGAAATCGAGGCGTTGTTTAACTGAGACAATGTAAGTCAGAAAGCACAGGGGTGATCGTGCGAGTTAGTACACTGGCAGCTGAGTTTTGGATGACTTCAAGTTTACGTAGTGTGGAATGTAAGAGGCCGGCCAGGAGTGAGTTGGAGTAGTCAAGTCTAGAGGTAACAAAGGCATGGATGAGGCTTTCAGCAGCAGAAGAGCTGAGGCAGGGGCGGAGACGGGTAATGTTATGGAGCTGGAAAAAGTTGTTTTTAGTTATGCTGCGGACATGTGGCTGGAAACTCATTTCAGGATCAAATATGACACCTAGGTTGCGAACAGTCTTGTTCACCCTCAGATTGATGCTAGGGAGAGGGATGGAGTCAGTGGTTAGGGAACGCAGTTTGTGGCGGGGACCAAAGATAATGGCTTCGGTCTTCCCAATATTTAATTGGAGAAAATTTCTGTTCATCCAGTATTGGATGTCGGACAAGCAATCTGACAATTCAGATACCAAGCAGGGGTCGAGAGAAGTGTTGGAGAGGTCGAGCTTGGTGTCCTCTGCGTACATGTGGAAACTGATTCGGTGTTTTCCGATGATATCGCCAAGGGATAAGCACTGATCCTTGTGGTACCCCACTAGTTACAGCCTGCCAAAAACGGCGAAATAGCGCTAAAAAAATGGGTGCAAGGTTGGGGTATTTCCAGCCCTATGAAGAATTACAGAAGGCAAAATACTGCAGATGTGGGTAATCTTACCGTCGCTTGCCATTTGAATTCTCCATCTCGCTCCCACTCTGACATCTCTGTCCTCAGCCTCCTACACTGTTCCAATGAAGTTCAACAGAAGCTCGAGGAACTTTCAATAATGTGGTCTCACCCGGGCCCTATTTAATTGCAGTAAGATGTCTTTACTCTTGTACTTCAATCCTTTTATAATGAGTGCCGACATACCATTTGCTTCCCTAATTGCTTGCTGTACCTGCAGGTTAACTTTCAGTGATTTGTGTACAAAGACACCCAGGTTCCTCTGAACATCAATATTTCTCAATCTCTCACCGTTTAAAAAATATTCCGTTTTTCTATTTTTCCTGCCACAGTGGATAACTTCACACTTCTCCACATGAAAGTCCATCTGCCATGTTCTTGCCCACTCACGTAGCCCGTCTATATCGCTTTGGAGCCTCTTTGCATCCTCCTCACAACTTACTTTCCCTCCTAGCTTTGTATCATCGGCAAACTTGCCATTGTCATTGATATAGATTGTGACTAGCTGAGGCCCCAGCACCGATCCCTGCGGCACCCCACTAGTTGCAGCCTGCCAACCTGAAAATGATCCTTTTGTTCCTCCTTTCTGTTTTCTGTCCGTTAACCAATCCTCAATCCCTGCTAATATATTATCCCTAATCCCATGAGCCCTAATCTTGTGTAACAACTTCTTGTGTGGCACCTTTCCGCTGCCTCTCCTCCATTGTCTAGTTCAGTAGATCTACCCTCACCTTTCCACTCTGACCTATCAGTTCATAGCCAGAGCATCTCCAGCTAAGGCTTCTATTCTCGAACTGTTGCCTCTGGAGTCCTCCAAGAATCCACCCTCGGCTCCCCTCCTCTTCCTCAGCTACATTCTGCCCCTTGGTGATGTCATCTGCAAACATGGAGTCAGCTGCCATACACTCTTGAAGTTATGGGGAATTGGGAATTGCCCATGAGTGCGATCTAAGATTCAACAGCCAAAATAATCTACGGTGAGAAGGTTAGAGAAACCTAGCAATGTAACAGAATCTTCCCCAATTCCTGAGCAGATACATCCCATATCCACTTGGCCTCTCTCCGCAGAAACATGACTGAGATAGGGAACTCATCAAAGTAAAGCATTGAATCTCCATTCTACCATTACATGGTAGAGCATGTTCGTGCTCTAAAAGTTAAAGGCACCGCCGCCGTATCAATCTCAGAAATTATTTTTCATGATCTAGATGTGAGATCAATAGCCCCCAGTACGAAGAGATAAATCAGTTCAGGTGAAACCAAAGTGGCCAAGTAGAGCCAAAGTGTCCGGAATTACTGTTTATTGCAGCAGCCAGCAGCGTGCTTACAGCACACGAACCATCATCTTCCTCAGGGCCTCTCCCGATCGTCTGGTTGTAACTTCGGCCGATGATAAAGAACGAAAAGAAAGAAGTTGCAATTTGAACGGGCGCCTCTCACAACCTCAGGATATTCCGAAGCGCTTCACAGCCAATACTTATGAAGTTTAGACCCAGTTGCAATGTGATCCCACTGAAACGCTGGAGAAAGGGTATCAAGATCGTCCACACTGCTACTCCAGGGTTTCCATTGAGGTTTTACAGGAGGCAATTTGGAGGA
This sequence comes from Pristiophorus japonicus, assembly GCF_044704955.1. Classification (NCBI taxonomy): domain Eukaryota; kingdom Metazoa; phylum Chordata; class Chondrichthyes; family Pristiophoridae; genus Pristiophorus; species Pristiophorus japonicus. The sequence goes on along the minus strand of NC_091989.1, from coordinate 16,412,255 downwards.
ACACACACTCACCCCTGCCCCCCCACCGCCCACGGCAGAACTTGCATCCCATCATGTTCAGGGTCGCAGCTGAAAAGTTGGAAAAGCACTTTTGGAACCTAGTGGGTTAAATAGCATAATTTAAAGAGCATTGTGGTGCTGAATCTGTCGGGATGGGTGTGTTGTGCGCTGTTTCCTAAGTTATTATTCTAAGTTTCCTTTGCACTAAAAATAGCTGGAACAAATTCAATTTATTTCAATATTTTTTTTGCGAGGAGTTGTATGAAGCACAATACCAATGATCCAGCTGTTAAGCAAGTCTGTTCTCACTATGCATCCCAGCGTCTTTCTTTGACAGTTTGAGACAATGGTTGGGGTGGGGGGCGGTGGACCAAGCTCAACCCCAGAGAATTTATGAAGAATTATGCTTTGTGAAGAAATATTTTTCTCGGTTGTTCTCAGCAAACTTCTCCAAAGCGACAATTGCAAAGCTGAATGCAATGAAAATGCTGCTTATTTTTAACTTATAGAACCCTAGAAACTTATAACACAGAAGTAGGCCAATCGGCCTGCCGTGCCTGTACTGGCTGTTTGATAGAGCAGTCGTGCTTAGTCCCACGCCTCCGCTCTTTGTCCATAACTCAAAGTTCCCTATCTTCAGGTACCTGTCCAACTCCCTTTTAAAATTATTTATAGAATCAGCTTCCACCGCCTTTTCAGGTCGAGCGTTCCCGATCCCGACAGTTCTCTGTGAAAAATAACCTTCCGCATCTCCCCTCTCGATCTTTTACAATGATTTTGAACCAATGACCTCTGGTTATTTACCCGTCCGCCACAGGGAATAGTTTTACTCTATCTACTCTATCAAATCCTCTCATCACCTTGAAAATCTCTATTAGGTCACCTCTTCACCTTCTCTATTCCAAGGAGATTAGCCCTAACCTTTCCAACTTCTCCTCATAAGTGAAATCCCTCATCCTTGGTAATATTGTGGTAAACCTCCTCTGTACCCTTTCTAGGGTGTTTACAGCTTTCCTGGAGTGTGATGCCCAGAAATGCCCACAATACTCCAGCTGACTTGTATCAACCCTGACAATTTCGGGGTCAGTTTTTTGTAGATTAGTCCCGCTTGTGCTTGAGTCTGAAAGGGAGATCAGTGGTTGGATGTCATCTAAATTTTATATGGACACTACCATCTGAAAGGGCACTGTGAAAGTTTAAAAAGGGCATAGCCATCTGAAAGAGCATTGTAGAAGTTTAATAGGAGCACTACCATCTTAAAGGGCATCATGGAAGTTCCACCCCCCCTCAAGCGGATTCTCCAAGTGCGCACTGCCAGCTGGGAACCTAACCCTCCAGCTATGCATGCTGGGAAAGAGTTGGCAACCATTGAAATGCATCAAAGTGTGGACTGTGGGTTCCCTTTGTATAGTCGGAGAATGAAATTGGATATTCAGAGTACAACCCATGCCGCCTTAAAATGGTTTAGAAGTTTACAAATGTTCAAGATTATGGAGAGAATTGATGGCAGTAGTCTGGTATCACGAAGGATTCAAATTGCAAGCAGCACAAGTGAGAACGGGAAGTCAGGCAAAATCTTTACACTCAGGGTAATAGCCTTGTTGACTAAGTTACCCAGACTGCCAAAGCTGACAGTGTAAATTGCTTTAAAAAGCAGTGAGTTGCATTCCTGGTTAGACCCACACCTGGGGCACTGTGGGCAGTACTGGGCACCACACCTTAGGGAGGATATATTGGTCTTGGAGCGAGTGCAGCGTAGGTTTACCAGAATGATACCCGGACTTCAAGGGTTAAGTTACGGGGAAAGATTTCACAAATTGGGGTTGTATTCCTGATAATTTACAAGGTTAAGGGGTGACCTGGTTGAAGTTTTCAAGATATTAAGGGGAACAGATAGGGTAGACAGAGAGAAACTATTTCTGCTGGTTGGGGATTCTAGGACTAGGGGGCATAGTCTGAAAATTAGAGCCAGACCTTTGAGGAGTGAAATTCGGAAACACTTCCACACATAAAGAATGGTAGAAGTTTGGAACTCTCTTCCGCAAACGGCAAATGATGCTAGGTCAATTGTTAATCTTAAATTGGAGATTAATAGCTTTCTGTTAATCACAGGTATTAATGGATTTGGGCCAAAGGCGGGTATAAGGAGTTAGGTCGCCAATCAGTCATGATCTTATTGAATGGCGGAGCAGGCTCGAGGGGCTGAATGGCCTCCTCCTGTTTCGATGTTCCTAAGAAGGGACTGAGCGATATGCTGAAAAAGAGGGTAGATGGGTTTGTTCTATTAAAAAGCGTTGGGCTTGTTGGTTCTAATGGCTTGTCCCCCTGTTGTTAGACATGTTTATGTCGTTAGGCTATCAGTGGGGTAAATGTGGGGTCATAGAAACATAGAAACATAGAAAATAGGTGCAGGAGCAGGCCATTCAGCCCTTCTAGCCTGCACCGCCATTCAATGAGTTCATGGCTGAACATGAAACTTCAGTACCCCCTTCCTGCTTTCTCGCCATAACCCTTGATCCCCCGAGTAGTAAGGACTTCATCTAACTCCCTTTTGAATATATTTAGTGAATTGGCCTCAACTACTTTCTGTGGTAGAGAATTCCACAGGTTCACCACTCTCTGGGTGAAGAAGTTTCTCCTCATCTCGGTCCTAAATGGCTTACCCCTTATCCTCAGACTGTGACCCCTGGTTCTGGACCTCCCCAACATTGGGAACATTCTTTCTGCATCCAACCTGTCTAAACCCGTCAGAATTTTAAACGTTTCTATGAGGTCCCCTCTCATTCTTCTGAACTCCAGTGAATACAAGCCCAATTGATCCAATCTTTCTTGATAGGTCAGTCCCGCCATCCTTTTTTGTGCTACATCATAAGAAAAGAATCACAACTCATGATTGGGTTAAAGAAACCATCGGTGACGCATAATAACCTAAGGACAAACACAGCTAATTATTAGTTGTTAATTTGCAGAACAAGCTGCTTAGTTAAAGAATTTCAAAATAAATTCGACAGAGCATAGTAAAAAAACGCACATGAGATGTTACAGATAGAATGCTGGGCATATTAAACCAGAACCATCGAGTACAGGTCATCGCTGGTTATACTGCAGGTTTGTAAAACAGTAATGAAACTGCATTTAGTGTTTAGTCATGGTCACCACACCACATGTAGTGGGTGCAAAGAGGAGTCAGGGTGCTCACGAGCTATAGGGAAAGATTAGGGAGCCATTGATGGCACAACAACATAAACATGTCTCTAAAAGGAGGAAAAGACCAATCCAGAAAGAAAGAGATGAAAGGCCACATTACTGAGGTAGACAAAATATTAGATGGTCCGAAAAAGTAAACATAGAATATGACATTATATTAAGCCAGGGAAGTAGGACTAGATTTAAATTCGTGAGAAATTGTTTTAAAACAGAGATTAAGAGGAATTTATTTGCTGAAGTGTTTCAAGTAATCCGCCAGGCCAATATTCGAGACAAAAACATTCTGGATATTCACAATGACGTTGGACACTATTATGGGATAGTTAAGGTACTGGAGAGATGAACTTTTGTAAACTTTTGTCGGGGGGGAAATGGTGTTTTCTCCTTGACTTTTATTGGGGGGAAAATTGTGGTCGGAGGATTCCTTTGGACGAACATCTCCGACCCGAAAATATTTTACGAAAATACCTGGTGGCCCCGGAAACGCTCTCGATTCCGGTCGGAGGCCTTCATTCGCTGTGCAGCGCAGTGTACGGGGAGATGATTTCCCTGTCGGTACGGAAACTCTGGAATCATGTGGGCCTGGACCACCAATCACTAGGTAGTATTCTCATTGATAAAAATGGGATCTCCATTTGTGCGAGATCCCATTTCTATCAATGAGAAAACCCTCCTAAAACAAGAAACACAGCATAATAAATTTTAAGACACACCTCACGTATTTAAAATGAATTGAAATTAAAAGTAATTAAATGTTTTCGAAAAAAAATTGGAGGGAATTTTTTTTTAATGGGGTTCAAAATAAACTTACCTTAATGGACAGGGTTTTTAACATAAAAATGAATGATTAAATTTAATTTTTATATGTTTTAAAACTCTTATGCTGGCAAATTTCCCCAATTGGCCTGGGTTTTTAAATCTATTTTTGCCTCTCCCAGGAGATCACGTGGCTCCCGTTGGGGTGGAGTGTAGAATATTGCGGTGCAGGGGGTGTCACAGTTGTGTGGGGTGGACTGGTTGGGCTGGGTGCTCGTTAACTTTCTGCCATTGTTCATTGTTCATAGGCTTATATGTAACCTTCAGGGCTGCTGACCGAGGGCCAAGTGGCTCTTTGTCGGCCGGCGCGGACACGATGGGGCGAAATGGCCTCCTTCTGCGCTGTAAATTTCTATGTTTCTAAAAGTAAGCTATACGCCTGCTTTTACCAGGCGTAAAAGTTTGAAGGACATTCGCTGGGCATGAGTTGGGCAAATAGCCCAATCTCTCCCATGCGGATGTCCTTCCTGTGGGGATGCGGAGGATCGGTCAAGAGAAATCTTGACAGATCGGAAAATCCGGTTTTTGGCACATGCGCATTGCGCCCCGAAAACTGGCTTTTGCGAGACCTTGCCAAGTCCGTGAGCACTTCGTACAGATCCGGCATGACTTTCCAGATTTTAAGTTGTGTAATGTGATGTCCGACTGCCACTGGCATTTTACAATTGTAAAATTTGATCTGAATTGTATTTTTGTATAACACGGATGCTGTGAATAAAGTTATTAATTTGAGACCAGTGGGATACAGGAAAATAAGCTCACCTCATGACTTGAGGAAGCCCATTGCCTACATCGCCTTGCCATCACTCTGTGGATTATTTCCTGTATCACACTAACATCTGTCAGCAATTTTACATGCAAACCATTTGGGCTTCATCAACCAAACCCCTTGATATTACACACTGTGTCATAGTCAAAAACTTGTTCCATTGTCCCTTACTCCAACTCATTCTTTTCCAGGAGTGCAGACTGCAGCACTCCTTACCTCCCTAAGTCTTTCCCCACCCGCTTGCAGCCTACAGGCTTTTAAAACCCAAGATTTGTGCCAGCAAATCAGTCGTTCTTGACTGAGCTCATCTTTACAGACTTGGTGCTGTCCTGCAACATGGGCCTTGAAAAAGTACATTCCAGCATATCTCCAATCCTACTGATCACCATGTTATTTAGTTACACTGTTTTAATTAGGAGCAGAGGAACTGGGCTACGGTTATGTTACTAGACTAGAAATCCAGAGATCTGGACTAATTATCCGGAGACATGTTCAAATCCCACCACAGCGGCTGGGGAATTTAAATTCAGTTAATTAAATAAACCTGGAATGAAAAGCTAGTGTCAGTAATGGTGACCATGAAACTACTGGATTGTCATTAAAAACCCATTTAGTTGGTTCACTAATGTCCTTTAGGGAAAGAAATCTGCCATCCATACCAGGTCTGGCCTATATGTGACTCCAGACCCACAGCAATGTGGTTGACTCTTAACTGCCCTCTGAAATGGTGGCTCACTATCACCTTCTCAAGGGCAATTAGGGATGGGCAATAAATGCTGGTCTTGCCAGCGATGCCCCCATGAATGAATGAAATAGGAACAGGAGTCAGCCATTCAACCTGTTCCGCTATTCACTGACATCATGGCTCATCTGCGATCTAACTCCATATTAACCCATACCCATTAATACCTTTGGTTAACAAAAAACAATCAATCAGCAAGTCATGGGACCACTTCCATTTCTATTTGCTGAAAGCAGTAACATAGGTCTTGTTTAGTTGTCAGTTCCAGGTTTGGCAAGGTTGTAATCGTATTGCAACTGGGCAACACATTCCTTAATAAAACAACATAAAGGGGTCGATTCGAAAATGCACCAACAGGATGTTGGAAGTGTTGAGAAGTGCTGAACGATATAGAAATATCATCTCAGTCACGGCATTTTGTTCGATGGGATAGATAGATTTTTGGACTTTAGGGGAATCAAGGGATATGGGTATCGAGCGGGAAATTTTAGTTGAGGTCGAAAATCAGCCATGATCTTATTGAATGGCGGAGCAGACTCAAGGGGCCGAATGGCCTCCTCCTGCTCCTATTTCTTATGTCCTTTTGAGAAGGAAGGATTAAGGATAATCTTCAAGGGAAGGTAGGGGAAGGAATTTTATATTACTTAAAATAGGGATCAACAGTTTGCATTTGAGGGATGTCTGTGAGAGTAAAATCACATATTGACTTTGGAAGGAGAGGGCTTGATGGGCCAAATGATTTTTAGTCATTCTGGACGTTCATATGTTCTGGGCACTGCACCTCAGGAGGGATCTATATTACTGTTATTTATTCGTTCACGGGATGTGGGCATCGCTGGCAAGGCTAGCATTTATTGCCCATCCCTAATTGCCCTTGAGAAGGTAATGGTGAGCCGCCTTCTTGAACCACTGTGGTGAAGGTACTCCCACAGTGCTGACTTGTTCGTAACGGTTTGGTACAACTGAGTGTCTTGCTGGGCCATTTCAGTGGGCAGTTAAGAGTAAACCACATCGCTGTGGGGTCTGGAGTCACATATAGGCCAGACCGGGTAAGGGCGGCAGATTTCCTTCCCTGAAGGACATTAGTGAAACAGATGAGTTTTTATGACAATCCTGCAGTTTCATGGTCACCATTACTGATACTAGCTTTTTAATTCTAGATTTATTTAAGTAACTGAATTTAAATCCCCCCAGCTACCGTGATGGGATTTGAACTCACGTCTCCGGATTATTAGTCCAAGCCTCTGGATTACTAGTCCAGAAACATAACCACTATGCTACCGTACACCGAAAAGACAATGAAGCACAAATTCCAGAATTATACTAGAGCTAAAAGGGTTAAATTATGATGACAGGTTGCATAGGCTTTTATACCCTTGCGTACAGAAGATTAAGGGATGATGTAATTGGGGTGTTGATAAAAAGGAGTTGATAGGGTAGATAGAGATATACTATTTCATCTGCTGGGGGAATCCAGAACAAGGGGGCATAACCTTAAAATTATAGCCAGGCTATTCAGGGGTGATGTCAGGAAGCACTTCGTCACACAAAGGGTAGTGACAACTGGAACTCTCTGCCCCCAAAAAGCTGTTGAGACTGGGGGTCAATTGAAAATTAAAAAAATGAGATAGACAGATTCTTACTCGGTAAAATATATAAGGCGGGTAGGTGGAGTTAAGGTACAGATCAGCCATGAATGACGGAGCTGGCTCGAGGGGCTGAGTGACTCCTCCTGTTCCTATGTTCAGTCAGGCATTTGAAAGACGAAAGGTGAATAAAATATCATCAAAGTAGAAGGGAACGTGATTAGAATGCGAATGGGAGACAAGAGCAAGAAAGCGGAGGCGAGCTGAGGACCCTGTGTGCTGGAAAGCAAAAGGTAAAAAAAGCGCAAGCTCGAATCGGCAGGGAGGCCGAGCAAAGAACGTTTCCTTGACACTGAGGTGGACTTCCTCTTAGGTTGGAAAGTCTAAAAAACAAAAACAAAAAATGTCTGGCACCTGTAGCCATCCGCAAGCGCTGTGAAGAGGAAGAAGGCTTGGGTGGAGATTGCAAGGAAGCCAATCAGTATCTCTGTAGTTGAGAAATCACGGAAGGGATGTTGGAAGCACTGTGACTGCAGTTTCAAAATACCTAAGGCCGTGCCAGAGCCAGGAATGATTCATCTGGAAGGCGATAGGAGGGAGCTGTTTACTCAAGGGGGATGTCCAGGACACCTACTGTTGACCTTGATTCTGAGGACCAAAACCTTGGAGGGGAATTTTAACTCGGAGCAGGTTTCCGCTGGGAAACAAAACTCTGGCAAGTGGTCAGGTGCTCCCACAGAGCTGTTAGCGAGGGACTTCCAGGATTTTGACCCAACAACAATAAAGGAACGGCGATATATTTCCAAGTCAGGATGGTGTGTGACTGTGGAGGTGTTCCCATGCGCTTGCTGCCTTTGTCCTTCTAGGCGATGGAGGCTGTGGGTTTGGGAGGTGCTGCCGAAGAAGCAGTGGCAAGTTGCTGCAGTTGCTGACATGTGAGGTGGTGCCAGCTACGTGTAAGGTAGCAGCACTGGGAAAGCTGACACTCAAATACTGGGACTTTTTAACATGTTTCTTACCTCCGCGAGTGAGGCTCCACTTTGAGAGCTCCGTCTCACTGAACTATTGGCAACGGAAGTTTATAGGTTAGCTTAAGCACATCTGAATCAGTGTTATAACACTCTCACCTCTGAGTCGTGGGTTCAAAGTTCCACTGCAGTCACACGAGCACAAAATCTAGGCTGACATTTCAGTGCAGTACTGAGAGAGGTGCCATCTTTTGACTTGAGACATGAAACCAAGGCCCTGTCTGCCCTCTCAAGTGGATGTAAAAGAGCCCACGGCACTATTTGAAGAAGAGCAGAGGAGGTCTCCTGGTGTCCTGACCAATACTTATCCCTTAGCCTACACCTAAAACAGATGATGCGATCATTTATTTCATTGTTGTTTGTGGGTTCAAATCCCACTCCTGTGCACAAATTGGCTGCTGTGTTTGGGAGGTGCTGCAGTGGAGCTTGTCTTGGGTAAATAGGGGATTTTCTCCATTTACACTCAGCCCTTCTATACAATCGTGCACTTTGCAGCTGGATTCATGAACATTCAGATATTTGAAGGCTCGTTAGCTGTTAAAGAAGGGCTGCACGATTATTATCACAGATGCATCCTGATTAGAAGATTATTTTTTTGTTCCGTCTAATGAAATAGCATTGTATGAAATGAAAAGTGTCTCAAGCCAGGCATTCCCATGATTTAATTAATGGGGAGAAAATAACAAAAATCACATTCTTTTCTCCTAATTTTTTTATTGTTCCAATCAACTTGCAATTATATATGAAAGAAGGACTTGCATCTATATAGCGCCTTTCACAACCTCAGGATGTCCCTTTGCATCCAATGAAGTACTCTTGAAGTGTAGTCACTGTTGTAATGTCGGAACCGCGGCAGCCAATTTATTCATAGCAAGATCCACCTCAGAGAACATACGGGGTTTCGGTTTAATGTCACATCCAAAAGACGGCACCTCCAACAGTGCAGTGCTCCCTCGGGAGTGTCAGCCTGGATTTTTGTTCTCAAGTCTCAGGAGTGGGACGCGAACCCACGACCTTCTGACTCAGAGGCGAGAGTGCTACCCACTGAGCCACAGCTGGGGCTATATATATATATACAAAACAGAGGAGGATGCTCCATAGTCCCTCGCGGTTAACAGTGTCAAAGGCCTTTGTAAGGTCAAAGAAGGCCAGGTACAAGGGTTGGTGCTGTTCCCTGCATTTCTCTTGCAGTTGTCACGCCGTAAAGATCGCACTTCATCGCTTCAGGTCATATCCGTGCAGGAGCAGGAGGAAGACGGAACTGATCTGCTGCATCCTTGCAGAAAGAGTTGCCAGAAGCTACCAAGCAGCCAGGGTCACATGTCCAAGGGAGGGAGGAATGAGGCTGAGGCTGGAGGACCAACACAGGCCAAATTAAATTCAAATCAAATGGAAGTTCAACGAGTCACACGACGTGATAAATATTAGGCAACAATAGAAATGTCTCTTTGTTTTTTTGTCTGATCCAATTTCATAAAAATGAATAGGTTTCTTTCTTTTTTTAAAGAGAGCCACTAATCCTTCTTTGAACAAAAGTGCCTAGCTTTCTCACTGTGATTTATGACCTGTTAGCAAAATTGTGGGAACGCATTGTTCTGATAAATGTGATTAATTAGATTGTCATCTTGTTAGTGTTAACAAAAAAAAACAGTAACCATAACACACCTGCATTAAGACAGCTTTAACACTCCTCAAGCACCTAACAAGAAAGAGAAAAAAGAAAGCCTTGCATTTATATAGCGCCTTTCACGACCACCAGACATCCCAAAGTGCTTTACAGCCAATAAAGTACTTTTGAAGTGTTGTCACTGTTGTAATGTGGGAAACGCGGCAGTCAATTTGCGCACAGCAAGCTCCCACAAACAGCAATGTGATAATCACCAAATAATCTGTTTTTGTTATGTTGATTGAGGGATAAATATTGGCCAGAACACCGGGGATAACTCCCCTGCTCTTCTTCATCTTTTATGCCGACGAGGCCTCACGTTAATGTTTCATTCAAAAGACAGCACCTCTGACAGCGCAACACTTCACTGGAGTGTCAGCCTAGATTTATGTGCACTTGAACCCACAACCTTCTGACTCAGAGGCGAATGTGATACCCACTGAACTACAGCTGACACAACAAGCCACAGAAAAGTCACAAGCTTTATAAATCATGCTGCAGAGTGGGCTGCGCTCAATTTACTCACAAGGTCCCTCATCGCGGTTAAGCAACGCCTCGATTTTAAAAATTCTCATCCTTGTTTTTAAATCTCTCCATGGCCTCGTCCCTCCCTATCTCTCTAATCTCCTCCAGCCCCACAACACCCCGAGATGTCTGCGCTCCTCTAATTCTGGCCTCTTGGGGCATCCCTGATTTTAATCGCTCCACCATTGGTGGCCGTGCCTTCAGCATCACTTAGTCTAACACCTGTAATGGGCAAAATGCTAGCGAGCACTTTATGCAATGGTGTGAGGGTTCAACTAAAGAGCAGAGATTCCTTAAAGGAGCAGTCAGTATGGTTTTAGAAGCGATAGGTCACAGTTCATAAATCCACTGTAGTTCTTTAAGGAGATGATTGAGAGGATGGTTAAGGTTTCTACAATAGATAAAAGGGCTGACGCCCCACTGGCGCAGTCAGAGAACACAACCTCATGTTCCAGAGACATACCTCGCACAAACGTGATTCGCTGAATCGGGGAAAATAAACCCAACACCCAATTTGCATTTCGCTGGTTGAGCGTTTTTGCGGGCTGCTCTAGTATTCCCTTCACCTTGTTGCTGCTCCTCCGTTGCTCAACTTGCTTCTCCTCTCCGTCTCATTCCCCAGAGATGGAGGTATCTGGACTGGTGCCTGTGTGGTCAGGGGTGCTGGTGAGATGGGGCAGCGTCCAGCTCATATCTGTATCTTTTTGGGAGATCCCTCATGAAGAGAAAGGGAACATGTATTAGTAAGATGCCATTCTAGGTTCTGCACTCATTACTAAGGCCAATGCATTGAGTTCCTTGCTCCTAATGGGCAGCTGCCCATTACTGAATGGGTTACTGAATGAGTGATTTTCAATGGGGAAGTAAGAAGATGTTTAAGCGAACGGTAACATTTTGGGACGTTTACCTTTTTAACCTGGGAGGGATTTTGTTTTAATTTATGTTCTTGATATGAGGTACTCCCAGAGACATACAGAATGTGGCTTAAGATGATTAGGTGGGTCTCCCACTGGAACAGCCATCAAAATGTGTTCTGTTCCATGTTATCTCAGTTTTGAGACAAAGGAAGGGTATTTATTATGGTCCATTGCAGTTTGCACCCAACATCCCCAGCATCGAGGCATTGACCACGCTCGATCAGCTCCGATGGATGGACCACATTGTCCACATGCCCGAAACCAGACTCCCGAAACAAGCACTCTACTCTGAACCACGTCACAGGAGGCGAGCCCCAGAAGGGCAGAGAAAATGCTTCAAGGACATCCTCAAAGCCTCAAAGCCACCGACTCTTGGGAATCCCTGGCCCAGGACTGCTCAAAGTGGAGGAGAAGGCGCTGAACACTTCGAGTTTCTTCGCCGGTAGCATGCAGAAGCCAGGAACAAACAGCGGAAGAAGCGTACGACAAATCATGCACCCCACCCAGCCGTCCCTCCAACCACCATTTGCCTCACCTGTGACAGAGACGCTAGATCCCGCATTGGTCTCATCAGGCACCTTAGAATTCATTTTAGTGTGGAAGCAAGTCATCCTCGAGTCTGGGGGACTGCCTCAGAAGAAGTGGAATGGTTTTCATTCATTATTAATATAAACTTCACAGCAAGGAGAGATGGGGAGTGGCATTTCATTCAAGGTAATGGTTTTGATTGTCAGCTTGGTGAGCCAATCCTTGACATACACAGCTGAGTGAGGGATCAGAGGGTTGTCTTTTTTTCCCCTTTGCCACTAAAGTGGAAGCCTGGTGCAGGTAGAGCGAGAGAGCCCTATTCAGTGAGTGCAGGTTAGTCAGACACAGGCTTGAGTATCGTAGAATGAACCCACACTGCTTGTAACCAAAGGTAAGTGACAATTAGTTCAGGTTCAGGTATCTTGTTAGCGCACGAGTTTAGCCTACAATAGAAGCAGAGTTTTGTGGCTTCTGTTGTGATACGAGGAGCAGAGGGAATCGACTGGTTCTCTTGGTTACTTTTCCCATGATTGTGGAATCGACTGTATAATTTACCTGGATTTTCAGAAGACATTTAATAAAGCTCAATGTTTTTAAGGAAGATTACAGCTGTTGGAGCGGAGTGGAGGTTAGCTGTACAGAACGTTGACTGGTCAACAGAGTCAAAGTAATTAATAGGTAAGTCTGTGCCTTGGGAAGCAGTGAGTAGGGGAGACTGTTCTGTATGTATGTAAACCTCACCAATATGTAAGACTTGCCACTAGGGGGCAGACCTGTGGGAGACCTAAGGGTCACCTGTGCACCCTGGGCAAGCAGGTATAAAAGGTAATCCACCATGCTACCTCCTCACTCTGGAGTCTGAATAAAGAGACCAAGGTCACAACAGTTTGAGCTTACAATACAGCCTTGTGGAATTATTCTGAACATAACAAAGGCCACAGGGAACAATTTGGGAGCCCTTCATGTTTGCCCTATTCATCAATGATATGGAGGAGAGTAGAACTATCTGAATATAACATTTGCAGATGACATCAGCTATAAGGATCGGTGACCAGAATAAAGGGAGATTAATTACATGCAAATTCAGGGGATTGTCTAAGGAATGACCATCCGATTGGAATGCGTATGAACGTAAACTAATGTACAATGGAACAGGAAACATGAACCTTGGATACACATTAACTGTCCGTAGGCAAAGATAGAAAAGGAAAAGGATTTGGGTGTGATTATCAAGAATTCATTGTATCCAGCGATGTGAGGCTGCTCTCATTCCATGGGGAGATTTACCAGAACGGTACTAGGGATGAGAGGCTTTAGTTATGCGGAGAAGCTGGGATTGTTCTCCTTCGAGCAGAGAAGGCTAAGGGGAGTTTTGATAGAGGCGTTCAAAATCATGAGGGCTTTTGATAGAGTAAATAAGGAGAAACTGTTTCCACTGGCGGGGGGGTCGTTAACCAGAGGACACAGATTTAAGGTCATTAGAAAAGGAACCACAAGGGGAGATGAGGAGAAAATCATTTACTCAGAGAGTTGATATGATCTGGAATGCGCTGCCTGAAAGGGAAGCAGATTCAATGGTAACTTTTAAAAGGGAATCAGATAAATACTTGAAGGAGAAAAAATTTGCAAGACAATGGGGAAAGAGCGGGAGAGTGGGACTACTTGGATAACTCTTTCAAAGAGCCGGCACAGGCACGATGGGCCGAATAGCCCCGTTTTATGTTGTATCTTTCTATGATTCTATAAGTTGAAGCAACTTATTTTACACACACATTGCATAGAATGTATAGCACAGAAACAGGTCATTCGGACCAACTGGTCTATGCCGGTGTTTGTGCTCCACACGAGCCTCCTCCCACCCTACTTCATCGCACCCAATCAGCATAGCCTTCTATTCCTTTCTCCCTCATGTTCTTAACTAGCTTCATCTTAAATCCATCTATACTATTCGCCTCAACTATTCCATGTGGTAGCGTGTACCACTTTCACAGCACTCCTCTGCATAAACAAAATTCTGCAGAATTATTTATTGGATTTATTCGTGACTATCTTATATTTATGGCCTCTCATTTTTGATTCTCGATAGCTCATTAGTAAGGCCACATGTGGAATGTTTGCTGCAGTTTTAGATTGCTTTATCTTCAAAAGGATTTTACTGCGTCAGGAAAAATTAATGAAAGAGCAACAAGAATGGCTGCTCCATCCCCTAAAATGTCTGTCTGATTAGATATTGCCATACTTTCAATATTGCATCAGGCGTCACACTTGACAGCGTCAAAGGATGAAGAAACAGAAAATTAGGCAGTGATTTTATGCTGCTTTATTCTGATCTGCAGCCAGAAATTTTCAAGAGCCTGCCAAACTGCAAAACTTCTCTGACCTAAAGCAATTGATCTCTGCTTGGCCTCTGGGTGGTCCATATTTACAATAATTAGACTTTGTGGGGCTGAAATTCATTATTGCCCCGTTTGGGGTTGGTAACAGTCAGGAGGCGCGAACTTACCCCCAGGCGCTGCAGTCTCGCCCCTCTCGAAAAATTCGGGTTTCCCCCCCCCCAGGAAGGATGCATTCCTGGGGCGGATGCCACAGCTGCACTGCACCCTGGGCCATGCCGTGGTGCCGCGTCCGAGGGGGCCCATCCCTCACTTAAAGGGGAAGGGCCCACGCTGCCGACATTGCGGAAGGAAAAAGCACCTACCTGGACCACCAGGGAGCGGGGCGTGCCACGCGATCAGCCCGTCACTCAATCAGAATGCGATCGCGGCCAGGAGCCTGCGAAGGGACCAGATCAGGAGCGGCAACAAGAAGGTAATTTTAGTGCTTTTGCCCGGCACTGCTGCACGGCGGGAGGGGGGGGGGGGGGGAGGCAATGCGCGTGGCAATGATGTCACCATCTCCGGGCGCAGGAGATCGGGAAGCAAAGCGGCAGGGCCGCTGCTGAGGGCGGGAGTCGTTGCCAGCGGTGCACCCGGCCGGTAAGGCTTTTGCGTTAACGGGTGGGGCAAATGCACCGAATTTCTGGCCCTGTAGTTTGAAAGGAACAGGGCAGTTTAAACAGAGATGAGCCTTAGCAGCAGAATAGTACGCCGTCCCTCATCATTAAAACAATAGGGGGGATTTTAACCCACTCTGAATGGCTGGAAAGGTGAGGGGGCAGGGGAGCAGTTAAAATGGAGCGGTTCCATTTCCCGCTGGTTTTGGTGCTGGACAAGGCTCCCATTGGACTTTGGCAGGCAGGACCCTCATTGGTAAATGCAAATTGGGGTTCAATGACATACATGAGAGACCCCGATTACATTTTAACGCGCTCTTGAGCTGGATTCCCACCACAGCCAACCCTTTAAGGAATGCCGCAGAAGGAATGCCCTGGCCTCTGCAGCTCGCTACCTCCCCCCCTCCCCCCCCCCATCCTGCCCTAACCGCGAGGCCTTCGCAACCCCCCCCCTTTCGCCGACTTATCTTGCTGCCGGCAACCTTCTCCAGGTGCTGCCATCCAGCTGCTGCTTTCCGCCCAAAAACAACCGGCGTTAACATCGGCCCCAGTCTTACTCAACGATTCTGTAACTCGTGGATTCACCTCTCGATGCAGCCTTGAGATTAATGGGTGATGGGTGCATCAGAGCCCCATTTAAACTAATCGTAGCATTTATGAATGGTTTCATTAACATTATCAAATGACCGCAATCCTTCCCGTTAATACAGCTGTGCCCGTTCAGCAACTTTATCGTGTAAAAATATCGTGACGACAAATAAACAAGTAAGGCAGGAGTGGGGTACTGAAGTTGCATGATCAGCCATGATCTTATTGAATGGTGGTGCAGGCTCGAAAGGCCGAATGGCCTACTCCTGCACCTATTTTCGATGTTTCTATGTTTCTATTTAAAGTTGTGGCTTCAAGTCCCACTCCAGATAATATAATCTAGACTGACACTCCAGTGCAGTGCTGAGGGAGTGCTGGCACTGTCAGAGGTGCCGTCTTTCGGTTGAGACGTTAAACCGAGGCCCCGTCTCCCA
The DNA here is from genome assembly GCF_044704955.1 of Pristiophorus japonicus. NCBI lineage: Eukaryota > Metazoa > Chordata > Chondrichthyes > Pristiophoridae > Pristiophorus > Pristiophorus japonicus. The sequence goes on along the minus strand of NC_091989.1, from coordinate 16,396,457 downwards.
TCTCAGGTGGATGTGAAAGATCCCACGGCCCTATTCGAAGAAGAGCAGTGGAGTTCACCTGGTACCCAGACCAATATTTATCCCTCAACCCGTGTCAGTAAAACAAATGATGTGGTCATTTATCTCACTGCTGTTCATGGGACCTTGCTGTGCGCAAATTGGCTGCTGCATTTCCCAACGTTACAGAAATAACTCCACTTCAAAAATACATCATTGGCTGCGAAGCGCTTTTGAACATCCTGAGGTCATGAAAGGTCCTGTATAAACGCCTTCTTTCTTTAATCTGTTGAGAGCTACTTCTTCGACCTGTGAGGCACTGATTCACAATTACCCACACAGCATAGTCAGGCAGTCAACAGTCGTCCAGTCTTATTAATCAGAACAGGAAACTGCACTCGTTATGAAGTGGCCATTTCCGATGAGGATTTTCTTGGCAGACTCTTCTGCAGACCAAGTTACTGCTCCTGTAGATGATCAGAAAAGTCTAGTGTGCCCTTCACCCTGCACTCAGATTTAAGGCCAGGAACCACACTGCATAGTTGATGCTTCGGGGAGCTAACAATCAACTTGCACTGTCAAACTCCATCCACCCAGCTGTAGGCACCATGGACAATTTGATCGGGAAGAAATCCTTACTGCTGTTGAAGGTACTCAGCCATTGCTCACCCATTCTGAGCTCAGTGACTAAATAGCAGTAAATTTATGCGATGCGTGGCCATGACATCACAGTGCGTTTGACAGCTTTAAAAAGAAAATTGTTGTTTCACAGGCTCTGCCATCAGACTCCATTTCAATCAGGTCCGTTGTTCCTTGGTCACATTCCATATATTCATTCCACTGAGAAATAAAAAACTCCACAGCAAAAGAGATCCCCCCCCCCCCGTGTGGCTAACTAAAGAAGTTAAGGATAGTATTAGATTAAAAGAAGAGGCTTATAATGTTGCGAAGCATAGTAGTAAGCCTGAGGCTTGGGAGAGCTTTAGAAACCAGCAAAGGATGATCAAAAAATTGGTGAAAAGAAAAAAAATAGAATATGAGAGTAAACTATCAAGAAGTATAAAAACAGATAGTAAGAGCTTCGACAAGTATGTAAAAAGGAAGAGAGTAGCAAAAGTAACATTGGTCTCTTGGAGGCTGAAACAGGTGAAATTATAATTGGGAATAAGGAGATGGCAGAGATTTTAAACAAATATTTTGTATCGGTCTTTGCAGACACAAAAGCATGCCAAAAATAGTGGGGAACCAAGGGACTAATACGTGTGAGAAAGTAATTAATATCAGTAGAGAAATGTATTTAAACATAGAAACATAGAAAATAGGTGCAGGAGTAGGCCATTCGGCCCTTCGAGCCTGCACCACCATTCAATGAGTTCATGGCTGAACATGCAACTTCAGTACCCTATTCCTGCTTTCTCGCAATACCCCTTGATCCTCCTAGTAGTAAGGACTACATCTAATTCCTTTTTGAATATATTTAGTGAATTGGCCTCAACAACTTTCTGTGGTAGAGAATTCCACAGGTTCACCACTCTCTGGGTGAAGAAGTTTCTCCTCATCTCGGTCCTAAATGGCTTACCCCTTATCCTTAGACTGTGACCCCTGGTTCTGGACTTCCCCAACATTGGGAACATTCTTCCTGCATCTAACCTGTCTAAACCCGTCAGAATTTTAAACGTTTCTATGAGATCCCATCTCAGTCTTCTGAACTCCAGTGAATACAAGCCCAGTTGATCCAGTCTTTCTTGCTATGTCAGTCCCGCCATCCCGGGAATCAGTCTGGTGAACCTTCGCTGCACTCCCTCAATAGCAAGAATGTCCTTCCTCAAGTTAGGAGACCAAAACTGTACACAACACTCCAGGTGTGGCCTCACCAAGGCCCGGTACAACTGTAGTAACACCTCCCTGCCCCTGTACTCAAATCCCCTCGCTATGAAGGCCAACATGCAATTTGCTTTCTTAATCGCCTGCTATTCCTGCATGCCAACCTTCAATGACTGATGTACCATGACACCCAGGTCTTGTTGCACCTCCCCTTTTCCTAATCTGTCACCATTCAGATAATAGTCTGTCTCTCTGTTTTTACCACCAAAATGGATAACCTCACATTTATCCACATTATACTTCATCTGCCATGCATTTGCCCACTCACCTAACCTATCCAAGTCACTCTGCAGCCTCATAGCATCCTCCTCGCAGCTCACACTACTACCCAACTTAGTGTCATCCGCAAATTTGGAGATACTACATTTAATCCCCTCATCTAAATCAGTAATGTACAATGTAAACAGCTGGGGCCCCAGCACAGAACCTTGCGGTACCCCACTAGTCACTGCCTGCCATTCTGAAAAGTCCCCATTTACTCCTACTCTTTGCTTCCTGTCTGACAACCAGTTCTCAATCCATGTCAGCACACTACCCCCAATCCCATGTGCTTTAACTTTGCACATTAATCTCTTGTGTGGAACCTTGTCGAAAACCTTCTGAAAGTCCAAATACACCACATCAACTGGTTCTCCCTTGTCCACTCGACTGGAAACATCCTCAAAAAATTCCAGAAGATTTGTCAAGCATGATTTACCTTTCACAAATCCATGCTGACTTGGACCTATCATATCACCTCTTTCCAAATGCGCTGCTATGACATCCTTAATAATTGATTCCATCATTTTACCCACTACCGATGTCAGGCTGACCGGTCTATAATTCCCTGTTTTCTCTCTCCCTCATTTTTTAAAAAGTGGGGTTACATTGGCTACCCTCCACTCCATAGGAACTGATCCAGAGTCAATGGAATGTTGGAAAATGACTGTCAATGCATCCGCTATTTCCAAGGCCACCTCCTTAAGTACTCTGGGATGCAGTCCATCAGGCCCTGGGGATTTATCGGCCTTCAATCCCATCAATTTCCCCAACACAATTTCCCGACTAATAAGAATTTCCCCCAGTTCCTCCTTCTTACTCGACCCTCTGACCCCTTTTATATCCGGAAGGTTGTTTGTGTCCTCCTTAGTGAATACAGAACCAAAGTACTTGTTCAATTGGTCTGCCATTTCTTTGTTCCCCGTTATGACTTCCCCTAATTCTGACTGCAGGGGACCTATGTTTGTCTTTACTAACCTTTTTCTCTTTACATATCTATAGAAGCTTTTGCAGTCCGTCTTAATGTTCCCTGCAAGCTTCCTCTCGTACTCTATTTTCCCTGCCCTAATCAAACCCTTTGTCCTCCTCTGCTGAGTTCTAAATTTCTCCCAGTCCCCGGGTTCGCTGCTATTTCTGGCCAATTTGTATGCCACTTCCTTGGTTTTAATACTATCCCTGATTTCCCTTGATAGCCACGGTTGAGCCACCTTCCCTTTTTTCTTTTTACGCCAGACAGGGATGTACAATTGTTGTAGTTCATCCATGCGATCTCTAAATGTCTGCCATTGCCCATCCATTGTCAACCTTTTAAGTATCATTCGCTAATCTATCCTAGCCAATTCATGCCTCATACCTTCAAAGTTACCTTGAAAAACTAATGGGACTAAAAGCTGACAAATCCCCTGAACCTGATGCATTGGTTGTGATCTTCCAAAATTCCCTACATTCTCGAACGGTCCCAGAAGATTGGAAGGTAAACGTAACCCCGCTTTTCAAGAAAGGTGAGAGAGAGAAAGTAGGGAACTACAGGCCAGTTAGCCTGACATCAGTCATCAGGGTAAATGCTGGAATGCATTATTAAGGATGTGAAAACAGGGCACTTAGAAAATCATAATATGATCAGGCAGAGTTAACATAGTTTTATGAAAAGTAAATCATGTTTAACAAATTTATTCGAGTTTTTTGAGGATGTAATGAGCAAGGTAGATAAAGGGGATCCAGTGGATGTCGTATATTTGGATTTCCAAAAGGCATTCGATAAGGTGCCACATAAAAGGTTGCTACGCAAGATAAGGGCTCACGAGGTAGGGGTAATACATTAGCATGTATAGAGGATTGGTTAACAGACAGAAAACCGTGAGTCGGGATAAACAGGTAATTTTCAGTTGGCAGGCTGTAACTAATGGGATGCCGCAAGGATCAGTGCTTGGGTCTCAGCTATTTACAATCTATATTAATAACTTAGATGAAGGAACTGAGTGCAATGTATCCAAGTTTGCTGATGATAAAAAGCTAGGTGGGAAAGTAAGCTGTGAGGAGAGATATGGACAGATTAAGTGAGTGGGCAATAAGATGGTATATGGAGTATAATGTACGTAAATGTGAGGTTATTCACTTTAGTAGGAAGAATAGAAAAACAGAATTTTTTTAAAGTGATTAGAAACTATTAAATGTTGGTGTTCAGAGAGATTTAGGTGTCCTCGTACAGGAAACACAGAAAGCTAGCATGCAGATACAGCAGGTAATAGACATGTTGGCCTTTATAGCAAGGAGGTTGGAGTACTAGACAAAGGAAGTCTTACTATAATTGTACAGGGCTTTGGTGAGACTACACCTGGAGTACTGTGTGCAGTTTTGGTCTCCTTATCTGAGAAAGGATATACCTGCCTTGGAGGTGGTGCAACGAAGGTTCACTCGATTGATTCCTGGGATTAGTTGGTTGTTCTATGAGGAGGGATAGAGCAGATTGGGTTTATACACTCTGGAAATTGGAAGAATGAGAGGTGATCTCATTGGAACATATAAGATTCCTCGGGGGATTGACAGGGTGGATGCTGTAAGGTTGTTTTTCCTGGCTAGAGAGTCTAGAACTAGGGGACATAGTCTCAGAATAAGGAGTCGGCCATTTAAGACTGAGATGAGGAGGAATTTTTCTTCACTCAGAGGGTTGTGAACCTTTGGAATTCTCTACCTCAAAGGGCCGTGGGGAAAGAACAGGGGATTTGGGACTAATTAGATAGTTCTTTCATCGAGCAAGATGGGTCGAATGGCCTCCTTATGTGCTGTATGTCCTCATGTGCTCTGAGTCACTTTGTTTATTCAAGGCTGAGCTAGATAGATGTTTTGGACTCTAGGGGAATCAAGGGATACAGGGATCGGGCGGGAAAGTGGAGTTGAGGTCAAAGTTCAACCATGATCTTATTGAATGGCGGATCAGGCTCGAAGGGCCGTCTGGCCTACTCCTGAACCTAATTCTTATGTTTCTATGTTCTTATGGCTCACGGGGTAGGAGCACTGATAATTATAGAATTAAGGACACAGGCCCCAGGACAGTGCCAATCTGTCCCTGTCTGTGATTGATGAGTTGATTGGTTGTAGGCATGGAGAGGCTATAATTGGTCTCAACGTTCCTCGGCTATAGAATGAATGGGGGAGAAAAATCAAGCAGGGTTTCTACTGGTGATTACCATCCAGTGATCCATGGGCTTTAAAGTGAGAGCAAGATCAGACTGGGCTATAGGGCTCTCCATAAATGAAAAGCCTGTAGCCACTCACTGTCAGGACCCAGAGGTGAAGATTTGGCAATTCAGAAAATCGCCCCCTAAATTCCATTCTTTAATTCACGTGAACAAAAAAAACAAGCTGTTATCTGTATGTCCCACTATCCTCCTTCTCAACAGATATGGGTCCAGCTCCAAATCAACTACCAATACAGGGGATGGAGGTGGGGAGTACATCATGGAATAATCATGCATTAAAACTGGAAGCTTGATGACCTCTTGTGCTGTTCTCATAAATAAGTTTTTATCACCTCCCATAAAGGAGACAATGTATGCCCCTGTGAGAATACTCACAGGCTTGTAGAGCTGTTGCACTGTGAGTGGCTTAGCCAGTCATGTGCCATCCACAAAACTCAATAAAACCCCAGTCAGTTGGATCTAGGTCATCCACGATGAGGTATGTAGTTGTGAGTCTGGTGGATGAACTGGCAATGTGCAGTGTGATTGTTAAACCTTTGTTAACCGTTGTTAATAAACCAACTGTTGCTATGAATTCTTAAGCAAAGAACCCATGAAGCAAATACATTACAGAGACGAGACCTCCATCTTGGACTGGATTTGCACGTTCTCTAAAAAAAATCATCATCATCATCATCATAGGCCGAGACCTGGTGTGTTAGCGTGGAGCACTTTTGTGCTCAAGTCTCTGGAGTAGTGACTTGAACCCACAACCTTCTGACCCAGAGGTGGGAATGCTACCCACTGAGCCAAGGCTCACACCATAAAGCTGTTTCGGCTGTCAGTTGAAAATTTCAAAACTGTGGTTGATAGCTGTTTGATAGTTAAGGGTATTAAGAGTTATGGAACCAAGATGAATAAATGGAATTAAAATACAGGTCAGCCATGATGTATTTGAAGGGCGGCGCAGGCTCAAGGGGTTGAATGGCCTACTCCTGTTCCTATAATAACCTCAGACTTTTATTATTTCAGCAGGTTTATGGTCAATCAGCATTCCAACCACAATCACCTTAACAGTCTCAAGCAATGCAATGAGAACGGTCACCGATGTGTCCATAACTGCACAGCACACCAGCTCAACGAGTGTTATCGTGCCTTCCAGCACTGCAACACAAAAAGAAGAAAGCACGGTATCAAATTCTAGCACTGTCGCTGAGGGAAACAACTCTACTGCTACGATCACGGCACCCACAATGACCACACCCACTCTCGGTGCAATGCCTGGAGTAGTGACCAATCCAGCAACGACGACTTTGACCAACACCATGTCAGTGACATCTACGGGTCAGAGTAATACCACAACTGTTCAACGTGAAGGGTTCACACCAACTGCTTCACATCAGAATGAAAGCAGTGCCTCTACAACCCAGAAGTCTACAAGTGATGTAATACCTGGTAAGGAGAATGTACCACTGAAATCATAGAATCATACAGCACATAAGGAGGCCATTCGACCCATCTTGTTCTATGAAAGAGCTATCCAATTAGTCCCAAATCCCCTGTTCTTTCCCCATAGCTCTGAAAATTTTTCCTTTCAAGTATATATCTGATTCGCTTTTGAAAGTTGCTATTGAATCTGCTTCCACCGCCCTTTCAGGCAGTGCATTCCAGATCATATGAAAAGAAGGCTCGCATTTATATAGCACCTTTCATGACCACCTGACATCTCAAAGCACTTTACAGCCAATGAAGTAGTTTTGGAGTGTAGTCACTCTCAACTCTCAGTCAGCAGATTATGGGTTCAATCCCCCCTCAAGAGACTTGAGCACAGACATCGAGGCTGACACTCCCCAGTGTAGTACTGAGGGAGTACTGCGCTGTCAGAGGTGCTGCCTTTCGGATGAGACGTTAAACCAAGACCCCGTCTGCTCTCTCAGGTAGACGTAAAAGATCCCATGGCACTATTTTGAAGAAGAGCAGGGGAGTTCTTCCTGGTGTCCTGGCCAATATTTATCCCTCAACCAGCCTTGCTAAAACAGATTATCTGGTCATTATCACATGGCTGTTTATGGGACCTTGCACAGAGTTTCCTGCATTGCAACAGTGACTACTCTATAAAATGCTTTGGGATGTCCTGAGGCATATAAATGCATGTTTTTCTTTTTTTCTTTTTACTCAAAATACATCCTGCAGATCAATACTTCTCCTTGGCTCTGGAAAATGATAAGGACAGAACTATTGAGGTCAAATGTATTGAAGAGGAAAGTGTTTATGAGATGATTACACTCAGAGTGCTCCTACATTGAACTTCCTGTGCGTTACACAATTCCCTATTAGAATATTAACGTGAGGAAGGAGTTCCTGAGATCACCGCATTCATGGAATTTCCCGTGGCCACTGAAAATTTGAACCTTGGTTGCATCACGGAGATGCATTATTCATCACTTGCTTCTGGATAGTGAGGCTCCTCAACGTGTCCTAAGTGGCACGCCTGAGGTTGGTGCTGAATTGAGGGAGCTTCATTATATATCTAACTGAATCTGGGAGTGCTTTATGCTGACACCGGTGCCTGGGGAGAGAACTGTTCCCTTCCCCTCACTCTGAGGAGTACAAAAATTCAACCAAGAGAAACTTTTGGCCTGCTGATGTGGGACATGGCTGGGATTGAGAACTCAATGTGTTGGGGATGGCAGGGAAGCGGCCACCTTCTACCATTGAGTGACGCCCCAGGTTGGAGGTTTGAGCCCCACTACATGATGCCTCACGTGATCGACACACATTCTCAACTACCCTGCCTTGTAGCATTAATCCAACTGTTTGAAGATAGTAGCTCTGGGGCCTCTTTCTGGGTATTCGCTGTTGGCGAGTGTGCATCGCCGCGACTTCAGATTGATGTTCACCATAACACTGAGCTTACATCCAAACTGATGGATCAAATTAGCCCAGCTTCATACACCTTATCTGCCTAATCAACATATTTCTAGGAAGAAACAAAGAATTTGTATTTATATAGCGACTTTCACAACCTCAGGACGTCCCAAAGTGCTTTACAACCAATGAAGTACTTTTTTGGAGTGTAGTCACTGTTGTAATCTAGGAAACATAGCAGCCAATTTGTGCACAGCAAGGTCCCGCAAACAGCAATGTGATAATGACCAGATAATCTGTTTCTTGGTGATGGTTGAGGGCTAAATATTGGCCAGGACACCAGGGGTAACTCCCCTGCTCTTCTTCGAAATATTGCCATGTGAATCTTTTACCCCCTCCTGAGCGAGGAGATGGGGCCTCGGTTTAACCTCTCATCCAAAAGACAGCAGCTCTGACAGTGCAGTGCTCGCTTAGCACTGCGCAGGAGTGTCAGCTTAGATTTTGTGCTCAAGTTCCTGGAGTGGGGCTTAGACCTTCTGACTCAGAGGCGAGAGTGCTACCCACTGAACCAAGGCTCTAAAAAACTACCCAAGAGTAGTTACAGTGCAATGTGGGACAGTCAATAACAATTAGAAGATTTGCCATTATGCAGAGTCCACTCAACTCTTGATAAGCAAAGCTTCATGCCATGTGTGCCAATTTGTAAACTTTCCTTAATATTTAATCATTTCTACTGCACCAGTTAAAATCAGAGGCGCAGGACAGGGAACTTGGATATTTTTTAAATATATTCTAAACCTATGTTGTTACAGAAACTACAAGTCCCACAGTTGTAACTAAAACTGCACCCACCGACAGTGCCGTCAATTCAACATCAGTAAATTCTAGCCCTGCTATAACACAATCAACACACCTTGTGAACACAACCGTTTCAGCATTGTTCAAAACCACACCTACAAGTGTTACAGCTACAGGAGCAATGAATGACAACCTTCAGACTAATAAAAGGATATTGCTAATTACATCAACTGAAGAGATTTCCCACAATACATCAACTGAAGAGACAAAGAAAAATGTAACTGAAGGAACATTAGAAAAGTCCTCAAGTCCTCAAGGAACAATGGAAAATGCAAATGAAGAAACACAGGGAACTGCATCAACTAACTCAAAGACAGATATACAGTCAGAGGTAAAACAAAACAGTGCAAGAGTGAGCACTCAGCACTGCCAATCATTCCCCTCCCTTTCCTCAATGTTTCTCTTCATTCTTGCTGTCATATTGTTCTCGTTTATGCAGGACTGTCAGAACCACGGAGATATGTTCATAACTCTGGTCATTCCACCTTTTGCAAGAGTGATATTTTGTGTGGTTAGAACAAAGCTTGTGAATGATTGCTGGAAGTTTCAATCCATCTCCTCCATGAACCTGTAGCGTAAAGCGGACCCGAATTTGTCACTGATTAATGACCTCACTCGGGCTCAAAATTGCCCAGAAGTTGCTCCGTGTTTTTTGGAGCAACTTGATTTTTTCTGGAGTATCTTAAAAATCCCCATTTTGCGCATTCAATTTGCACCAGTGTAAGTGAGTTAGTTAGGATTTTTTTTAGTTTCGTTTAGTTTTTTTCAAAAGGGGGCGTTACTAGCCACCTATGACCGGTTTTGCCCATTTAGGCCACTTTGTACAGCTACTAGTTACTCCAAACTAACTTAGGCCAGCATATGTGGCCACAAAGAAAACCCTTGCGGAGAGTTATGAAATCAGCGCAGGTAGGTACAACGGGGGCCAGCAGAACTTAATGACTTGACTAAAGAATGTGAATAGGATCAAACAGCTATACAGGACATCATATGACAAACTTCGCAAAGTTAATTTACTATACAACAGAAGCATTCATGGAAGCTTAAACTACAAAAATAAAAGTAGAGACAAAATATATTTACATCATTTTTTCTAAATATCCAAATAAAAAATAGAAGTACCTCCTGCTCGTCTTTCTTATGTTTTTATGTAGGAAAGTATTTTCATCAACAGGGTTAAGGAAAGTCTTGAGTAAGCTCATTAAAATTACTGGCTACACAGTTATCACCCCTCCCCACCTCCCCTGCCACCCCCCCACCGATCAAAACTCTTCCCCCCCCCCTCCCCCCCATCCCGAGGAAAAATGTAATTGAGTGGGTGGAAAATTAAACTGCCAACCTAATGACGTTTATAATCGTTTCTCTACAAAAATACCTGGATATAACTTTTGAGATGGATTTCAAAATAGACAATTCTACCTGAACCTTTGCATGGCAATGTCCTTAAGCCTTCAAGTTATGTGTAGAATATTGACATCCAGCGGCAATAATGTAGGCATTCAACAAAAGAACCAAGTGCTTTGGAAGAAGGCAGGCTTCTCTATCAAAGTCTCGTTACTGTGCGGCAGGCCACGCGGCCCAGGATAGGGGCGGGACGTATCAGGTCCCACGCTGCAGCATGCAAACAGAGGCTGGGGGCAGGAGCTACTGCGCATGCGCGCGCACTCCAACGCGCATGTGCAGAGCTGCCGGCACTGTTTCTGGCACAGGGCCCTAGCTCCACCCCCAATCGACTGGCCACGCCACGCCACGCCCGGGAGAGGCAACACAGCAGCCAGAATTGGGGGAGATTTTTTAGGCGCCATTTTCAGCCCACAAAGCCGGCGCATCTTTGGTGAGTGCGACGAAAAAAGGGGTGGGCCAAATTTGAGCCCTCAGAAAGGGCACAAGCTATCTGGTGTGTGGGTGATAGGGCAATGCCACAAATGTTCTTCTGAGGTTGGGCTTAAAGCACAGTGATGGGGCCGGGCAGGTTGACTAACTATACTATACCTAATCTAGAATTAACAGATAGCAAAGGTCGGTTTCTGTAGGGGAAAGTGTTCCATTCCTTCAAGCCTCAACTTGACATGTACACAATTCACAAAAGAAAGTATATTAAAGAACAAATTGTTGACATTCTTGAAATCAAGTTACATGAGCGAAACCCAAAACTTTGAAACCAACTTTTCATAAGAACATAAGAAATAGGAGCAGGAGTTGGCCACCTGACCCCTCGAGCCTGCTCCGCCATTCAATAAGATCATGGCTGGTCTGATCATGGACTCAGCTCCACTTCCCCGCCCGCTCCCCATAACCCTTTATTCCCTTACTACTCAAAAAATCTGTCTAACTCCACCTTAAATATATTCAATGACCCAGCCTCCAAAGCTCTCTGAGGCAGAGAATTCCACAGATTTACAACCCTCTGAGAAGAACAAATTCCTCATCTCAGTTTTAAATGGGCAGCCCCTTATTCTAAGACTATGTCCCCTAGTTTTAGTTTTCCCTATGAGTGGAAATATCCTCTCTGCATCCACCTTATATGTTTTGAGTTCTTCTGAACTCCAATGAGTATAGGCCCAACTTACTTAACCTATCTTAATAAGTCAACCCCCCCCAACTCTGGAATCAACCGAGTGAACCTTCTCTGAACAGCCTCCAATGTAAGTATATCCTTCCTTAAATATGGAGACCAAAACTGTACACGGTACTCTAGGTGTAGCCTCACCAATACCCTGTACAGTTGTAGCAGGACTTTTCTGCTTTTATACTCTATCCCCCTTGCAATAAAGGCCAACATTCCATTTACCTTCCTGATTACTTGCTGTACCTGCATACTCACTTTTTGTGTTTCATGCACAAGGACCCCCAGGTCTCTCTGTACTGCAGCACTTTGCAATTTTTCTCCATTTAAATTATAATTTGCTTTTCTATTTTTTCTGCCAAAGTGGATAACCTCACATTTTCTCACATTATACTCCATCTGCCAAATTTTTGCCTACTCACTTAGCCTGTCTATATCCCTTTGCAGATTTTTTACGACCTCCTCACAATTTGCTTTCCCACCCATCTTTGTATCATCAGCAAACTTGGCTACATTACACTCGGTCTCTTCATCCAAGTCATTAATATAGATTGTAAATAGTTGAGGACCCAGCACTGATCCTGTGGCACCCCACTAGTTCCTGTTTGCCAACCGGGAAATGACCAAATTTATCCCAACTCTGTTTTCTGTTAGTTAGCCAATCCTCTATCCATGCTAATATATTACCCCCAACCCCATGAACTTTTATCTTGTGCAGTTAGCTTTTATGTGGTACCTTATCGAATGCCTTCTGGAGATCCAAATACACCTCATTCACATCTTGGTCATGACTCCTGATGTGCTTGGAAATTGACAATTTTTTCCCCAAAAAAATATTGCTTTAAACAAAATCGACGCTAACCATTTTGTGTTTATCTGTTTTCCCAGGTCCATTGTGTGGCTGAATCCAGTAGCCAAAAAAACTTCCTGATATTGAATAAAAGCATGGACTGTGTAAGTAATGACTTAGATGAAGGGACTGAATGTAACCTATCCAAGTTTGCTGATGATACAGTGTTAGCTGGGAAAGTAAGCTGTCAGGAGAACAGAAAGAGGTTGCAGAGAGGTAGAGACAGGTTGACTGAGTGGCAAGAACATGGAAAATAGAATACAATGTGGGGAAATGTGAAGTTATCCACTTTGGTAGGAAACACAAAAAGGCAGAATATTTTTTGAATTGCGAGAGACTGGGAAATATTTGCATTCAGAGGGACCCGGGTGTCCTTGTACATGAATCACAGAAAGTTAACATGCAGGTACAGCAAGCAATTAGGAAAGCAAATGGTATGTTAGCTTTTGCTTCAAATGGATTGGAGTATAAGAGTGAAGAAGTCTTACTACAATTATACAGGGCATTGGTGAGGTCACACCTGGAATACTGTGTACAGTTCTTGTCTCCTTATCTAAGGAAAGACATACCTCTAGGTCACTAGGCTGGTCCCTGGGATGAGGCGATTGTCCTATGAGAGGAGATCGACTTGACTCTATCTCCTCTCATAGGGCAATCGTCTCATCCCAGGAACCCACCTAGTGAACCTTCATTGCACTCCCTCTGAGGCAGGTATGTCTTTCCTTAGGCCTACATTCCCTAGAATTTCAAAGAATGAGAGGCGATCTAATTGAAATATATAAAATTCTTAAGAGGCTTGACAGGGTTAATATTGAGAAAAGGTTTCCCCTGGCTGGGGAATCTACAATACGGGGTCACAGTCTCGAATAAGGGGTCGGCCATTTAGGACTGAGATGAGGAGAAATTTCTTCACTCAAAAGAATCTTTGAAATTCTCTACCCCTGAGAGCTGTGGATGCTCAGTCATTAAGTATATTCAAGACAGAGGTCGATAAATTTTGGGGAACTAAGGGAATCAAGGGATATGGGGATAATACGGGAAGGTGGAGTTGTGGTAGAAGATCAGTCATGATCTTGATGAATGACTCGAAGGGCCGCATGGCCTACTCCAGCTCCTATTTCTTACGTTCTTATGTACTTATGTAACTCTGCGTTCAGCTTAGATAGGAACTTAGGAATTACTAGAAAAAAAAATGTCGTAGTTCATCTTCTACCATTCGCTTGGTACAACGATAATGGAGTTGTTGACTAATCACAGCAATCAATCTCTAACAATTAGTCTGCAGCAGACCCAGACATGAGGTGAGGAAAAAACACCCAATGATGGAGAGCTTTGGGAACCATAGGTTCAAAGTCAGCGGTTATAAGGGATTATCTCCAGACCTGCTGATTATAATAGTTGTTGTGATCAATGGGATGAAAACTGAGCAAGTTCTACAATGGGCTCATGAGGTGAAAGTAAAAATGAGCCCTGTCTTGGATGAATCCGTGAAGGGTAAAACATTTGCAGGGCTATGGGGGAAAAGAGCAGGGGAGTGGGACTAATTAGACAGCTCTTTCAATGAGCCGGCACAGGCAAGATGGGCCGAATGGCCTCCTCCTGTCCTGTATCATTCTATAAACTTTCCTTTTAAACTTGCCTGGGTTCATTTAGTACTCATTAACAATGGTTATTTTAACCAGAGGATATGAATCTTAAACTGCAAGTTCTTCAAAAAAAGTGGATCTTTGCTGGACATAGAAGGTTAGTGGAGCGGGGAGGACATACCAAAGGCCACAAAGGTTTAGTTGCTGCAGGAAAGCTCAGTATTGAACAACTTGAAATAAAGGCAAACAAATACAGATGTTGCTGGTAAGCTGTTGAATTTCTTTGCTGTCCAGTCTGGACAAAGCTGAGAGTATCTTAGCCTTAAGTTGTTGAGGTGTGTATTTTTCCAGACCTGCCCTGGCTGCACTGTGCAGTGTGAAAGTGAGCGTTGAGGTCCCAAGGAGAGGATCCCGGGTTCATACCCGTGGACTGCCTCTCTCTTTGAGGATCGGAACCAATGTCCTAGGGGAAGTGTTTGCTAGTGCTGTTGGGTAGGAGTTAAACTAATATGGCAGGGGGATGGGAACCTATGCAGGGAGACAGAGGGAAATAGAAGGGGGGCAGAAGCAAAAGATAGAAAGGAGAATAGTAAAAGTGGTGGGCAGAGAAACCCAAGGCAAAAAGCAAAAAGAGCCACAAAAGCAAAAGGAGGCAGGGTGGTGTTGCTGGTTAAAGAGAAAATCAATGCAATTGTAAGGAAGGACATTAGCCTGGATGATGTGGAATTAGTATGGATGGAGCTGCGGAATTCCAAAAGGCAGAAAATGCTAGTGGGAGTTGTGTATAGACCACCAAATAGTAGTAGTGAGGTTGGGGACAGCATCTAACAAGAAATAAGGGATATGTGCAATAAAGGTACAGCAGTAATCATGGGCGACTTTAATCTTCATATAGATTGGGCTAACCTAACTGGTAGCAATGCGGTGGAGGAGGATTTCCTGGAGTGTATTAGGGATGGTTTTCTAGACCAATATGTCGAGGAACCAACCAGGGAGCCGGCCATCCTAGACTGGGTGATGTGTAATGAGAAGGGACCAATTAGCAATCTTGTTGTGCGAGGCCCTTTGGGGAAAAGTGACCATAATATGGTAGAATTCCTTATTAAGATGGAGAGTGACAAAGTTAATTCAGAAACTATGGTTCTGAACTTAAGGAAAGTTAACTTCGACGGTATGGGGTGTGAATTGGCTAGAATAGACTGGCAGAGGATACTTAAAGGGTTGACGGTGGATAAGCAATGGCAAACATTTAAAGATCACATGGATGAACTTCAGCAATTGTACATCCCTGTCTGGAGTAAAAATAAAACTGGGAAGGTGGCTCAACCATGGCTAACAAGGGAAATTAAGCAAGGTGTTAAAACCAAGGAAGAGGCATATAAATTGGCTAGAAAAAGCAACAAACCTGAGGACTGGGAGAAATTTAGAATTCAACAGAGGAGGACTAAGGATTTAATTAAGAAGGGGAAAAGAGAGTATGAGAGGAAACTTGCAGGGAACATAAAAACTGACTGCAAAAGCTTCTATAAATATGTGAAAAGAAAAAGATTAGTAAAGACAAACGTAGGTCCCTTGCAATCGGATTCAGCTGAATTTATAATGAGGAACAAAGAAATGGCAGACCAATTGAACAAATACTTTAGTTCTGTCTTCACAAATAACCTTCCGAATGTACTAGGGGACAGTGGGTCTAGTGAGAATGAGGAACTGAAAGATATCCTTATTAGGCGGGAAATTGAGTTAGGGAAATTGATGGGATTAAAAGCCGATAAATCCCCGGATCCTGATAGTCTGCATCCCAGAGTACTTAAGGAAGTGGCCCTAGAAATAGTGGATGCATTGGTGATCATTTTCCAACTATCTATCGACTCTGGATCAGTTCCTATGGACTGGAGGGTAGCTAATGTAACGCCACTTTTTTAAAAAGGAGGGAGAGAAAAAGCGGGTAATTATAGACCGGTTAGCCCGACATCAGTAGTGGGGAAAATGTTGGAATCAATCATTAAGGATGAAATAGCAGCCCATTTGGAAAGCAGTGACAGGATCGGACTGAGTCAGCATGGATTTATGAAAGGGAAATCATGCTTGACGAATCTTCTGGAATTTTTTGAGGATGTAACTGCTAGAGTGGACAAGGGAGAACCAGTGGATGTGGTGTATTTGGACTTTCAAAAGGCTTTTGACAAGGTCCCGCACAAGAGATTGGTGTACAAAATCAAAACGCATGGTATTGGGTGTAATGTACTGACATGGATAGAAAACTGGTTGGCAGACAGGAAGCAGAGAGTCGGGATAAACGGGTCCTTTTCAGAATGGCAGGCAGTTACTAGTGGGGTGCAGCAGGGCTCAGTGCTGGGACCCCAGCTTTTTACAACATACATTAACGATTTGGATGAAGGAATAGAGTGTAATATCTCCAAATTTGCGGATGACACTAAACTGGGTGGCGGGTGTGAGCTGTGAGGAGGACGCTAAGAGGTTGCAGGGTGACTTGGACAGATTAGGTGAGTGGGCAAATACATGGCAGATGCAGTATAATGTGGATAAATGTGAGGTTATCCATTTTGGGGGCAAAAACACGAAGGCAGAATATTAACTGAATGGCGGCAGACTAGAATAACGGGAGGTGCAACGAGACCTGGGTGTCATGGTTCATCAGTCACTGAAAGTGGGCACGCAGGTACAGCAGGCGGTGAAGAAGGCAAATGGTATGTTGGCCTTCATAGCTAGGAGTTGAGTATAGAAGCAGGGAGATCTTACTGCAGTTGTACACGGCCTTAGTGAGGCCTCACCTGGAATATTGTGTTCAGTTTTGGTCTCCTAATCTGAGGAAGGACGTTCTTGCTATTGAGGGCTTGCAGCGAAGGTTCACCAGACTGATTCCAGGGATGGCTGGGCTGTCATCTGAGAAGAGACTGGATCAACTGAGCCTTTATTCACTGGCGTTTAGAAGGATGAGGGGGGATCTCATAGAAACATACAAGATTCTGACAGGACTGGACAGGTTAGATGCGGGAAGAATGTTCTCGATGTTGGGAAAGTCCAGAACCAGGGGACATAGTCTTAGGATAAGGGGTAGGCCATTTAGGACTGAGATGAGGAGAAACTTCTTCACTCAGAGAGTTGTTGACCTGTGGAATTCCCTGCCGCAGAGAGTTGTTGATGCCAGTTCATTGGATATATTCAAGAGGGAGTTAGATATGGCCCTTACGGTTAAGGGGATCAAGGGGTATGGAGAGAAAGCAGGAATGGGGTACTGAGGGAATGATCAGCCATGATCTTATTGAATGGTGGTGCAGGCTCGAAGGGCCGAATGGCCTACTCCTGCACTTATTTTTCTATGTTTCTATATTTTTTGATCTGCCGACCCAAGTTCTCAGCCGGGCCACTAGATGGAGTGAACCACTTTGGAGAGAAATAAAAGTAACTTTGACTGTCTATGATTCTAGGATCTTATTCTCTCCTGAATCCTGCCTGGTTCTGATTGATCATGGGTTGAGGGGCGGGGGTGTGGAGGTTTAATGTTAATCAGGGAAACTTTACATTGTAGATCTGTCCTCACTCCTGGTTGAAGGAGGATGTGTGTTGACATTTGACCTGCGGGTACCAGGACGTGGGAGGAGGAAACAAGCTTTCTATACTGTGGACGAAAGGATTCGACCACATTCTAACTGCAAAGTCCGACTCCAAGGCAGCATACCAGTTTGCGATAAATTGAGACTTGACAGGTCTAATCTTAAAGTGAAAGGTGAAGGGGCACACTGGGGTCAAAGATTACCAGAAGTGGAATTTTGAGCACCCCTGTAGCCTCGGTGAAAGCTAACAGCATGGTACAGGTTGTACCAGATGTGATCTATCACAGGACTCTCACTGTGATATCGGTGGTTCCTGCAAGTTCCACAGGTGACCTTTCGGATGAAAGGTCACTTAGATGCCAATTAAGAGAACAGAGCGAGGTGATTCAAGTGAATGAGAACCTGATAAATGAACCTGGTGCAGTGTCCATTAGCATCTAAAGTGCCTCTGGTTTGTGTCTAGCTACAAAGAGCAAACTTTAAATGGTACCTTAAAAAACGTCAGTCTCAGAATTGAATTATTTGCTTGCCGTAAAGGGCATTTTTGCTGTGTGTTTGCATTTAATCAGAAAACATCAGACTTGCACTGAACAGCTGTATTTTTTAATTGCCAGGAGCTTTTCTCCTCCAAAAAAAACCATGTTAAGTCAAAAGTATTTATAACTCATTAGCTTTTCAGCATCTCAGAAGTACAGAACTCCTTGTATCAGTCATCTCTTCCTCCTACAATCTCCAGGCTTTTAAAACCCAAGAGAAAGAAATAACTTGCATTCATATAGCGCCTTTCACGACCTCAGGACGTTCCAAAGCGCTTTATAGCCAATGAAGTACTTTGTTGAAGTGTCGGCACTATAGGAAACATGGCAGCCAATTTTGCGCACAGCAAGCTCCCACAAACAGCAATGTGATAATGAACAGATAATCTGTTTTAGTGATGTTGGTTGAAGGATAAATATTGGCCCCAGCCCACGCCATTACTTCCTTGGTTTAGCTCGTACCTCCTTACTTTTGTCACCCAGGTGAAACCAAAATACTGCGGATGCTGGAATCTGGAATTAAAAACAGAAAACGCTGGAAATCTCAGCGGGTCAGGCAACATCTGTGGAGAGGAAGCAGAGTTAACGTTTCGGGTCGATGACCCTTCATCAGAACTGGAGAGTGTTCAGAAAGAACAGATTCTTAACCAACACTGAACGGGGGAGGGGAAGAAGAACAAAAGGGAAGGTCTGTGCTAGGGTGGAAGATAGAAGGGATTAGAGAGACAAAAGGGACGATGGGCCAAATTGAAATGGTAATGCCAGGAGTTAGAAAAACATAGTCAAGATAGGGTGTGAATGGTGGGATAATGATCAGCTACCCTGGAACCCTGCATTACTGGGCCATTGTCTGTCACCTAGGCTTCTTGACAATTCACAATCCATTCGGGACAGGAATTAATTTTTAAATTAGGAGAGAAGAAATTTCTCCTCATCTCAGTTTTAAATGGGCGACCCCTTATTCTAAGAGTATATCCCCTAGTTTTAGTTTCACCTATGAGTGGAAATATCCTCTCTGCATCCACCTTGTCGAGCCTCCTCATTATCTTATATGTTTCAATAAGATCACCTCCCATTCTTCTGAACTGCAGTGAGTATAGGCCCAGCCTACTTAACCTATCTTCATAAAGTCAATCCCCTCACCTTCAGAATCAACCTAGTGAACCTTTTCTGAACAGCCTCCAATGCATTTATCCTTAATTAAATACGGAGACCAAAACTGTACGCAGTACTCCAGGTGTGGCCTCACCAATACCCTGTTCAGTTGTAGCAGGACTTCTCTGCTTTTATACTCTATCCCCCTTGCAATAAAGGCCAACATATTCCTGGAAATGTCATCAAATGATCTCCAACCGCTCCCACCCAGTCAAACAGCCTTATTTCCCATCTTCAATATTTTTATAACATATAAACAAAAGTGTTCCAAGAGAATTGAAAAAAAAACACTTTTTTTTCCAAATGCAGCTGTGATTTTGGAGTCGAGGGAAATCAAGGGATATGGAGGATCTTATTGAATGGCGGAGCAGGCTCGTGGGGCCATAGGGCCTACTCCGTGCTCCTATTTCTTATGATTTTTCTCCTGAGGCGCTTGCATCCGTATCCTGGAGATTACGGTTTCATTCCTGGAGACTCCCAAGACAATCCCCGAGGGTAGACAACCTGAGCAGGGCACCGGCAATGACGAAACGAGTTAGATGATGAGCTCAATCCATTCATGGTCGCTGTTGGCGTTTTACGCTGATCGTAAGCGTGTACTGAGTTGCGTCTGCGCATCACGTACGAACGTATGGATCTCTCACTGACTTGTGATCAGTAGCCACCGGCACGCTTAATGGAAATAGAAACAATTCTCTTGCTATTGTGCAGGGTTAGGCTAAGAATTCATTCTTTTGTTTTTGCAACAATCCACAAGAATGAAGTTCGTGACCACGGTCTCTGGGGGAACCTGAAATTTGGTTGCAACCTAAAATTATGGGAAAAATAAATACGTGACAAAGAGTGTGACCAGAATAGACTTTATTGTGAATTCCATTCTTTAACCTTCTGATCACAATACAGCTGTTTTCTCCTTGCATTTAGATGGTTTGTTCAGGTTTAGTGTGAATCTATTAAAGTGTCTTTAAGAAAAGTTGGGGTTTCACGGGACAACTGCACTGCTTCATGTGGCAGTGATCTGCTATGTAACCCTGCTATTTATTGCCATTAATGGTACCAAAATCAAGAAAGAGTTCAACTTGTAACAACCGTTTTAATATTTAAACTATCTGTAATCTTTCATTTTGACCACATATCCGCAGCATAACTAAGACTGCCTATTTCCACCTCCGTATCATCGCCCTTCTCCGCCCTTGTCTCAGCTCATCCGCTGCTGAAGCCCTCATCCGTGCTTTTGTTACCTCTAGACTTGATCAGTCCAACACACTCCTGGCTGGCCTCCCACATTCTACCCTCCGTAAACTAGAGGCGATCCAAAAACTCGGCAGCCCGTGTCCTAACTCGCATCAAGTCCCACTCACCCATCACCCCTGTGCTCGCTGACCTACATGGGCTTTATTATGTATATAAGAACTCCACGAGGCTGAGTACTGTGAGCTAAACTTAGTGTGACCTTAGTCTTCCTTATTACAACTCCAGAGTGCCTAAACAACATGGCAGCCAATCTTTTATACTGGCCCTGCACGTGTGTGCAGGTGACCATTAGGACTCCAACAGTCGCGCCCTCTGGTGGTAAGTATTACATAGTTACATACATAACATCACACCCCCCCCAAAATCTTCGGTACAAGTTATTTACAAGTTGAGGCAATCCGGAGCCCTTCGTTCCCTGGTTGATCATCTAAGTTCAAACCCTGGCGTGTGTGAGGTGGTTGGACCATTGCCACACTGCACCGTGGCTGGTCTGACAGGACTGTCAGGAACGGTGGGTTCATCCTCGTGATTGACAGCGAGGTCAATTGCTGGTTGGGTGTGTGTTAGTGGATCGTCAATGGTGACGTCCCCTTCAAGTCATTCCTGGTTGTCAGTAAATCATAATTTGGTCTGATCTAAATGCTTTCTGCACGTTTGGCCATTCAACAGTTTGACTACAAACATCCTATTCTCTTCCTTGGCCAAAACAGTGCCAGCAACCCACTTGGGACCATGACCGTAATTCAGGACAAACACAGGGTCGTTAACATCAATGTCACGTGAAATAGCCGCGCGATTGTGGTACATGATCTGCCGGTGTCGCCGGGTTTCCACGTGATCATTGAGATCCGGGTGGACTCAGGATAGCCAGGTTTTGAGGGCTCTCTTCATTAACACTTCTGCCGGGGGAGCGCGTGGGGTCGTGTCTGGTAACTGAGCAGAATGAGAGACAAGCAGGTCTGCAGGGAGCCGTCCGTCACGCGTTTCCTGCTCTGCTTGATTGTTTGGACTGCCCACTCCGCTTGACCGTTAGACGCGGGCTTAAATGGAGCAGACCTGACATGCTTGATGCCATTGCGGGTCATAAACTCGTTGAATTCCGAGCTGGTGAAACACGGTCCATTGTCGCTGACAAGGACGTCGGGCAAGCCATGGGTGGCGATCATGGCCCGGAGGCTTTCAATGGTGGCTGTGGATGTGCTGGATGACATGATTACGCATTCAATCCATTTGGAGTAAGCGTCCACTTCTACTAAAAACATCTTTCCTAGAAAGAAGCCAGCAAAATCTACGTTGATCCTGGACCACGGTTCGGAGGGCCATGACCACAGACTCAGTGGAGCCTCCCTTGGTGCATTGCTCAGTTGCGAGCAAGTTTTGCACTGATGCACGCATGACTCCAAGTCCGAGTCAATGCCGGGCCACCAAACACGCAACCTGGCTATTGCCTTCATCATGACAATGCCTGGGTGGGTGCTGTGTAGGTCGCATATAAACGTTTCCTTGCCTTTTTTTGGCAAAACCAGGCGATTACCCCATAAGGATTCCGAACGACTGGATGGAAATTTCATCTTTGCGTCGGTGAAACGGCTTAATTTCATCTTGCATTTCCCTGGGAACGGCCGACCAGTTCCCATTTAGGACGCAACTCTTTGCTAATGATAGCACAGAATCATGGCTGGTCCAGGTCCTGATCTGGCGAGCCATGATGGGTGACCCCTCGCTCTCAAAAGCATCCATGACCAGTAGCATGTCTGCGGGCTGCGCCATTTCAATCCCGGTGGTGTGTAATGGCAGCCGGCTAAGAGCATCGGCACAGTTTACAGTGCCTAGTCTGTGGCGGATAACATAGTCATAAGCGGATAATGTTAGTGCCCATCTTTGGATGCGGGACGAAGCGTTGGTGTTTATACCTTTGCTCTCTGAAAACAGCGAAATGAGTGGCTTGTGGTCAGTTTCAAGCTCAAACCAAAGTCCAAATAGGTATTGGTGCATTTTCTTAACCCCACATACACATGCTAGCACCTCTTTCTCGACCATACTATAGACCCTCTCAGCCTTAGACAGACTTCTAGATGCCTATGCAACTGGTTGGAGGTTGCCCGATACATTGGCTTGATGTAATACACAGCCGACCTCGTACGATGAGGCATCACAAGCGAGCACTAAACATTTACATGGGTCATAGTGTACAAGTTACTTATTTGAACATAGCAGGTTCCTGGCCTTCTCAAAGGGTGTGTCTTGAGATTTGCCCCAAACCCATCACCCTTACATAGCAGCATGTGTAAAGGCTCTAACAATGTGCTCAACCCGGGTAGAAAGTTACCAAAATAGTTGAGGAGTACCAGGAGCAAACGCAGCTCTGTCACATTCTGTGGTCTGCGTGCATTCTTGATGGCCTCTGTCTGAGTCCGTGGGCCTGATGCCGTCTGCTGCAATCTTTCTTCCCAAAAATTCGACTTCTGGCGCCAGGAAAACACACTTGGAGCGTTTCAGCCTGAGCCCCACTCTGTCCAGGTGACTTAGAACCTCTTCCAGGTTGTGTAGGTATTCGATGGTGTCATGACTGGTGATCAGGATGTCGTCTTGAAACACAACGGTGCGCGTTTCAGCAAACTCTCCATGTTTCTCTGGAAAATGACTGTAGCCGAGCGAATCCCGAAAGAGCACCTGTGGTATATGAACGGTCCTTTGTGTGTGTTGATGCACGTCAGTCTTTTCGAAGATTCAGCTAGCTCCTGTGTCATATAGGCGGAGGTTAGGTCCAACTTGGTGAACGACTTCCCCCCTGCTAACATTGCAAACAGGTCATCTGCCTTGGGCAGTGGGTACTAGTCCTGTAGTGAGACTCGGTTAATTGTTACCTTGCAGTCTCCACAGATTCTGACCGCGCCATCGCTTTTCAACACCGGAACAATTGGACTGGCCCACTCGTTGAACTCGACTAGCAATATAATTCCTTCGTGTTGGAGTCTGTCCAGTTCGATCTCGACTTTTTCCCTCATCATGTATGGAACCGCCCAAGTCTTGTGATGGACGGGCCGTGCATCGGGGCTTAGATGGATCGGTACTTTGGCACCTGTGAAGTTGCCAATGCCTAGTTCGAATAGCGAGGGAAACTTGCTCAGCACTTGAGCACACGAGGCGTCATCCACTGAAGATAGTGCTTTGATGTCGTTCCAATTCCATCTAATCTTTTCTAGCCAGCTTCTGCCGAACAGCGTTGGGCCATTGCCTGGTACAATCCACAATGATAGGTCATGCACAGCTCCATCATACAATACCTTCACTGCCGCACTTCCAATAACTGGTATGAGCTCTTTGGTGTAGGTACGCAGCTTTGCATTAATTGGGATCAGTTTGGACCTTTGTGCCTTATTGCCCCACAGTTTCTCGAAAGCCTTCTGGCTCATTATTGACTGACTCGCATCCGTGTCCAACTCCATGGATACTGGAACTCCATTTAATTTGACTTTCAGCATTATAGGAGGGCTCTTAGTGGTGAAGGTATGTATCCCATACTCTTCTTCCTCGGGTTGAGTTGCCTGTGCTGCATAATCCGCGCCGGATCGATCATCCTCTGCCACGTGGTGTGTCGCAGCACGTTTGCACATTCGCTGGAGGTGCCCCATTGTTGCGCAGCCTTTGCACACGTAGTGCTTGAATCAACATTGATGGATCCGATGATTACCCCCGCAGCGCTAACATGGTGCTAATGGATTCACATTCACCCCCGATGGCGGACTCTGAGTCATCACAGGTCTTGCAGCCGCAGACGTATAGGCCCTGCCATATGCAGTTCGGCCTGCTAGCGACATCATTTTATGCACAGTGCTTGCCGGTGAGCTTCGATGTTGAGAGAATATCTGTTTGGTGTTATTGTCCGTAGCCTTGCATGCCTGGGCGATCGCGATGGCCCTGCTCAGGTCGAGGGTTTCGGCAGCCAGCAGCTTTCGAAGAATGACCTCGTGGCTGATGCCCAGCACAAAAAAGTCCCACAGCATTTCCTCCAACGCAGCTCCAAAATCGCACGATCCTGCGAGTCGTCTCAGGTCCTGGCCCCCAGAGCGATGGTGCGTGTAAAAACGATATCTGGCCATGAGAATACTCGCCTTCGGCTTGAGGTGGTCCCGAACCAGCATGCACAACTCTGTGTATTCCTTATCCGTTGGTTTTGTCGGTGTGAGCAGATTCTTGATGAGGCCGTATATTTTAGGCCCACAGACGGTGAGGAGAACCGCCCTGCGCTTGACCGCGTTAGTGTCTCCTTCCAGTTCATTGGCCACGAAGTACTGGTCAAGACGCTCAACGAAGGCTTCCCAATCATCACCCTCTACGCATCTCTAATATTCCAACTGCAGCCATGGTTGCATGAAGGTTCGTATTCTGTTACTCTTTGCCAATTATTATATATAGAACTCCATGAGGCTGAGTACTGTGAGCTAAACTTAATGTGACCTTAGTCTTCTTTATTACAACTCCAGAGCGTCTAAGCAACATGGCAGCCAACCTTTTATACTTGCCCTGCACGTGTGTGCAGGTGACCATTAGGACTCCAACAGTCGCGCCCTCTGGTGGCAAGTATTACATAGTTACATACATAACAGGCTTCCGGTTAAGCAACGCTTCGATTTCAAAATTCTCATCCTTGTATTCAAATCCCTCCATGGCCTCAGCCCTCCCTATCTCTGTAATCTCCTCCAGCCCCACAAACCCCCCCCACCCCCACCCCCGAGATGTCTGCGCTCCTCTAATTCTGCCCTCTTGAGCATCTCTGATTATAATCACTCAATCATTGATGGCTGTGCCTTCTGTAGGCTAGGCCCTAAGTTCTGGAACTCCCTCCCTAAACCTCTCCGCCTCTCTACCTCTCTTTCCTCCTTCAAGGCGCCCCTTAAAACCTACCTCTTTAACCAAGTTTTTGGTCACCTGCGCTAATTTCTCCTTATGCGGCTCAGTGTCAAATTTTTGTCTCATAATACTCCTGTGAAGCGCCTTGGGACATTTCACTTTGCTGAATAAATTACATTTGGTTTCAAAGGTGAAATTGCATTTGGTTTCAAAGTTGGAATTACAGTGCTCTCCAAAAATGCTGGAAAATGTGCCAAAAAAGTGTCAAGAAATATATATCCTGGGAGAAATATATATCTCCCAGAAAATAAACCCTGCATGTTCAATACACACATTACCCTTCAGAAATGTCTAGATTCACCAATGCAACAAACCTTTTTGTCTAGTTCCTTGCAATACAAGTGATGCAGTATAGGTACACTTGCTACTTAGATTGCGATCGAATTATGTCCCACTGCACTCTCACTGTAACTCCTTGCTTGCATATGTCGGAGGCAAGGTTGGAAGGTTCCAGTTTTCACAGCAATAGTAAGTTGTGAAAACAGAATTGAACTTATTTAGTCATCCACTGGGCTTATATTCAGGATTGTTGGCTGTTTTGAGGTGGCACCAACATTTGTTTGAAGCTGCACAATGGCTTTGTGAGTTGCCAAGTATGCAATTTGGAAGTAGTGATTACAGGAGGCTTTTCAAAGCCTGTAGTTTGTAGAAAGAAGGAATCTACAGTTTAGAGTCGATTAGAAAGAATGAGGTAGAGTAGGAGACGGTGCAATAAGTCTTAATGTCAACACAGCTGGGATGCAGAGAGGAGGATGTGTATATACAGTTTAGGTGAAACATCACAAAAAGATCAGGCAAATGGATGTATCTAGCCTCGCCCATTAAGGTGCTGGAAGATATCTTGTGAAGGTAACATAGAGCGACATGTAATGTCAGGGTTAGATCCTTCCTGAGATCACCATGAATCTGGATATGGGGTTAGGTGTCTCCTCAGGCAACCGCGAAAAATGAATAGTTAGAATTGAGAAAGAAAATCACATCTTCTCTGCCAAACCCTATGAATTATAGGAAGATACTAAGCACTGTCACTTTAGGGACCTCATGGTCCAAGAGAAAGTAGACATTAGCTGCCAAGTTGCCCCCACTGAATTTGCATCTTCTTAAAGGTACAAGCACATCTTAAAGGGTCTGATTGGGAAATATTTTGGCAAATTCATCTGAATTGACCCAATTCACATTGTCCCAGCTTGGTTTGGTTCACATTCTGCCCATCGATCATCTTTGGAATAACATTGACAGAATTGTCTCAACTTTTAAAGTGGCAAGGCCAACAGGCTGGTGGGGCCCGCTGCTAATTCTACCCCGCTTGCATTCCTGCACCTTTCTGCAACACCCACCTCCCCATTATATAAAATGGGGTCAGAGTGTCTAGTAAGGAGGAGGAACTGAGGGAAATCTTTATTAGTCGGGAAATTGTGTTGGGGAAATTGATGGGATTGAAGGCCGATAAATCCCCAGGGCCTGATGGACTGCATCCCAGAGCACTTAAGGAGGTGGCCTTGGAAATAGCGGATGCATTGACAGTCATTTTCCAACATTCCATTGACTCTGGATCAGTTCCTATCGAGTGGAGGGTAGACAATGTAATCCCACTTTTTAAAAAAGGAGGGAGAGAGAAAGCAGGGAATTATAGACCGGTCAGCCTGACCTCAGTAGTGGGTAAAATGATGGAATCAATTATTAAGGATGTCATAGCAGCACATTTGGAAAATGGTGACATGATAGGTCCAAGTCAGCATGGATTTGTGAAAGGGAAATCATGCTTGACAAATCTTCTGGAATTTTTTGAGGATGTTTCCAGTAAAGTGGACAAAGGAGAACCAGTTGATGTGGTATATTTGAACTTTCAGAAGGCTTTCGACAAGGTCCCACACAAGAGATTAATGTGCAAAGTTAAAGCACATGGGATTGGGGGTAGTGTGCTGACATGGATTGAGAACTGGTTGTCAGACAGGAAGCAAAGAGTAGGAGTAAATGGGTACTTTTCAGAATGGCAGGCAGTGACTAGTGGGGTACCGCAAGGTTCTGTGCTGGGGCCCCAGCTGTATACATTGTACATTAATGATTTAGACGAGGGGATTAAATGTAGTATCTCCAAATTTGCGGATGACACTAAGTTGGGTGGCAGTGTGAGCTGCGAGGAGGATGCTATGAGGCTGCAGAGTGACTTGGATAGGTTAGGTGAGTGGGCAAATGCATGGCAGATGAAGTATAATGTGGATAAATGTGAGGTTATCCACTTTGGTGGTAAAAACAGAGAAACAGACTATTATCTGAATGGTGACAGATTAGGAAAAGGGAAGGTGCAACGAGACCTGGGTGTCTTGGTACATCAGTCATTGAAGGTTGGCATGCAGGTACAGCAGGCGGTTAAGAAAGCAAATGGCATGTTGGCCTTCATAGCGAGGGGATTTGAGTACAGGGGCAGGGAGGTGTTGCTACAGTTGTACAGGGCCTTGGTGAGGCCACACCTGGAGTATTGTGTACAGTTTTGGTCTCCTAACTTGAGGAAGGACATTCTTGCTATTGAGGGAGTGCAGCGAAGATTCACCAGACTGATTCCCGGGATGGTGGGACTGACCTATCAAGAAAGACTGGATCAACTGGGCTTGTATTCACTGGAGTTCAGAAGAGTGAGAAGGGACCTCATAGAAACGTTTAAAATTCTAACGGGTTTGGACAGGTTGGATGCAGGAAGAATGTTCCCAATGTTGGGGAAGTCCAGAACCAGGGGTCACAGTCTAAGGATAAGGGGTAAGCCATTTAGGACTGAGATGAGGAGAAACTTCTTCACCCAGAGAGTGGTGAACCTGTGGAATTCTCTACCACAGAAAGTAGTTGAGGCCAATTCACTAAATATATTCAAAAGGGAGTTAGATAAAGTCCTTACTACTCGGGGGATCAAGGGGTATGGCGAGAAAGCAGGAAGGGGGTACTAAAGTTTCATGTTCAGCCATGAACTCATTGAATGGTGGTGCAGGCTAGAAGGGCTGAATGGCCTGCTCCTGCACCTATTTTCTATGTTTCTATAAACTATCCACTGCTTTATGTGTGCACAGGCGAGCGAGCAGGGAATGGCAGTGTGGTGGTTTGGTCACTGGATTAATAATCCACAACACCCGGACTAATAATTATCATGAACAAGAGTTCAAATTCGACCAAAACGTTTCGGAATTTGGATTCAGTTTAAAATAGGAACAGGAGTAGGCCATTCAGCCCCTGGAGCCTGTTCCACTAAAACTGCTTTTCCAGCTCCATCATATTTTTAGACTCCCTTGACCTCTTTGCTATAGTTGTCATTCCAAGAGGCACGAATCCCAGGCTGCATTGTCCAGTTGAAGATGTTGGGTAGCAACAGCTTTTTCCCTCCCTGCCATTGACGTTTAAACCAAGGCTTCTGGTTTAATGAGACATAAAGATCTCGCATACCGGAGGGCAGACACGGAACCTGTGCCATGGCAACGAGCAAAAAGCTTTTCAATAGGAATCTCAAACACACCGTCTGGTATAAGTTAATGAATCATAGAGCTGGCAGAACAGAGGGAAGCCATTGGGCCCATCGTATCTGAGTCAATGCTATCGCCACATGAGCACTTTATCACAGTGTCAGCTGCGGCTCAGTGCATAGCACAACTTGCCACTGAGTCAGAAGGTTGTGGGTTCAAGTCCCACTCTAGGAACTTGAGCACAAAAATCTAGGCTGGCACTCCAGTGCAGTGCTGCACTGTCGGAGGTGCTGTCTTTCGGATGAGAAGTTAAAGCGAGGCACTGTCTGTACTCTCAAGTGGACGTAAAAGATCCCATGCCACTACTTCAAAGAAGAGCAGGGGAGTTATCCCTGGGGCCAATATTTTTTTCCTCAATCACCATAACAAGAACAGATTTTCTGGTCATTACCACATTGCTGTTTGTGGGGGTTTGCTGTGCGCTAATTGGCCACCGTGTTTCCTATATTACGACAGTGACTACAATTCAAAAGAACTGCGTTGGCTGTAAAGCGCTTTGAGACATCCGGTGGTTGTGAAAGGCGCTATATAAATGCAAGTCTTTCTTTATTTGCTCTTTCCCCAATCGCTTCAATAATTTTCAAATTTTGTCTGAAGCGCCTTGAGACATTTTACTGTATTATAGGCACTATATAAATGCAATTTGTCATTGTTGTTTATCTCAATCATCAACAGCGCCCGAGAGCACGGCAAACCTGCCCGGTTCAGATACCAATTGGCAAATCTACCACTGAGGATCGGTTCAGTTCCCTGTTGGCATTGTATCTGGTGGGGCCACTCAATCCATGGAGAACCAGCTTACCCCCCCGCCTCCCCCCCACCTTCCCCCCCAGAAGAATAGTCACGAGTTGCTTATTACATAGTGTTATATATGCAGACTATAGATATACTCTCTGTGTAGTCACTGTATAGTTGCATAAGATGGAGACTTGTTACCTGACGTACTATCAATAAGGTTTACACTGTGTATATACTATGCTGGCACCACTAGAGAGTGCAACTGGTGGAGACCGGGGTTTCCTGTTCCTGTGGCAGTGGCTGTCCACCAGAGGGCACTGCGGTGGGAGACCTGAGAGTCACCTGCATAGGTGTGCAGGGCCCAGTATAAAAGGCTGCCCACCCTGCTTGTGCTTCACTCTGGAGTCATGAATAAAGGACTAAGGTCACTACAGTTTGAGTACAACACATTGCTTCATGGAATCATTCATAAGTACATTACAGACATAACACATAGAATCTACAGCATTGAAACAGACCATTCAGCCTAATTGATCCATGCCGGTGTTGATGCTCCACACAAGCCTTCTCCCATCCCTTTACATCTCACCCTATCAGCATAACCTTCTATTCCTTTCTCCCTCACGTTTTTATCCAGCTTCCCCTTAAATGCATCTATGCTATTCACCTCAAATTCTCCTGTGGTAGCGAGTTCTACATGCTAACAACTCTCATCATTTTCCTCAGATCCTGAAAGCCCTATGCAAGACAATAATATATTTGGAGCCCATCTCGTTTGCCTTGCTGGCAGATTATGATATCATAGGAACATTCTGATGCATGTAAATAGCCACAGCGGACTACAACACAGGGATGACAGTAGCAGGACATTTGGAAAATCAAAATTTGGTCAGGCAGAGTCAGCATGGATTTATGAAGGGGAAGTCATGTTTGACAAATTTGCTGGAGTTCTTTGAGGATGTAACGAACAGGGTGGATAAAGGGGAACCAGTGGATGTGGTGTATTTGGATTTCCAGAAGGCATTTGACAAGGTGCCGCATAAAAGGTTACTGCACAAGATAAAAGTTCACGGGGTTGGAGGTAATATATTAGCATGGATAGAGGATTGGCTAACTTACAGAAAACAGATAGTCGGGATAAATGGTTCATTCTCGGGTTGACAATAAGTAACCAGTGGGGTACCGCAGGGATCAGTGCTGGGACCCCAACTATTAACAATCTATATTAACGACTTGGAAGAAGGGACTGAGTGTAACGTAGCCAAAGCAATGCGTGAGGAGGACACAAAAAATCTGCAAAAAGACATAGACAGGTTAAGTGAGTGGGCAAAAATTTGGCAGATGGAGTATAATGTTGGAAAGTGTGAGGTCATGCACTTTGACAGAAAAAAATCAAAGAGCAAGTTATTATTAAATGGAGAAAGATTACAAAGTGCCGCAGTAAACGGGACCGGGGGTACTTGTGTATGAAACACAAAAGGAATAGTATGCAGGTACAGCAAGTGATCAGGAAGGTCAATGGTATCTTGGCAAAGGGGATGGAGTATAAAAGCAGGGAAGTCTTGCGACAGCTATACAAGGTATTGGTGAGGCCACACCTAAAATATTGCGTGCAGTTTTGGTTTCCATATTTACGAAAGGATATACTTGCTTTGGAGGCAGTTCAGAGAAGATTCACTAGGTTGATTCCAGGAATGAGGGGGTTGACTTATGAGGAAATGATGAGTAGATTGGGCCTCTACTCATTGGAATTCAGAAGAATGAGAGGTGATCTTATGAAAACATATAAGATTATGAGGGGGCTTGACAAGGTGGATGCAGAGAGGATGTTTCCTCTGATGGGGGAGACTAGAACTAGGGGGCATAATCTTAGAGTAAGGAGCCGCCCATTTAAAACTGAGATGAGGAGAAATTTCTTCTCTCAGAGGGTTGTAAATCTATGGAATTCACTGCCTCAGAGAGCTGTGGAAGCTGGGACATTGAATAAATTTAAGACAGAAATAGACAGTTTCTTAATCGATAAGGGGATAAGGGGTTATAGGGAGCGGGCAGGGAAGTGGAGCTGAGTCCATGATCAGATCAGCCATGATCTTATTCAATGGCAGAGCAGGCTCGAGGGGCCGTATAACCTAATCCTGTTCTTATTTCTTATGTTCTTATGACCTGAATTTAGCATCTCGTTTGCCCAGCATTAGATAAGAGGGGTCAGTCTCGGAGTTTGTGAAAGGTAAAACTGGGAATCCAGTAGGAGGCTGGCTCTTGCATAGTAGGTTGGGTTGCCAACCCTCCAGGATTACCCTGGAGTATCCAAGAATTAAAGATGTATCTCCTGGACACCACTGTGAGCAACACCCAGGGGTAAAATCATAGGGGTTAAAAAAAGTGTTTTTGCCAATTTCGTCAAACAGTTTTATTTATTAGTTATAAAAATATTGGCGATTTAAAAAAAAGAAGCTGTGTTACTGGGCGGTGCAGTTGGAGGCAGGAGGTCATGTGACGAGACCTCCAGGGTTGCCGACCCTAACAGCATTGTGGGTGTGAAGCCCCTCTTGCCTCCTCACTGCAGTGTGTCTGACCTACAATTATTTAGCAGGCTTGCCAATTCCAGCAGCTCCAGCAGGATCAGGGTAGCATGAAGAATGAGCTAGGCCCAGACACTGGGCTCCAGCTAATTGCTGTTATGGGAAAATGGCAGGGTTGGCATTCTGGAAAGAAGAGATCAAGTGCGACAAAAGACCTTCTTTGCCTGAACCAATTGTGGGAAATCAAATGGGCAGCCAGTCATATTCCCAGTGCCAAGCAAACAAAGGAACATTAAAAAAAAAGACTTGCAATTATATAGCGCCTTTCATGATCTCAGGACGTCCTAAGGCGCTTTACAGCCAATGAAGTACTTTTGAAATGTTGTAATGTAGGAAACACGGCAGCCAACTTGCGCACAGAAAGATCCCACAAGCAGCAACGTGATAATGGCCAGATCATCTGTTTTTAGGTGTTGACTGAGAGTTACATATTGGCCAGGACACCGGGGAAGAACACTCTTGCTCTTCTTCGAAACAGTGACGTGGGATCTTTTACGTCCACCCGAGAGGGCAGACGGAGCGTCGGTTTAATGTCTCATCTGAAAGACAGTGCAGCACTGGAGGGTTAGATTGGATTTTGTGCTCAAGTCTCTGGAGTGGGACGTGAACCTTCTGAATCAGAGGCAAGGATGCTACTACTGAGCCACGGCTGACAGACTGACAGTGGCCATCGTATGACGTACATTTTAAGTCTTGGTGTGCATGCTTCATGCCACAGAACAGTCAAGATGAGATGTGCGCACGCTTAGGCAGACATGGCTGTGTTCGAGTCAATATCTCCTCTAAGCTACGTGGCTTTTCCGACGTGAAATGTCACGCATGCGCAAAACTTTGAACGGCGCACAGCCAATTAAAGGGACCGCGCGTCCCCACAATCATTGGCCGGAGCATTGCTCGGAATAGTTCTTTTAAAAGTTTAATTGCGAAGAACCATGCCTTGTTCTGACTTGGTGACAGGCCTTACTTTGTGCGCCACAGTGACAGGCCTCACACTTTTACGGCCTTGCGCAGCCTGTCACCGAGGCTCATTTACCTGCCAGCCTCGCTTTGCAACTTCAACCTCAGTTGGAGGTAAATCCCACCATAAATCAGTATGCTGAATTAAAGCCACAGCCCACCGAACGTTGAGACGTGCTTTCCCAGGCAGTGCTTATCTTATAGCAAAAGATAAAGAGTTTTTGTTGAAGAAACTTTGTTATGTTGATGTTAACTCAATGCTGTTAAAAAAAAGTCAACACTCGGATTTATCTAGCGCCTTTCAATGACCACCGGCTGCCTCAAAGCGCTTATCAGCCAATGAAGTACTTTTGGAGTGTAGTCACTGTTGTAATGTGGGAAACGTGACAGCCAATTTGCGCACAGCAAGCTCCCGCAAACAGCAATGTGATAATGACCAGATAATCTGCTTTTGTTATGTTGATTGAGGGATAAATATTGGCCAGGACACCGGGAGATAAGTCCCCTGCTCTTCTTTAAAATTAATGTCATTGGATCTTTTACACCCACTTGAGAGCAGATGGTGCCTCGGCTTAATGTCTCATCCGAAAGACGGCAC
Organism: Pristiophorus japonicus; assembly: GCF_044704955.1. Taxonomy (NCBI): domain Eukaryota; kingdom Metazoa; phylum Chordata; class Chondrichthyes; family Pristiophoridae; genus Pristiophorus; species Pristiophorus japonicus. Next base: position 16,362,596 of record NC_091989.1, on the reverse strand, counting down.
CTCCAACAGTGCACCACTCCACGGGAGTGTCAGCCTAGATTTTTGTGCTCAAGCCTCTGGAGTGGGACTCGAACCCACAACCTTCTGACTCAGAGGCAAGAGCGCTGTCCACTGAGCCACAGCTGACACTCTTCTAAAGCTGTATTTTTTAAATCTCTCCACCCCAGCTCAGTGATTCTTTTTTGATATACATATATAGGCTGTAGTGCTCACCCCACAAGTTCTCAACAGTTATCACTGAGCTCATAGAATCATAGAACCTGACAGCACAGAAAGGGACCATAGTAACAGGAATAGGCCATTCAGCCCTACGAACCTGTTCCACCCTTCAATTAGATCATAACTGATCTATATCTCAACTCCACCCACCCGCCTTGGTTTTCTATCCCTTACTACCCCTGCCCAACCATTATCTAGCAGCCTCAGTTTTAAAATGTTCAATTGACCCTCCAGCCTCAACAGCTTATTGGAGAAAGAGTTCCAGATTCCCACTACCCTTTGTGTGAAGAAGTGTTTCCTGACATCACCCCCGAATGACCTAAATCTAATTTTTTTTTTTTTTACAATTTCTCACAAAGTTCAAATATATTGCCAGAGTTATCCAATCAGTTAACGGACAGAGTCCACCCGGTCTCCGCCCTTGCAGTAAATGTGTGCTGTATTAATGGCTGGAGGCAGTTGCATAATATTTCCCCATAGTCATGGCAACCGCTGGTACTTTTACCATCTTGAGTTTCAAGGCAACAATAACAGGTGGAAGGGATGGAAAAACACAGGCTTGGGTCAACACCAGGCTGCTTTTAACCAATTCCTTGCACCCAGCTCCAGAATCTCCACTGATAACAAGTGGGGCACTCCCTCAACTTCTTAACCAGCGAAGGGTGTGTGGTTGGAGGGGCAGATTGGCATTTAATAGTGATGGGACGGCGGGTCCCGTTCAACTTCTGCCACATGCCTTCAGATGCCCGGTGATGACAGTGGATTGGAAGTTGGCCAGTTAAACCTACCTTCTGTGCCACAGAGGCACCTAACTCAGAGGGAGGAAAAAAGATGGAAAACATTACCCCTAAAGAAAAGTTTGGATGTTGGCTTTAAATTTATTAATCCACCATTAGTATCTTTTATAAAATGATTTGAAAAGTTGGGAAGTTATGCAAATCCTGTATCGAACCTTGATTAGACCACACTTGGACTAATGTGTACAGTTCTGGTCACCGTATTAGAAAAAGGATATGGAGGCACTGGAGAGGGTGGAGAGAAGATTTACAAGATTTACAGAAATGCGAGGGTATACATATCAGGAAAGGATGAACAGGCTAGGTCTCTTTTTGCTTGAAAAAAGAAGGCAGAGGCGTGACCTAATAGAGGTCTTTAAAATGATGAAAGGTTTTGATAGAGTGGATACAGAGAGAATGTTTCTACTTGTGGGGAAGAGCATAACTAGAGGCCATCAATATAAGATAGTCACCAAGAAATCCAATAGGGAATTGAGAAGGAAATTCTTTACCCAGAGAGTGGCGAGAATGTGGACCTCGCTACCACAGGGAGTGGTTGAAGCGAATAGTATGTGTTATGTATGTAAACATGTAAACACCATGTCTAACCACCAGAGGGCCTATCCCCTGGAGTCCCAAGGGATCCCACAATCCCTTGGGAGCACGTGTATATAAGGAGGCCTCACAGGCTGGAGAGGCACTCTGAGAGCTGTAACAAAGGACTACGGTCACACCTTACTTTGAGCTTGCAGTATCTAGTCTGACTCTTTATTCAAGACATAATATTATGGATGCAGTTAAGGGGAGGCTGGACAAGCATATGAGGGAGAAAGAGAATAGAGGGTTATGCTGATAGATTTAGATGAAGAAAGACGGGAGGAGGCGCGAGTGGAGCATAAACGCTGGCATGGACTGGTTGGGCCGAATGGCCTGTTTCTGTGCCATAGATCCTGTGTATGTAATCCGATGTAAGAGTTATGGATTTCCCAATTTGGACCTTGGCGTCAAGGTCTTTGAAAATATTGGCATTTTCGCCAGAGAGAAGAAGTGTGAAGCGTAGCTGACATGTGAGACTTGGCTCCCCCTCAGTCTCTGTGTGGCTTTAATTGGATCCTGGCCTGTGTGGCTTAAGCAGCCTGATGCTTGTATCCTCCGTGAGGCAGCGCCTGATTAATGTAAATTGCTCTTTCGAGTCTCAGTGCTTGCTTCATGGCAGGATGTTTATTTTAGATTTTTGTCACTGTGGGAAAGAGGCGCTATCAATTTCTGAGCATGTAATTTAAATCTTGTTGAGTTTATTTTTCCATATTAAATTACCAGCAAGCCCACCCTAGCCCATGTGTTCAGGAGCTCCCAGCATGAATAGTAGGTCAGTGTCGGAACCAAGATCATTTGAAAGCCGTCACTGCAGTTGCTGTACTCGGTCTGCAGCACTTGTATGCGCTTATTTGACAGGGTACGGGTTAATTGCGTTTGTACAGAGACGTGGGAGTTTGAGGAGCTATATTAATTAAGTGCTTGCTTAAGATTTAAGGGAATGCTTCAAAGAAACCTTTGCAAAGCCCATGTAATTTCTAGTGTGCCCATTACATGGCACTGTCACATCATCATCATCATAGGCAATCCCTCGGGGTCGAGGATGACTTGTTTCCACACTGAAAATGAGTACTCAGGTGACTGATAAACTAATTTTAAACAGCGGAAGATGCCTGTGCGTGGATTTTTTTAACGTGTGGTGGTCGTTGTACACCAGTCACCACACGGGCTTGACGGAGCACGGTCTTGGTCCAGTGGCAAGGGGATCCAAGGCTGGAGACCAGGCTCCACCGCATGTGCCGATACATACACACAAGGTACATAGCATGTGTGGAACTGCAGGTGAGAACCTGTGTTTCCACATTAGATGGGGGCCTTAATGCGCTGCACCACTGTATGGCCCTGTGAAAGACACTTATGTAAATGCAAGATTATTTATCTAATAAATCCAAGAGGGAATTCAGGAGAAACGTCATACCATGTACCCAATGTCAGTCACGCTGTTGGGAAGAGCCACTGAATGGAGGCCAGGAACTCCCCCAAAGGGAGGAAGTGAGCATCACACCAAAGTCCATTCCTTTGTTGGTCCTTAGCTACCAGGACCAAGACAAGCGCCCCTGCCCATTAACCTCAAGGAAAGTTTATGACAACTATCACTAAAAGGACAAATATGACAAAAGGGGGAACCATCGAGGAGAAAAAAGGAAAGCCTTGAAAACGCTGGGTCATGCTGCCCCGAATGACAAGTCGATATTTGCACATCTCAGAGCGTGACAGGCCCTACGGACCAGCTGGTCTTCACCTATCCTTTTGTGAACAGCACCAACCCTTGTACATAGCCTTCTTTGACACGGTCAACCGCGAGGGACTATGGAGCGTCCTTCTCCGTTTTGGCTGCCCCCAAAAGTTTGTCACCATCCTCCGCCTGCTCCACGACATGCATGTATTGTATGTTCATGCGAGCTATGCAGACATGGTAAAACCACAGGTTCCATTACCGGCCTGTCTTGCTTCAGCTGAAAAGGGAGGGTGAACAGCCAGTTGTCGTGGTGCATATAGGTACCAACGATATAGGTAAAGAACGGGATGAGGTCCTACGAGACGAATTTAGGGAGCTAGGAGTTAAATTAAAAAGTAGGACCTCAAAAGTAGTAATCTCAGGATTGCTACCAGTGCCACGTACTAGTCAGAGTAGGAATCGCAGGTTAGCTCAGCTGAATACATGGCTTGAGCAATGGTTCAGAAGGGAAGGATTCAAATTCCTGGGGCACTGGAACCGGTTCTGGGAGAGGTGGGACCAGTACAAAGCGGACGTTCTGCACCCGGGCAGGATCAGAACCAATGTCCTAGGGGGAGTGTTTGCTAGTGCTGTTGGGGAGGAGTTAACCTAATATGGCAGGGAGATGGGAACCTATGCAGGGAGACAGAGGGAAATAAAATGGAGTCAGAAGCAAAAGATAGAAAGGAGAATCGTAAAAGTGGAGGGCAGAGAAACCCAAGGCAAAAAACAAAAAGGGCCACATTACAGCAAAATTCTAAAGGGGCAAAGTGTGTTAAAAAGACAAGCCTGAAGGCTCTGTGCCTCAATGCAAGGAGTATTCAGAATAAGGTGGACGAATTAACTGCGCAGATAGCAGTTAACGGATATGATGTGATTGGCATCACGGAGACATGACTCCAGGGTGACCAAGGCTGGGAACTCAACATCCAAGGGTATTCAGCATTTAGGAAGGATAGACAGAAAGGAAAAGGAGGCGGGGTGGTGTTGCTGGTTAAAGAGGAAATTAATGCAATTGTAAGGAAGGACATTAGCTTGGATGATGTGGAATCGGTATGGGTGGAGCTATGGAATACCAAAGGGCAGAAAACGCTAGTGGGCATTGTGTACAGGCCACCAAACAGTAGTAGTGAAGTTGCGGACAGCATCAAACAAGAAATAAGGGATGTGTGCAATAAAGGTACAGCAGTAATCATGGGCGACTTTAATCTACATATTGATTGGGCGAACCAAACTGGTAGCAATGCTGTGGAGGAAGATTTCCCGGAGTGTATCAGGGATGGTTTTCGAGACCAATATGTCGAAGGAACCAACCAGAGAGCTGGCCATCCTAGACTAGGTGATGTGTAATGAGAAGGGACTAATTAGCAATCTTGTTGTTTGAGGTGCCTTGGGGAAGAGTGACCATAACACGGTAGAATTCTTTATTAAGATGGAGAGTGACACAGTTAATTCAGAAACTAGGGTCCTGAACTTAAGGAAAGGTAACTTTGACAGTATGAGGCGCGAATTGGCTAGATTAGACTGGCAAATTATACTTAAAGGGTTGACGGTGGATAGGCAATGGCAAAGCTTTAAAGATCATATGGATGAATTTCAACAATTGTACATCCCTGTCTGGAGTAAAAATAAAACGGGGAAGGTGGTTCAACCGTGGCTAACAAGGGAAATTAGGGATAGTGTTAAATCCAAGGAAGAGGCATATAAATTAGCCAGAAAAAGCAGCAAACCTGAGGACTGGGAGAAATTTAGAATTCAGCAGAGGAGAACAAAGGGTTTAATTAAGAGGGGGAAAATGGAGTATGAGAGGAAGCTTGCCGGGAACATAAAAACTGACTGCAAAAGCTTCTGTAGATAAGTGAAGAAAAACAAATTAGTGAAGATAAACGTAGGTCCCTTGCAGTCGGATTCAGGTGAATTTATAATAGGGAACAAAGAAATGGCAGACCAATTGAACAAATACTTTGGTTCTGTCTTCACAAAGGAAGACACAAATAACTTCTGGATGTACTAGGGGACCGAGGATCTAGTGAGAAGGAGGAACTGAAGGATATCCTTATTAGGTGGGAAATTGCGTTCGGAAAATTGATGGGATTGAAGGCCGATAAATCCCCGGGGCCTACATCCCAGAGTACTTAAGGAAGTGGCCCTAGAAATAGTGGATGCATTGGTGATCATTTCCCAACAGTCTTTCGACTCTGGATCAGTTCCTATGGACTGGAGAGTAGCTAAAGTAACACCACTTTTTAAAAAAGGAGGGAGAGAGAAAACGGATAATTATACACCGTTTAGCCTGACATCAGTAGTGGGGAAAATGTTGGAATCAATCATTAAGGATGAAATAGCAGTGCATTTGGAAAGCAGTGACAGGATTGGTCCAAGTCAGCATGGATTTATGAAAGGGAAATCATGCTTGTCAAATCTTCTGGAATTTTTTGAGGAGGTAACTAGTAGAGTGGACAAGTGAGAACCAGTGGATGTGGTGTATTTGGACTTTCAAAAGGCTTTTGACAAGGTCCCACACAAGAGATTGATGTGCAAAATCAAAGCACATGGTATTGGGGGTTATGTATTGACGTGGATAGAGAACTGGTTGGCAGACAGGAAGCAGAGGGTCGGGATAAACGGGTCCTTTTCAGAATGGCAGGCAGTGACTAGTGGGGTGCCGCAGGGCTCAGTGCTGGGACCCCAGCTCTTTATACATTAATGATTTAGATGATGGAATTGAGTGTAATATCTCCAAGTTTGCAGATGGCACTAAACTGGGTGGCGGTGTGAGCGGTGAGGACGTTAAGAGGCTGCAGGCTGCAGAGTGACTTGGATAGGTTAGGTGAGAGGGCAAATACATGACAGATGCAGCATAATGTCGATAAATGTGAGGTTATCCACTTTGGGGCAACAACACAAAGGCAGAATATTATCTGAATTGTGGCAGATTAGGAAAAGGGGAGCTGCAGCGAGACCTGGGTGTCATGGTTCATCAGTCATTGAAAGTTGGCATACAGGTACAGCAGGCGGTGAAGAAGGCAAATGGTATGTTGGTTTTCATAGCTAGGGGATTTGAGTATAGGAGCAGGGAAGTCTTAGTGCAGTTGTACAGGGCCTTGCTGAGGAAAGTGTTCAGTTTTAGTCTCCTAATCTGAGGAAGGACGTTCTTGCTGTTGAGGGAGTGCATCGAAGGTTCACCAGACTGATTCCAGGGATGGCTGGACTGACATATGAGGAGAGACTGGATCAACTGGGCCTTTATACACTGGAGTTTAGAAGGATGAGAGGGGATCTCGTAGAAACATATAAGATTCTGATGGGACTTGTCAGGTTAGATGCAGAAAGAATGTTCCTGATGTTGGGAAAGTCCAGAACCAGGGGTCACAGTCTTAGGATAAGGGGCAGGCCATTGAGGACTGAGATGAGGAGAAACTTCTTCACTCAGAGAGTTGTTAACCTGTGAAATTCCCTGCCACAGAGAGTTGCTGATGTCAGTTCATTGGATATATTCAAGAGGGAGTTAGATATGGCCCTTACGGCTAAAGGGATCAAGGGGTATGGAGAGAAAGCAGGAAAGGGGTACTGAAGGAATGATCAGCCATGATCTCATTGAATGGTGGTGCAGGCTCGAAGGGCCGAATGGCCAACTCCTGCACTTATTTTCTATGTTTCTATGATCTTAGCCATGGCGGTAGTGGGAGTACTACCACTGACCACAAGGGTCCTTACCTTAAGAAGGGAGAAAATGATGAGGGGGGTGGGGTGGATACCACTGCTAATTAGCTAGTGCTCCCTGCTGGAAAGTGTTGATGCCAGGTGGGGGCAGGACCGGCTGACGTGCAGCGTTCAGGCTCCTACATGAAGATCAGGTCAAGTGCCTGAGGACATCTGGCAGCTGACAGCACTGGGACTGTACCCCAGCGTGAGTCAATGCCTTTAACAAAGCTGAGCGGGTGGGGGCAGAGCAAGGATGAAGGTGAGGAAAAAGTAATCCATTATTGGTGAAACTTTCCAATCAAAACACTGACTTACTGGTCCGGCCTTTATTCCAAGGATTTTGATCAGTGCTTTCCCGCAGACTTTAAAGCAAACTCGTATTCATCAAGCTACCGAAGACGGTGAACTCACTTAACTCTCTCACACCCAAGACGCCCCATTGACCTGTATATCTGCCATCTATTGAGATGAAGTTTTGAGTTGAGGGCGAGAGCAGATGGCTGCCATTGCTTGTAGATAAGGGAGTTCACCATTAGAGCTCTATTGAGAGAGAAAGCCCCATTTTAGAATAGTACAGCACAGAAGGAGGCCATTCGGCCCATCGAGTCTGTGCCGGCTCTTTTGAAGAGCGATCCCGTTAATCCCACTCCCCCGATCTTTCCCCATATCCTTGCAATATTTTCTCTTTCAAATATTTGTCCTTTTGAAGGCTGCTATTGAATCTGTGTCCACCACCCTATCCGGTTGTGCTTTCTAAATCCTAACCACTCGTCGCATAAAAAGGTTTTTCCTCCTGTTGCCTCCGGTTCTTTTGCCAATCGCCATAAACCTGTGCCCTCTGGTTATCGACCCTTCAGCCACTGGGCACCATTTCCCTTTATTCACTCTATCTAAACCTTCATCATTTTGAACACCTCTATCAAATCTGCTCTTAGTCTTTTCTGCTCTAAGGAGAACAACCCCAGCTTCTCCAGTCTATCCACGTAACTGTAATCCCTCATCCCTGGAACCATTCTGGTCAATCTCCTCTCCTCTCTCCAAGGCCTTCACAGACATCTCTTCTGTTCCAAACTCTTGATTCTCACAAGACGGGGAGTTATTGATCAGCAAAGGGAGTGGTACTGCGTAAAATAGAAATCTTGGTTTGGCAGGAGTAATATTAGCGTAGGAAGGCTTGACATGTTTGTGTGCAATTCTTTTGTCCTCTAATTGGATTAATGTCTCTATTAAAATAATCAACAAAAGATTTACACATGAATGCATTCAGCATGTCTATGTTATTATCTGCACAGCAGCATTTAAGCCCTAAGATTTAAATCTTTCAAAGAGCTTTCTTTCTTGCCTGCTAAAATGTTTTATGAATATCAAGAGGATCAATGCTTATTCCCTGCGCCCCCCCCCCGCCCCCGTCTCCCCCCACCCCCAACAGCCTGCCAGGAACTGGAGAAGAATCTTGAATGGGAATCTTTATTTTGATAATTGTTTCATTTTAATTCTTTTTTTTTTTTAAGTGAACGATTGTAGACCCTTTAACCATCTTGGCATTTTCAGAATCTTTTCGAATCCATGATGCAAGTGTCCCCAGTGATAGATCGTAGGCGCTCGCTCCCTCGTATCGAGGATGACTTGCTTCCACGCCAAAAAGGGATGAGTTCACAGGTGTTTCACTGAAGGACCTAATATTCCGGATCCCGAACTACATGTTGAAGGGTGGAAGATGCCTGTGCGTGGATTTTTTTTAACGTGGGGTGGCCGTTGCACATCAGCCACCACACGGGCTTGACAGAGCTAGGTCTTTGTCCAGTGGCAAAGATTAACCAAGACGACTGGAGACCAGCTCTGCTGCACGGACCTAGTGCGCACACATATCGCAGTGTGGGCTGCCCCTGGGCCCTCACCTCTTCCGGGCCCTGAACTCACCTCTTTATCAGTTCATGTACCCTTACTCTATCTACTTTTTAATTAATTGGTGAAGTGCTGCCCTCCCTCCTCCCCACCACAAGATGGCTCTGCTGACAAATGGATGCCCAGGTACAGTGAGACACTGCGCTGGGTAAACCGGTCTTAGCAACCCTGGGCTATGGGCAGGAAAGAACGGCTAGGGTCCCCCACTCCTAATGTTTATCCGCTGATCTCCTGTGATGGGACGTCAGCTGAAGGTTAGACCAGGCAGGGCTGGGAGAGTGCTCAGGGCCGCAGTAATGCTCAGCGGTCTCCTGTACAAGGAGGGGCTAGTGCCGGTGGACCCACAGCCCAGTTTGAGTCAGTGCCGTCTTTTGGATGAGACATTAAACCAAGGGCCATGTCTACCCTCTCAGGCGGACACAAAAGATCCCAGAGCACTCTTTTTCGAAGAAGAGCAGGAAGTTCTCCCCGATGTCCTGGCTAATATCCTGGAGTATAAAAGCAGGGAAGTCTTGCTACAGTTATACAGGGCATTGGTGAGGCCACACCTGGAATACTGCGTTCAGTTTTGGTTTCCATATTTATGAAAGGACATACTTGCTTTGGAGGCAATTCAGAGAAGGTTCATTAGGTTGATTCCGGAGATGAGGGGGTTGACTTATGAAGATAGGTACTTATGCTCCTATTTCTTATGTTTTTATTATTGTGTTCCTAACACAGATGAGACTGCACACTTGGAGGTTAAAGTAACAGTGACCTCAGTCTTTATTAAGACACTCCAGAGTGAGGAACAGGCCTTAGGGGCCGGCTTATATACAGTGCTCCCAGGGGATGCTGGGATCCCTTGGGACTTCAGGGGATGCACTCCCTGGTGGCGGAACATGGGAGTGCATACTTTACAGATACACAACATCACTCGCCCGCCCCAAAGTCAAAGTGAAAACTATTTACAAGGTGAGGCGGTCGGGAGCCTTTCTTTCTCTGGTGGACCGCCTGTTCTAGAGTGTTGGCTGTGCCCTCGCTGGGCTCGCGTGTTGTTGGCCCTGCAGGGCTGCTGGGTGAGCCTGGCCTTGCTGGGCTGTTGGGCATGATGGGTTCGATTTCCTGGTCCGGGGTGGTGTCGTTGATCCTTTGGGTGTGTGTTGTGGGCTCGAAAAAGGTGGTGTCTGCTGTGGGTTGTTCAGGGCAGTCTGTGAACCACAGCCTCGTTTGGTCCAGATGCTTTCTGCAAATTTGTCCATTGTCTAGTTTGACTACAAACACCCTACTCCCTTCTTTAGCTATCACCGTGCCCGCGATCCACTTGGGACCATGTCCATAGTTTAGCACATACACAGGGTCATTCAGATCAATTTCCCGTGACACAGTGGCGCAAACATCGTTTCCATTTTGTTGCTGCTGCCTGCTCTCTGCCTGATCATGCAGGTTGGGGTGAACCAGCGAGAGTCTGGTTTTAAGTGTCCTTTTCATGAGTAGCTCAGCCGGGGGCACCCCTGTGAGCGAATGGGGTCTCGTGCGGTAGCTGAGCAGTTACTCGGGACAGGCGGCTTTGGAGTGAGCCTTCTGTGACTCATTTAAGATGGTTTGATGGTTTGTATTGCCTGCTCTGCCTGCCCATTGGAGGCTGGTTTAAACGGGGCCGAGGTGACATGTTTGATCCCATTGCGGGTCATGAATTTTTTTAATTCGGCACTGGTGAAACATGGCCCGTTGTCACTGACCAGTATGTCAGGCAGGCCGTGGGTGCCAAACATGGCCCTCAGGCTTTCAATGGTGGCGGTGGTGGTGCTTCCCGACATTATTTCACATTCAATCCACTTTGAAAAAGCATCCACCACCACCAGGAACATTTTACCGAGAAACGGGCCCGCATAGTCGACATGGATCCTCGACCATGGTCTGGAGGGCCAGGACCACAAACTTAGTGGTGCCTCTCTGGGCGCGTTGCTCAACTGAGACACATGCTGCATTGCCGTACACAGGACTCTCAGTCTGAGTCGATACCGGGCCACCTCACGTGGGATCTGGCTATCGCTTTCATCGTTACTATACCCAGGTGTGTGCTGTGGTGATCCGAGATGAATGTCTTCGTGCCCTTTTTGGGTAGCACTACGCGGTTACCTAACAGGCAGTCTGCCTGAATGGACAGCTCGTCCTTTCGCCGCTGGAACGGCTTGATTAGTTGTTGCATTTCAACGGGGATGCTGGCCCAGCTCCCATACAGTACACAGTTTTTTTTACTAGGGACAGCAGAGGATCTTGGCTGGTCCAAGTCCTAATCTGGCGGGCCGTGACAGGTGATTGATCATTTTCAAATGCTTCCATGACCATCAACAAGTCTGCGGGCTGCACCACCATCAACAAGTTTGCAGACAAGCCGACTGAGAGCATCCGCACAGTTCTCGGTGCCTGACCTGTGCGGATGGTAAAGTTATACGCTGATAGCTCGAGTGCCCACCTTTGTATGCGGGCTGAGGCATTAGTGTTTATCCCCTTGTTTTCAGCGAACAGGGATGTGAGGGGCTTATGATCAGTTTCCAGCTCAAATTTGAGGCCAAACAGGTACTGATGCATTTTCTTTACCCCGAACACACACGCTAATGCCTCTTTCTCATTCATGCTGTAGGCCCCCTCAGCCTTAGACACGCTCCTGGAGGCATAGGCGACAGGTTGCAACTTGCCCGCAACATTAGCTTGTTGTAATACACACGCGACTCTGTACGGCGACACATGCTAGCACAAGTCTTTTACACGGGTTATACAATACAAGCAGCTTGTTGGTAAATAAAATGTTTCTGGCTTTCTCAAAAGCAATTTTCCCCATACCCAGTTCTCACCTTTACGCAATAACACATGTAGGGGCTCTAAGAGGGTGCTTAACCCCGGTAGGAAGTTACCAAAATAGTTGAGGAGTCCCAGGAACGACAGCAGCTCCGTGATGTTCTGTGGCCTGGGCGCGTTCCTGATAGTCTCTGTCTTGGCGTCTGTGGGCCGAATGCCATCCGCCGCGATCTTTCTCCACAAAAACTCCACTTCTGTTGCCATGAAGACGTATTTCGACCTCTTCAGCCGCAGCCCTACGCGATCCAGTTGCTGGAGGACCTCCTCCAGGTTTTGTAGGTGCTCGGCAGTGTCCCGACCCGTGACCAATATGTCATCCTGAAAAACCACTGTGCATGGTACCGACTTGAGTAGGCTCTCCATGTTTCTCTGGAAGATCGCTGCAGCCGACCGAATTCCAAATGGGCATCGGTTGTAGATGAGCAGTCCCTTGTGCGTGTTGATGCAGGTGAGACCCTTCGAAGACTCCTCCAGCTCCTGTGTCATGTAGGCCGAAGTCAGGTCGAGCTTGGTGAACGTCTTGCCTCCTGCCAGCGTCGCAAATAGGTCGTCTGCCTTAGGTAGTGGGTATTGGTCCTGTAGCGAGAAACGATTAATAGTTACTTTATAATCGCCGCAAATCCTGACCGTGCCATCACTTTTGAGTACTGGAACAATCGGGCTGGCCGACTCGCTGAACTCCACTGGGGAGATGATGCCCTCGCGTTGCAGTCTGTCCAGCTCGATTTCCACTCTCTCCCTCATCATGTGAGGTACCGCTCGCGTCTTGTGGTGAATGTGTCGTGTCTCTGGGATCAAGTCGATCCGCACCTTCGCCCCGGAAAAGTTTCCAATGTCTGGCTCAAAAAGGGAAGGAAATTTGTGAAGAACCTGGGTACATGAGGCCTTATCAACATGTGATAGCGCTCGGATGTCATCCCAGTTCCAGCGGATTTTGCCCAGCCAGCTCCTTCCAAGCAGCGTGGGGCCATCGCCCGGGACAATCCAGAATGGCAGTTCATGCACCGTGCCCTCGTAGGTGACCTTGACCATGGCGCTGCCCAGGACAGTGATAAGCTCCTTGGTGTACGTTCTCAGTTTCGTGTGGATGGGGCTCAGGGCTGGTCTGAGTGCCTTGTTGCACCACAGTCTCTCAAACATCTTTTTACTCATGATGGATTGGCTAGCACCAGTGTCCAGTACCATGGCTACAGGTAAGCCATTCAATTTTACATTTAGCATTATAGGTGGACATTTCGTCGAAAATGTGTGCACCCCGTGTATTTCAGCATCTGCCTCCTCTCTCGGAGGCTTGAAATTGCTTTGAGCCACCATGATCCGATCTTCCTCTGCCACGTGGTGGTTAGCAGGTTTTGCAGAGCTTGCAGCTCGTCTGCAAGCTCGTTGGAGGTGCCCCATTGTTCCACAGCTCTTGCAAACATACCTTTTGAAGCGGCATGAATAGGCTGAATTAAAGCCTCCACAGCGCCAACAAGGTGTGAATTGCCTTGCATTCATCCTTTGTTGCGGACTCTGAGTCACCTGAGGCCTGCTGGCAGTTGCAGACTCGTGGTTTCTGCCCTGTACATTTCTGCTCGCAAACACAGTTCCAGTTAATTTATGAACATTGCTAGCACTTGTGTGCTGAAAGATTTGTTTGGTGTTATCACTGGTGGACATAAACGCCTGTTCTATCGCAATAGCCTTACTGAGGGTCGGTGTCTCTACAGTCAAAAGTTTTCCTAGGATGGTCTCGTGACCAATGCCTAGTACAAAAAGGTCTCTGAGCATTTGCTCCAGGTAGCCATCAAACTCACATTATCCTGCAAGTCACCTTAGCTCGGCGATGTAGCTCGCTACTTCCTGACCTTCAGATCACTGGCACCTGTAGAACCGATATCTCGCCATCAGCACGCTCTCCCTCAGGTTAAGATGCTCCCGAACCAGTGTACACAGTTCCTCATACGACTTATCTGTGGGTTTCACCAGAGCCAGAATATTCTTCATGAGGCTGTCGGTCGGTGCCCCGCAGACTGAGAGGAGGACCACTCTCCTTTTTGCAGCGCTTCCTTCTCCGTCCAGCTCGTTAACTGCAAAGTATTGGTCTAACCATTCGACATAGGCTTCCCAGTCCTCACCCTCCGAGAACTTCTCCAGGATGCCCACAGTTTGCTGCATCTTTGCGTTGGATTCGTGTACTCGTCGCCAGTTATTGTGTTCCTAACACAGATGAGACTGCACACAGGGAGGTTGAAGTAACAGTGACCTCAGTCTTTATTAAGACACTCAAGAATGAGGAACAGGCCTTAGGGGCCGGCTTTTTTACAGTGCTCCCAAGGGATGCTGGGATTCCTTGGGACTTCAGGGGATGCACTCCCTGGTGGCGGAACATGGGAGTGCATGCTTTACAGATACACAACACTTATTTATCCGTCAAGCAACATCACTTAAAAAAAAGATACCCTGGTCATTTATTACATTGCTGTTTGTGGGTGCTTGCTGTGCGCAACTTGGCTCCCACATTACAATAGTATTCCTTTTGCTGTAAAGCGCTTTGGGGGCATCCTGAGGTCATGAAAGGCGCTATATAAATGCAAGTTTTTTTCTCTCTTTCGGGAGAGGTGCGAAGAAAAGTAAGGAGAAGTCCGGGGGAGTCAGCACTGTGGGGGTTAAATCAGCGGCAGCAGTGTGATTCGAGCCTGTTCCTTGGCACGGTGCTGTGGGACATTCCTGCTGCAGGGATCTGGCTGGGTTAGATAGCATTCTCCATTTTATCAGAGGAACTGGCTACTCCCTCACAATAGAATCACCGCCTGTGTGTGAGATGGTTTTACCCACAGCACTGTGCATTCCAAAGTGGGCTGCCTGTTTCACACATATTGACATGGGAAGATACCTCAAAACCCAGCAAGCTGGCAGCTTCAGATTAAACCAAAGTTCTTGCAAAACTATCCCTGGCTTTTAAAAAAAAATTATTCACAACAACTTGCATTTGAATAGCGCCGTTAGCATAGTAAAAACATCCCAAGGTGCTTCACAGGAACATTATCAAACAACGTGAGCCACACAAGGCCATATTAGGACAGGTGACCAAAAGCTTGGTCAAAGAGGTAGGTTTTAAGCAGTGACTTAAAAAGAAAAAGACAGACTTGGATTTATATAGCGCCTTTCATGACCACCGGACGTCCCAAAGCGCTTTACAGCCAATGAAATACTTTTGGAGTTTAGTCACTGTGGTAATGCAGCAGCCAATTTGCGCACAGCAAGCTCCCACAAACAGCAACTGTTTATTTGTTATGTTGGTTGAGGGATAAATATTGGTCAGGACACCGAGAAGAACTCCCCTGCTCTTCTTCGAAATAGTGCCATGGGATCTTTTACATCTACCTGAGAGAGCAGGTGGGGCCTCGGTTTAACGTCTCATCCGAAAGACGGCACCACCGACAGTGCAACGCTCCCTCAGCCCAGATTTTTGTGCTCAAGTCTCAGGAGTGGGACTTGAACCCACAACCTGCTGACTCAGAGGTGAGAGTGCTACCCACTGAGCCACAGCTGACATTAAAGGAGGAGAGAGAGAGGCGGAGAGGTTTATCAAACTATGTTGGAGTGTGGAGTGGGGTGTTTGTGAACGCACAGGCTCGGGGAGCCGGTTTGTAATTTAATTCAACAAGGTACATTTTGCACTCTAGCTCAAAGGATTCGAGGTGAATTATCATTCTCAATGTGAGTGTGACTTGTCACTTTTTTTCTGGGGCGGGAGTTGCTGCTGGGGAAAGAGACCTTCTTCCTCTTCAGTCCCCCCAAGCCCCCTCCAGTATCAGCTTCAGGCGTTCTCAGGTCAGGGTAAAGGGTGGTTAGGCCCTGTTCCGCAACACTGTGCCATATCCCAACCTAAGATCATCATAGGCAGTCCCTCGAAGCGAGGATGACTTGCTTCCACGCCAAAAAGGAATGAGTTCACAGGTGTTTCAATGAAGGACCTAATATTCCAGATCCCGAACTGCATCTTGGAGGGTGGAAGATGCCTGTGCTTGGATTTTTTTAACGTGGGGTGACCGTTGCACACCAGCCACCACACAGGCTTGACCGAGCTAGGTCTTGGTCCAGTGGCAAGGATTACCCAAGACTAACTGGAGACCAGCTCTGCTGCACGGACCGAGCACGCACACATATCGCAGTGTGGGCTGGCCCGTGCTGCCCCTGGGCCCTCGTCTTTTCTGGGCCTCAGATTCACGCCTCTCCTGGGCCCCGGTCACTTCCTTCAACAAACTCTTGCTCCTTCGCCCCTCCTGCTGTGCCTGCCCGCAGTGCAATGAGCGACCTGACTTCGTAGCCGTCGTCCTCCTGCAGTGGTATGCGCCGCCGCACGTTGCTCCCTCCGATGGCCCCGGCTTGCTGATGGTCTTGCAGGCCGGGACCATGCCGATTTCCGGCCCGCTGCTCCCTCTAATGCGGCTTAATAGGCCAACAGCGTCGAAAGACCACTGGAACCAGTTCAGCACACACGGCCACAGTTTCAATTTTTTTTTGTAACTTTTTTTTTTAGCATCAGTGATAGAGACACAGCAGGTAAATCTTACAGTGTAATCCAATGTGGTCCAGTGCTGATAAGTAATCCCTGACCGCCCCTCCCGCTCCGCCTCCCGAACCAATGTGGCACCTTCCATGACCTCTCTGAATGAGACTGGCCGTTTTTAGAGCCAAGTCTTTAGGCTGTTTCCCTGGAGTGAACCCACAATATTCTCTGAATTTGGTTTTCTTTACCACTTAAACAGCCAATGATAAATTAGCAGGCTGTGCAAATATTTGATCCGATCTACAGTGCACAGTGACAGCGTGTCGGTGTCACTGTGAGGGAGAACGCAGGGTTTAAATGATAGCCAGGAAATGAGGGTGCCTGGCCAAGTTTGATCACGTGGCTACTAGTTGCGATACTCATCATCATCATCATCATCATAGGTGGTCCCTCAAACGAGGATGACTTACTTCCATGAGAGTTCACAGATGTTTCAATGAATGACCTGATGTTCCAGTCCTGAACTCCATTGATGAGCGTGGATTTTTTTTAACGTGCGGTGACCATTGCACACCAGCCACCGCACGGGCTTGACAGAACTGGCCTTTATCCAGTGGCAAGGATTAACCAGAATGACTGGAGACCTGCTCTGCTGCACAGACCTAGTGCGCACACATATCGCAGTGTGGGCTGGTCCGTGCTGCCCCTGGGCCCTCGGCCCTTCTGGGCCCCGTACCCTCATTCGCCGCACCTTCGCCCACGATGTTCCAGGGCCCAGCTCTATTTGTAGGCCCGACCTGCGGTGGTGTTCTCATACAGGTCAGGGTGGCCCACGATACTATATGCCAACTGGCAGGCAAGCAGTGGGACTGCAATTGACAGCTCGCTGGGCACCGTATCAAGTGTGGCCAGTGATCCTTCATGTTTGAAATTCTGCACTGCGTGTTTATTTTTGCACTGTGCTCTGGGAATCTAGGGCGATTGACTCTCTGTCATTCACAGGGACCTGAGAAATACAAAAATGGGAACAGCAGCAAAAAGGTTACCTTCACAGAGGGAAATCTTGGCAAGACCATTCAAGTAAAAAGAAAGACTTGTATGTATCATCATTATCATAGGCAGTCCCTCGAAATCAAGGAAGACTTGCTTCCACTCTAAAAATGAGTTCTCAGGTGACTGTTCAGTCCAATACGGGAATTACAGTCTCTGTCCCAGGTGGGACAAACAGTGGTTGAGGGAAAGGGTGGGTGGGGAGTCTGGTTTGCCGCACGCTCCTTCCGCTGTCTGCGCTTGGTTTCTGCATGGTCTCAGCGCCTCTCAAGACCTCAGGACGTCCCAAAGTGCTTTACAGCCAATAAAGTACTTTTGAAGTGCAGTCACTGTTGTAAGTGCACAGCAAGCTCCCACAAACAGCAATGTGATAATGACCAGATAATCTGTTTTGGTTCTGTTGATTGAGGGATAAATATTGGCCTGGACACCGGGGATAACTCCCCTGCTCTTCTTTGAAATTGTGTCATGGGACCTTTTACATCTGAGAGAGCAGACAGGGCCTCGGTTTAACGTCTCATCCAAAAGACGGCACCTTCGACAGTGCAGCATTCCCTCAGCACTGCACCTGAGAGTCAGTAAAGAGGTGGTGAAGAGGGCGACTGGATTTGACGTCACCATAATCCAGGTCAGTGATTGGTGCATGGGCAGGCACAGCAGGAGTGGCGAGGTCGGGGCAAGGGCGCGGCGAGAGATTGTAGAGCGATGTGATCGGGGCCCAGGAGAGGTGTGAGTGCGCGGCCAGAAGAGGCGAGGGCCCAGGGGCAGCACGGGCCCAGCCCACTCTGCGATATGTCTGCGCACTAGGTCCGTGCAGCAGAGCTGGTCTCCAGTCATCCTGGTTAATCCTTGCCACTGGACCAAGACCTTGCTCCGTCAAGCCCCGTGTGGTGGCTGGTGTGCAACGGCCACCCCACGTTAAAAAAATCCACGCACACACATCTTCCACCCTTCAGGATGTAGTTCAGGACCTGGAGTATTAGGTCCTTCATTAAAACACCTGTGAACTCACCCTTTTTGGCGTGGAAGCAAGTCATCCTCGTTTCGAGGGACCGCCTCAGAAGAAGGCGGTAAAAGTCTTCAACTTATAAATGGGGGCCGAAACTGGAATGGAGCACAGAGGCCTTACCAACCGGGGGCAGACGGATGGGCCTACCCGACCGGCATTGTCCCCGGGCCAGAAGCAGCGGGAATGAGTTTCCGCACCGCCCGTTTTCCCGCCCCGTCGGCCACGCGCCGGCCCCTTTCCGACCGGCGACGATCCCCTTTCTGCCCCTCGCTCGGTATTGCCCCGCGAGAGCGCTGCAGCCGGTCGGTGCCACTGACAGCTTTCCCGGCATCCGCCCTTAAAGGGGAGGTGGCACTGACAGCTTTCCCGGCATCCGCCCTTAAAGGGGAGGTGGCACTGCCGGCGACTCCAGATTATTTTCTATTATCGGTCGGCTGCTAGGTCGGGCCGACAATGATGCACGCGGGGTTTCGGCCGGGCCACCAACAGGCAGCCTGGCACCCCCTCTTGGGTGCCAGGCCGCTGGCCCGGTGGCCTCCTTGGTGGCCCAGTGGACCTATGCAAAAACTTTGCAGAGTTCGCAGCGGCCCTCCCCTTTAACTGAAGGGGAGGGGTGTCGTGCCGCGTCGCGCTGACCTCACCCGCGCAGCACTGGTGACTGGCCGGGGCAGCTGACCCGCGACAAGGGCACTTCTGCCCCGCACCCGACCAGAACACCACCTCAACCCCCAAAAAAAAAGTTCTAAATTTCGCTGGAATCTCCGCCCCAAAAACTTCTACAAACGGTAAGTGCGTCCCGTTTGGGGCGGGGCCATAAGAACATAAGAATTAGGAACAGGAGTAGGCCATCTAGCCCCTCGAGCCTGCTCCGCCATTCAACAAGATCATGGCTGATCTGGCCGTGGACTCAGCTCCACTTACCCGCCCGCTCCCCGTAACCCTTAATTCCCTTATTGGTTAAAAATCTATCTATCTGTGATTTGAATACATTCAATGAGCTAGCCTCAACTGCTTCCTTGGGCAGAGAATTC
Organism: Pristiophorus japonicus; assembly: GCF_044704955.1. Taxonomy (NCBI): domain Eukaryota; kingdom Metazoa; phylum Chordata; class Chondrichthyes; family Pristiophoridae; genus Pristiophorus; species Pristiophorus japonicus. The sequence continues at coordinate 16,343,251 of NC_091989.1, read as the reverse complement.
CACAGATTCACAACCCTCTGGGAGAAGAAATTCCTTGTCAACTCGGTTTTAAATTGGCTCCCCCGTATTTTGAGGCTGTGCCCCCTAGTTCTAGTCTCCCCAACCAGTGGAAACAACCTCTCTGCCTCTATCTTGTCTATCCCTTTCATGATTTTAAATGTTTCTATAAGATCACCCCTCATCCTTCTGAACTCCAACGAGTAAAGACCCAGTCTACTCAATCTATCATCATAAGGTAACCCCTCATCTCCGGTATCAGCCTAGTGAATCGTCTCTGTACCCCCTCCAAAGCTAGTATATCCTTCCTTAAGTAAGGTGACCAAAACTGCACCCAGTACTCCAGGTACGGCCTCACCAATACCCTATACAGTTGCAGAAAGACCTCCCTGCTTTTGTACTCCATCCCTCTCGCAATGAAGGCCAACATTCCAATTGCCTTCCTGATTACCTTCTGCACCTGCAAACAAACTTTTTGGGATTCATGCACAAGGACCCCCAGGTCCCTCTGCACCTCAGCATGTTGTAATTTCTCCCCATTCAAATAATATTCCCTTTTACTGTTTTTTTTCCCAAAGGTGGATGACCTCACATTTTCCGACATTGTATTCCATCTGCCAAACCTTAGCCCATTCGCTTAACCTATCTAAATCTCTTTGCAGCCTCTCTGTGTCCTCTATACAACCCGCTTTCCCACTAATCTTTGTGTCATCTGCAAATTTTGTTACACTACACTCTGTCCCCTCTTCCAGGTCATCTATGTATATTGTAAACAGTTATGGTCCCAGCACCGATCCCTGTGGCACACCACTAACCGCCGATTTCCAACCCGAAAAGGACCCATTTATCCCGGGCGATACGGTGTGTTAGCAGAAACACTTCGGTGGCCATATGTAGCATCAGAGAAATGTTCAGTGAGGAAGGAAGAATGCATGTTGATGCTTCCTTTAAGTTTTGGGTCTTTCATTCTCATAATAAAAACCCACCAGTAGTAAAATGGACTAGTCTATTTATTCAGTGATTCTAGGTCTGAGCATGATCCATTTTGCCCTCTGAAGGGTATTGTAATTTGTATTCATTTAGTTCAGAACATTGTACTTTTTACAGGCAGGATATGTGGAAGGAATAGAAAGGCAGATTAATTAGTGGATGGTTTTTGGTTTGCTGATAAAACACCTATTTTCTAAGTCAATTTTTTCGATTTATTGTGGCTGACTCGGTGAAATCACTTCATCGGTGACAAAAGGATTTTTTCACCATACTTGGTTGACTCTCGTGCCTCACTGAGGTAGAAAGAGAGAGAGAGCGATAAATGGTCCAATTTTAACCTGGAGTTGGAATCAGGCAGGCAGGGGGGGCTAAGGTGGTGTGTAAGTGGGCTGGGGAATGGGTTGTTTGAGGGTGTTTGAGTCGCGGTATGTTTGAGGGGGTGGGGTGTTTGAGGGGGTGGGGTGTTTGGGGGGGTGGGGTGTTTGAGGGGGTGGGGTGTTTGAGGGGGTGGGGTGTTTGAGGGGGTGGGGTGTTTGAGGGGGTGGGGTGTTTGAGGGGGTGGGGTGTTTGAGGGGGTGGGGTGTTTGAGGGGGTGGGGTGTTTGAGGGGGTGGGGTGTTTGAGGGGGTGGGGTGTTTGAGGGAGTGGGGTGTTTGAGGGAGTGGGGTGTTTGAGGGGGTGGGGTGTTTGAGGGGGTGGGGTGTTTGAGGGGGTGGTGTGTTTGAGGGGGTGGGGTGTTTGAGGGGGTGGGGTGTTTGAGGGGGTGGGGTGTTTGAGGGGGTGGGGTGTTTGAGGGGGTGGGGTGTTTGAGGGGGTGGGGTGTTTGAGGGGGTGGGGTGTTTGAGGGGGTGGGGTGTTTGAGGGGGTGGGGTGTTTGAGGGGGTGGGGTGTTTGAGGGTGCTTGAGTCGCGGGGAGGTGGAGCAGCCAGGAGTAGAGAGAATCACGACAGCGCCACCTAGAGTAACTGCAGAGTAATGTAGGAATTAAGCTGAAGTCATCATCATCATCGGCGGTCCCTCGAACGAGGATGACTTGCTTCCACATGAGTTCCAGATGTTTCAATGAAGGACCCAATATTCCAGTCAAAATGTCGGCCTGACAGCTCTCTCTGTCTCTCGCCTGAGCTAAGATATAGGCGCCTCTGACAAAAACTCACACAGACCACCAAAGGTTGAGGTCGGCTGCAGCGATGATTGAATATTAGTAAAACTCTATGCTGTTCACATTATTCCCTCCTTTAACACGTTTACAGTCCCAGTGGCCACTTTATGCTAATATCATGTACAGCTGCCAGAGAGAGATAGGAAGTCAAGTGTTTACTGATGAAGCTGTCACAAGCCATATTGCTGGTGATAAGTAGTAATATTCAGGCCTTTCAGCCCTCCGAGGAGAGAGGTCGCCATCTGCTCTTTCTTTCCCACAATAGGGGTAAACAAGCACACGTTTTGTTTGAGAGTTCAGCATGTGTGATAAGGGACATGTCGCTGAAATATCATTCATTACCACAGCAGTTGTTACAACCCCATTTCGCTTCGGAGTACTGCTCCTGATGTCAACGGTGACAGAATCTAACAGGCAAGTTTGTTGCAAGAGGCTCAGCCAGTGACAAATCGTCGTCTGGTGTGTCTTATTTTAAAACATCAACCTCCCACAGTGCGTCCACAGGCCGGTGTGGAACTGAGCCACAGAGAGCGGGCGGGTGCCAGCTTCGAGGGCTCCCGGCTCAGCCGTGGCTCAGTGGGTAGCACCCTCGCTTCTGAGTTAGGAGGTTGCAGGTTCAAGTCCCACTCCAGGGACTTGAGCACAAAATTCCAAGCTGACACTCCCAGTGCGGTGCTGAAGATGAGACATTAAGAACATAAGATCATACGAAATAGGAGCAGGAGTAGGCCATTTGGCCCCTCGAGCCTGCTCCGCCATTCAATAAGATCATGGCTGATCTGATCATGGACTCAGCTCCACTTCCCTGCCCGCTTCCCATAACCCTTTATTCCCTTATCGCTCAAAAATTTGTCTATCTCCGCCTTAAATATATTCAATGACCCAGCCTCCACAGCTCTCTGGGGCAGAGAATTCCATAGATTTACAACCCTCAGAGAAGAAATTCTTCCTCATCTCAGTTTTAAATGGGTGCTCCTTATTCTGAAATTATGCCCTCGAGTTCTAGATTCCCCTATGTGGAACTATCCTCACTGCATCCACCTTGTCGAGCCCCCTCATTATCTTACATGTTTCTATAATATCACCTCTCATTCTTCTGAACTCCAATGAGTATAGGCCCAACCTATTCAACCTATCTAAGTCAAATCCCTCATTTCAGGAATCAACCGAGTGAACCTTCTCTGAACAGCCTCCAATGCAAGTATATCCTTCCTTAAAGTCGGAGACCAAAACTGTACGCAGTACTCCAGGTGTGGCCTCACCAATACCCTATACAGTTGTAGCAGGACTTCTCTGCTTTTATACTCCGTCCCCCTTGCAATAAAAGCCAACATTCCACTTGCCTTCCTGATTACTTGCTGGACCGCTTATTAGCTTTTTATGTTTCATGCACAAGGACCCCCAGGTCCCTCTGTACTGCAGCACTTTGCAATTTTTCTCCATTTAAATTATAATTTGCTTTTCTATTTTTTCTGCCAAAGTGGATAACCTCACATTTTCCCACATTATACTCCATCTGCCAAATTTTTGTCAACTCACTTAGCCTGTCTATCACCCTTTACATAGGAACATAAGAACATAAGAAATAGGAACAGGAGTAGGCCATTCGGCCCCTCGAGCCTGCTCCGCCATTTAATAAGATCATGGCTGATCTGATCATGGACTCAGCTCCATTTCCCCACCCACTCCCTATAACCCCTTATCCCCTTATTGTTTAAGAAACTGTCTATTTCTGTCTTAAATTTATGCAATGTTCCGTCTTCCACAGCTCTCTGAGGCAGCAAATTCCACAGATTTACAAACCTCAGAAGAAATTTCTCCTCATCTCAGTTTTAAATGGGCGGCCCCTTATTCTAAGATCCTGCCTTCTAGTTCCTTCTACCCTTTGCAGATTTTTTGTGTCCTCCTCACAATTTGCTTTCCCACCCATCTTTTCATCAGCAAACTTGGCTACATTACACTCGGTCCCTTCATCCAAGTCATTAATATAGATTGTAAATAGTTGAGGCCCCAGCACCGATCCCTGTGGCACCCCACTAGTTATTGTTTGCCAACCAGAAAATGACCCATTTATCCTGACTCGCTGTTACCTGTTAGTTAGCCAATTCTCTATCCATGCTAATATATTACCCCCAACCCCGTGAACTTTTATCTTGTGCAGTAACCTTTTATGTGGCACCTTATCGAATGCCTTCCGGAAATCCAAATACACCACAGCCACTGGTTCCCCCTTATCTACCCTGCTTGTAACATCCTCAAAGAACTCCAGAAAATTTGTCAAACATGATTTCCATTTCATAAAACCATGCTGACTCTGCTTGATTGAATCATGCTTTTCCAAATGTCCTGCTCCTGCTTCCTTAATAATGGACTCCAGCATTTTCCCAACGACAGAGGTTAGGCTAACTGGTCTATAGTTTCCTGCTTTCTGTCTGCCTCCTTTTTTAAAAAGGGGCATTACATTTGCAGTTTTCCAATCTGCTGGGATCTCACCAGAATCCAGGGAATTTTGGTAGATTACAACCAATGCACCCACTATCTCTGCAGCCACTTCTTTTAAGACCCTGGGACGCAAGCCATCAGGTCCCGGGGACTTGTCCGCCTTTAGTCCCATTATTTTACCGAGTACTACTTCTTTAGTGATAGTGATTGTATTAAGTTCCTCCCTCCCTATAGCCCCTTGATTATCTACTATTGGGATGTTTTTAGTGTCTTCTACTGTGAAGACCGAGACCCCGTCTGCTCTCTCAGATGGATGTAAAATATCCCACCATACTATTTCGAAAAAGAGCAGGGGAGTTATCCCAAGTGCCCGATTTTTATCTGGGTTTTGCCTCCCCCAGGAGATCACATGGCTCCGGTTGGGGTGGAGTGTCGAATGTTTCGGTGCAAGGGGTGTCGCAGTTGTGTGGGACAGACTGGTTGGGCCGGGTGCACCTTATCTTTCCACCATTGTTCATTGTTCATAGATTTATATGTAACCTTCAGGGCTGCTGACCGAGGGCCGTGTGGCTCTTTGTCGGCCGGCGCGGACACGATGGGCAGAAGTGGCCCCCTTCTGCGCTGTAGATCTCTATGTTTCTATGTCCTGTCCGATATTTATCCCTCAAACAACATAAGAAAAACAGATTATCTGATCACTATCACAGTGCTGTTTGTGGGAGCTTGCTGTGCGCAATTTGGCAAATTATCAAGGGTAAAAAATTCAAGTTTAAAAAATGGGATGTTCGGAATAAGAACATTTGTTCTGATCTGGAAGGTACTAACTGAAAATGATGCCTTTAAGGGGAAACTAGATAAGTACATGAGGGAGAAAGGAATAGATGGGCTATGCTGATATGGTGAGATGAAAGCAGGCTGGGAAGGGGTTGGTGTGGACCAGTTGGGCCAGACCACCTCTTTCCGTGCTGTACATTCTATGAAAGGGCGGTGGAAGCAGATTTAATAGCAACTTTCAAAAGCAGTCGGATATATACTTGATAAGGAATATTTGCAAGGCAATTTGAGGGTTAATTCTGCCCTCCTGAGCATCCCTGATTATAATCACTCAACCATTGGTGGCCGTGCCTTCTGTTGCCTCAGCCACAACTCTGGAACTCCCTCCCTAAACCTCTCTATCTCTTTTTCCTCCTTCAAGGCGCTTCTTAAAACCTACCTCTTTGACCAAGCTTTTAATCACCTGCGCTAATTTCTACTTATGCAGCTCAATGTCAAATTTTTATCTCATAATACTCATGTGAAGCACCTTGGGATGTTTCACTATGTTAAAGGCGCTATATAAATATAAGTTGTTATTGTTGTTGTATGGGGAAAGAACAGGGGAGAGGGACTAATTGGATATGGAATTTAGAAGAATGAGAGGAGATCTCATAGAAATATATAAAATTCTGACGGGATTGGACAGGTTAGATGCAGGAAGAATGTTCCCGATGTTGGGGAAGTCCAGAACCAGGGGTCACAGTCTAAGGATAAGGGGTAAGCCATTTAGGACCAAGATCAGGAGAAACTTCTTCACCCAGAGAATTGTGAACCTGTGGAATTCTCTACCACAGAAAGTTGTTGAGGCCAGTTCGTTGGATATAGTCAAAAGGGAGTTAGATGTGGCCCCTATGGCTAAAGGGATCAAGGGGTATGGAGAGAAAGCAGGATTGGGGTACTGAAGTTGCATGATCAGCCATGATCATATTGAAGGGCGGTGCAGGCTCGAAGGGCCGAATGGCCTCCTCCTGCACCTATTTTCTAGGTTTCTATGATAGCTCTTTCAGTTGGGCTGAATGGCCTCCTTCTGTGGTATAAGATTCTATGAAGTCAATTGGAGCTTTTCCACCGAGAGGGTAATGGACATTTTGTGCCATCAGAGAGCTTCTTTGTCGACAGGCAAAGACATTGGGCCCAAAGTTCCACATGGACTTTTTTTGGCACAATTGTAGAGGTACGCCCGATTTTTTTTGGTGGTCCGACTGCGCCAAAAAAACAGTTCCAAGTTTCGCCGGCATAACCTTTCATTTTGGAGCGGTGCATATTGTCCTTAAGTTCTGTGGGTGGAGCTTAAGGTGTGCGCCGAAAAACTGAGGTTGCCAGGGTAACGAGGGTCGCTGAATTTATCCTGTAGTGTCACTGCTGATTTTTTTTTTCTCCCCAAGAACTTCTATTTTCAAAACGGGTGTAAACTTTCCAAGAGCCTAATTCTTAAAAATTGATTTGTCTCTTTGTAAACTCAACCATGACCCTGTAATGGTCCCTCCTCCCACCACCTGCCCCCGCTGCCTGCCACTTCGATCCCTGGCCGAAAGGCCTCCACCCCCCCCCCACCCCCCACCCCCCACCCCGCCCCCGGCCGTGTCTTCAGCTCCGCTGAAACAATGGCGTCTTCTCCCCGCCGATTTTCTCTTCTCTGGGACGATTTTCTTAAATGTAGGTGAGCTTTTTCAGAAGGGTGCAGTGCACTGTTGTAGAAAGAGATCGTACTTGACCAAACTCGTTTAAATGGCCAGAGATGACGCACCCGGCAGGTTCCGCCCCCAGTGACGTCAAAAAATCAGGAACGAAAAAGAATCGTGACGTATCTACTTTAGGATGGCACAGAAACTTTGGCAAAACTTGCAGATTTTAGTCTGCTCAAAAAAAAACCAGCGTAGGCCAAAAACACGGCGCAGGATGGTGGCGAAGATTTAGCTCACTGAAGCGCACCGTGCAAATGAGTTCACGATAAAAAAGGAAAGAACTTGCATTTATATAGCGCCTTTCACAACCTCAGGATGTCCCAAAGTGCTTTATAACCTATTCAGTATTTTTTGAAGTGCAGTCACTGTTGTAATGTAGGAAAACGCGGCAGCCAAATTGCGCACGGCAAGCTCCCACAAACAGCAAGAATGACCAGCTAATCTGATTTGGTGATGTTAGTCGAGGGGAAAATATTGGCCAGGGAGGAACACCTCTGCTCTTCTTTGGAATAGTGTTGTCGGATCTTTTTACATCCACCAGAGTGACTCAGTTTAACATCTTGTCCGAAAGACGGCAGTGCAGCCTGGTCAGACGTGGCTAGTTGTGTTTCGGGGTAGTGGCGGACTGGAGGGTATATGGTGAGGTAGGGTTCGATTATCAACAAGAGACAAGCTTGTTGGGCCCAATGGCCTTTCCTGCCCCTAAAAATGTTTCAAGTTCTCAAACGCTGCATTTCACCTCCTGGCCTTGCTCAGGAGCCTTTGTGCAGTGAGGCGAAGTGGAACTATTTGGCTGCTTGCACAGCACACTGTTCAACAGACGACTTTCTAACCGTTTCTTGGCACAGTGGCTTGGCGCTGCAAAGCGGCCACCAGCTGAATCAATGCCTGAATTCCCAAACAAAGAATTCTCAGTCTGGGACTGGAGGATTGGCAATGGGAACCATCGGAACAGACGTGGGCCATTCAGCCCCACGAGCCTGTTCCACCATTCAATTAGATCATGGCTGATCTTGTATCTTAAGTCCATCTACTTGCCCTGCCTCAATAACCCTTGCCTAACAAAACAATCTAGCAATATTAATTTAAAAATTTTCAATTGACCAATTGTCAACAATTTTGAGGGGGGAAGTTCCAGATTTAACATATGTACATAAGAAATAGGAGCAGGAGTAGACCATACGGCCCCTCGAGCCTGTTCCACCATTCAATAAGATCATGGCTGATCTGATCATGGACTCGGCTCCCTGCCCGCTCCCCATAACCCCTTTACCCCATCCTTTGTGTGAAGAGGTGCTTCCTGACATCACTCCTGAAGGGCCTGGCTCTAATTTTAAGGTCATGCCCCCTTGCCCTGGACTCCCCCCACCAGAGGGAATAGTTTCTTTCTATCTACCCTCTCCTTTGATCATCTTAAACACCTCAATCAGATCACCTCTTAATCTTCCATACTCGAGGGAATACAAACCTGGTCTACACAACCTGCCCTCGTAATTTAACTGTTTCAGTCCAGGTATCATTCTGGTGAAACTGCGCTGGGGTGCGGGGGCGGGGGCGGGGGGGGGCAAGAGGAACAGAAAGCCATTCTGTCTTCTGTCTTGGGCAGCGAGGAGCCTTTGTGGAGGACCATGGGGTGTAAATTTACACCCTCATCGCCTGCCCTTTGCAGAGCCTGCCCACTGCCCACCAGTTGAAGGTGTGGAGTGAAGGACCGTTAAGTGGGATATCCTTGCATAGAAACAAGCCATTGGGCCTAACTGGTCTACGCCGTATTTATGTTCCACACGAGCTTCCTCTCACCCTACTTCAGATAACTACCAGTATATCCTTCTATACCTCGCTCCCTCATTTACTTATCTAGCTTCTCTTTAAAGGCATCTATGCTTTTCGCCCCGACTACTCCTCCTGGTAGCGTTCCCCGTTGGTGAAGATTTGAATGGGCCGCGCCGACACTTAAAGGGATTGCACATCCCCCCAAAAATGAGAGAGAATTTTGAAAGTGACTGATATCTCTTACCTGCCCTTAAAATTAGAGCCAGGCCGTTCAGGGGTGATGTCAGGAAGCACTTCTTCACACAAAGGGTAGTGGAAAGCTGGAACATTTTCCCCCCAAAAAGCCATTGACAATTGGTCACCTGAAAATTTAAAGAAATGTCAAAGCTGCAATGAAACTTGAATAAATTTAAAGATTTTTAATGAAAATTTCACACAAATTGAGTGTTAAAAGCACTTTTCCCCCCTAAGTTTCGAATATGATTTTGGAAGAAACAGAAACAAAAATCAATTTTCCACTCATCTAAACAAGTTTTAACCCGTTCTTGAAGTCTAAACGCTTTCAAAGAGGATCTGAAATGCTTAAAACATTTTAAAAAGTACATTTCTCAATATCTGCTTTTGAATGATCACTTTACACAGACTTGCAATCATGCTGTTGAGGAGGGGGAAGGTAGGGGGGGATTTGTAGGTGTTATATATTACTTTTTATTGACTTTAAAAACTAAAACATTAAGACATTTAGGAAGAGAACCAAAAAAGGGGAAAAACACAAACCATTTTATCTTGTCTGTTGTTCTATAGTCCGAACTAGTCCCAGGAATAATGTAAATATAGATTTCCTCTTATACGTTTAGTGGAGTTATATAATGATGTATAAAAATTGCAGGAAAGCTAATTCAGAAGAAACTACTATTTGTTTATTGAGAAAGACATAGAAAATACTTTGGTTAAACTGATAATGTATAATTTTGATTTGGTATAAATGTTTGAAATAGGAGATTCAAAATTGAGATTACAATGAAGTTTGTTTCCCACTGTTTAATTAGGAGGTACCCAAAATAATTCAACACTTTTCGTGATGAGAGCAGGGATTAATATTGTGGAGAATGTTTAAGAGAGAAACATCAGAAGTGAAATTCGTAAATTAACATCTTTACGGTAAACATAATATGTAAACATTTCCAAGTCCGCCTGATTGTTTCTCCTGTCTAGGAAGAAAGATTATTTGTTTATTTCTGTTCAATCATAGCTTTTCCTGCTTTTTGTTTTTAATTCAGTGATGCAAATCGTGTTTGTGTTTTTCTGCACTGTGAATAAGTGCTGCATTTCTGACATGTTACATGGGGTTGTGCTGGTTCAAGAAGGCAACGTTTATTAATGGGAGTGATTGAAGTTGGAAATATGGATACCCGTTTTTGATCAATTTTTAATACTGTGAACTAAAGAACGACAGCACTTTGTTGGTTGTCTGGTTACACCATGATTAATATTGTAATTACATATGTGGACATACAGCACGTCAGCACCATAGGAAAGTCACTGCTCCTGCTGCTTGTGCAGCCTTTGCTATAGTGACATGAGGGATGGGAAAATACATTGAAAACTTTAAAATTAATACTAATTGCACAAATAGATAGGCCTCTTTCAGCTCACCTTGGACCTTTGGAATATTTGTCGATGCATAACCGTGTAACTGAATAACGTTTCTGAACTGTTAATGCATTACGAACATAAGAACATAAGAAATAGGAGCAGGAGTAGGCCATTTGGCCCCTCGAGCCTGCTCTGCCATTCAAAAAGATCATGGCTGATCTGATCATGGACTCAGCTCCATTTCCCTGCCTGCTCCCCATAACCCTTTACTCCCTTATCGCTCAAAAAACTGTCTATCTCCGCCTTAAATATATTCAATGACCCAGCCTCCACAGCTCTCTGGGGCAGAGAATTCCACAGATTTACAACCCTGCATTATTGTGCAGTTCTTTTATATCCCAGTCATTTCTAACAAGTATTTTTTTTATTAAATAGAGTTTGTACATAATGAACTAAAAGCTTTTAATTAATTCTACTGTAAACAAACTTGTAGAATTGGTATGCAAATGATAAATTAATTTCAATATAGGTAAGTGTGAGGTGGTGCATTTTGGTAGCAGGAATAAGAAGGCTGCCTTCTCCTTGGAAAATGGGAATCTAAATGGAGTAAAGGGATCTAGGGGATACACAAATCATTAAAAGTAGCAACGGTTTAAAAAAAAAGCTATAAAAGTGTCAATAAAGCACTGAGGTTCATTTCTAGAGGAACAGAATTCAAAAGCAGCGAAGTTATGTTAAACTTGTATAGAATCTTGTCTGATTGTCTCATGATTTGAGACAGTGGGGTGGCAATATGGCAGGGCTGTATATATGCTTTTAAGTGGTTGCTGCCGTTGTTGTAAAAGTTGTTGTTGTAAACGTTGTTGTTGTTGTTGTTGTTGTAGAATTTGCTCATGGACGAAAATGTTGCGTTCAGAGGAGCTCGTGGCCCAATCAGTACAAACAATAATTAGAGAGAACCTTGGTGGTGAGAATGTGGAACTCGCTACCACAGGGAGTGGTTGAAGTGAATAGTATCGATGCATTTAAGGGGAGGCTAGACAAGCATATGAGGGAGAAGGGAATAGAGGGTTATGCTGATAGAGTTAGATGAGGAAAGACGGGAGGAGGCTCGAACGGAGCATAAATGCCGGCACGGACTGGTTTGGCCGAATGACCTGTTTCTGTGTTGTATATCCGATGTAATCCTATGTAATTAATTCTAGAAAGAGTTTAAGAGGATGTACGGACAGACTCTGGGCAATCTGCTGTGCTCTGCAGTTGCCGGGAATGAGAACTTCAAAGGGTTTACCCACTGCGAGATTAGACTCAGCCCTGTGAAAGAAGTCCAGAGCACTCTGAACATCGACATCTCTTTTAAAGGTGAGATCCATCAGTTTGTTAACATTTTGCGCCCAGGGTAACTGGTCGACGCTCCAGCCCAGACTCGGTGCGAACCGGTGACCAAGAACCAGCTCCCAGCGGCGGCTCAATGAGTAAATGCACTGCCACCCACCTCTCCCACCATCACCCTTCCGATAGATGGTATTGATCCACGCAGATCAGATTCCAACCCTGGTTTGTGCGGCTAGTCAGGGAACCACATCCCTGGTGTGTGCGCGCGAGCGAGCACGAGAACAATGGGGCAAAGTTCAGAGGAACAATCAAAGTTTGCAGCAGCCAAGAGCTACCTCTTTGACCCAAGCTTTTGGTCACCTGTCCTCATATCACCTTCTGTGGCTTAGTGCTCAATTTTATCTCATAATGCTGTGGTAAAGTGTGGGCATGCCAAAACCGCCAGGGTTGCCCTGGAGATGAAAGATTAAATTCCAGGACATTGCTGTGAACAACGCGGGAGACAATCCACAGCAACATTAAAACATTGTTTTGAATTTTCTTTGAAGATTTTTGTTTACTAGTTATAAAAATTTTGGACCTGAGGAAAAAAGCCTGTTTGACGGACAGTCAAGAAACACCCATTAGAAACATAGAAACATAGAAAATAGGTGCAGAGGTAGGCCATTCGGCCCTTCGAGCCTGCACCACCATTCAATACGATCATGGCTGATCATTCACCTCAGTACCCCCTTCCTGCTTTCTCTCCATAGCCCTTGATCCCTTTTGCTGTGAGGGCCATATCTAACTCCCTTTTGAATATATCCAATGAACTGGCATCAACAACTCTCTGCAGCAGGGAATTCCACAGGTTAACAACTCTCTGAGTGAAGAAGTTTCTCTTCATCTCAGTCCTAAGTGGCCTACCCCTTATCCTAAGACTGTGTCCCCTGGTTCTGGATTTCCCCAACATCGGGAACATTCTTCCCGCATCTAACCTGTCCAGTCCCGTCAGAATCTTTTACGTTTCTATGAGATCCCCTCTCATCCTTCTAAACTCCAGTGTATAAATGCCCAGTTGATCCAGTCTCTCCTCACATGTCAGTCCAGCCATTCCTGGAATCAGTCTAGTGAACCTTCTCTGCACTCCCTCAATAGCAAGAACGTCCTTCCTCAGTTTAGGAGACCAAAACTGAACACAATATTCCAGGGGAGGTCTCACCAAGGCCCTGTACAACTGCAGTAAGACCTCCCTGCTCCTATACTCAAATCCCCTAGCTATGAAGGCCAACATACCATTTGCCTTCTTCACCGTCTGCTATACCTGCATGCCAACTTTCAATGACTGATGAACCATGACACCCAGGTCTCGTTGCACCTCCCCTTTTCTTAATCTGCCACCATTCAGATAATATTTTGCATTCGTGTTTTTGTCCCCAAAGTGGATAACCTCACATTTATCCACATTATACTGCATCTGCTCTGCATTTGCCCTCTCACCTAACTGGTCCAAGTCGCCCTGTAGCCTCCTAGCGTCCCCCTCTCAGCTCACACCGCCACCCAGTTTAGTGTCATCTGCAAACTTGGAGATATTACACTCAATTCCTTCATCTAAATCATTAGGGTGATGAAGAGTGCAATCACTTACTGATTGGCCGAGGGAAGAAGTGGGCACGGTGTGGACGGGCATGTCGGGCGATCAGCGGCGGGCGTACGGCAGGGAGCAGGTCATGCGATGAAACCTCCAGGAATCACCCCAAGCAGAGTTGGCATCCCTCGCGAAGCGCCTTGGCATGTTTGACTATGTCAAAGACGCTATAACAATGCAGGCAGTTGTTGCTGTAGTGGAATGGCTGGGAGCGGAAGGATGTAGATGCCCCTTGTGTCCACCCAACAGTGCCCAAGCGTGACCTCAACACGCCCGTGCCAAGCACCAATGGAGAGGGAATCAGGTGAGGACCCACAGCGGAACATAACCCAGGAGTTCCGCAGTGCGTCAGCTCCTGACCAGAGTGGGAACCTACCTCAGCACAGGGAGAAGGTCAAACCTTGGGCATTCTGAAACTTTATTGTTTTTCTTCACAGTTGATGAAAACAAAGTCAACAAGGTTCTGGGTAACATGGAGACAAGACTGACCGAGGTAATATTTGACATTACTACATTTCTGTTTGTACAATTACAATATACAACGTTCGGACTGATTCAGTTGCATGCCCTGGAAGGGTCAGACATAAGGACGTGTAAGGAGTGAAAAAGGGCCCTTTATCCCACTCCATCCAGGAATACTCATTCAATCATTTGACTCTCCTCCCAGGTCCCAGCACCATCTGTTCTTGACCGCCCCCGGCCCCCACCCCCACACTTTAAGGAATACCAAAAGGGTGAATTGTTTTAAGTGTTGCACTCCTGACAGGGAGCGTTGCCTGTTGTGAGTGTGCACTGGGACCTCACCAAAACATGTTGCAATGTATGCAGCTTGCTGTGAGGATGCTCACAGGCTTGTGGAGCTGTTGAAGAGGTGGGCACCGGAGGAACTGGAGTGCATCATCACCCCCGGCAACCACATTTTAATTTGATTTAAGTTTACCGTCCAAAGTTCATTTTGGTTTATTTTGTCGGTTTTAGTTCCCCTCCCCCCTTTTAATCAGGGGGCACTTGATTAATGTTCACAACGAAAATAGTTGTAGAGCTGTTGAGTTGGGAGTGGCTGAGCCAGTCACGTGATGTTCACAAGACTCAATAAAACCCCAGACAGTTGGGTTCGGGGGATCCACGATGAGGTATGCAGTTGTGAGCCTGGTGGATGAGCTGTAGTGTGATTGTTAAACCTTTGCTGTAACCAACCAGTTCTTAATAGCAATGTGTTGCTATGAATTCGCAAAGAACCCATGAAGCAAATACATTTGTACCCGCAGTGCATGATTTTCGCAACCGTTCATTAACAAAAGGAAAACAAGTAGCTTGCATTTATATAAGGGGGTATTTTAACCCCACCCCCACCAGCGGGAACAGTGTGGGCGGGTGGTTAAGATGAAGGGGTTAATCCGCACCATGTCCACCCACCCCACTCCCGCACCACTACCTTAACTTAACCTGAAATCAGATATGGGAGGGCCACCCTCCCCAGAAGAGTCCAGGCCTTAGTTTAAACATCCTGTTGACACCATGATAGCGACGCACACCTCATTGTAACTCTCATGTAGTTTCAGGCCGTCCTGACCACAGGAGGCCCATGTGCGTGTTTTTTTACAGCTCGTTTGTGGGTCAGGAGGAGTGGGATTGCTTCCTCTGGCCCCTCAAGGAAACATCTACTCACATGTCCCATTCCCATCCCTTGGTGTCTCGCACCAGCTCCCTTTTTGTCAGCACTCCTGCCCTCCACCCTGTCACAGACCTCCCTCCTCGTTCTTTCCCCACCCTGTTCTCCCTTTTCCCCTGGCTCAGCACTTGCTTAAAAACTGCAAAATCTTTTCCAGTTCTGACGAGAGGCCAGCGACCTGGAGGGTTAACTCGCTGTTTCTCGCTCCACAGATCCTATCTGACCCACTGAGCGTTTTCCAGCATTTTACTGTTTTTATTTCCGATTTCCATGCATCGGCAGTATTCTGCTTCTGTCTTCGTCTCTCTCAGGTGCTGTTCATTTCTTGCATTCAATATTTGCAATTTTTCACATAAACCCTGGTGCTTGTATCCTATGCTCAAGAGAATAAAGAACGAGAACTGGGGTGTTGGGTACAGCAGTACCTTAGTAACCAGCATTGCCATTCACCGTAAGCATTCACTCCCTCAGCCATCGTGGCTGCAGTGGGTACCACCTACAAGATGCACTGCAGCAACTCACCAAGGCTTCTTCGGCAGCACCTCCCAAACCCGCCTAGAAGGACAAGGGCAGCAGGCGCATGGGAACACCACCACCTCCACGTTCCCCCTCCAAGTCACACACCATCCGGCCGTGGAAATATATCACCGTTCCTTCATCTGGGTCAAAAGGGGTTATGGGGAGCGGGCAGGGAAGTGGACCTGAGTCCATGATCAGATCAGCCATGATTGTATTAAATGGCGGAGCAGGCTCAAGGGGTCCTATGGCTTGCTCCTGCTCCTATTTCTTATGTCTTATGTAAAATCCTGGCACTCCCTCCCAAACCAGCACACGGACTGCAGCGATTCAATAAGGCGGCTCAAGAGCGATTAGGGATGGATAATAAATGCTGGCCTTGCCAGCGATGCCCACATCCCACGAATGAATAAATAATAAGTTAAAAATATTGCCCGAGTCGAGATTTCCAGGCTCCGTGGTATTTTGCTTCTTTTCTCTGGTTGCCTGAATTGTCACGTCGACTTATTGCTTGTCCCCGCTGTTACAGCTGAATATTCGGTCCTCCTCGTACCATGAATCCAACAACGAACGGCAAAAGGCATCGGAGCTCAAGAAGCTCATCGCCATGGTGGTCACTGGCGCTCTCCTGCTGCTGGTGTTCCTGTCCGCCATTATCTACAGGTGCACACAGCGCAAGTCGCAGCACAAGAAGGACCCGGTGAGTACCCGCGGGGCTGCCTGCAGTGCCTGAGAGCCAGTCACTGCCATGGAATGTTAATTAACTCCCCCTTATCACCTCAGGCAAGGCAGCAGAAAGGATGCCAAGCACATGGCTCAGTTCCTCTCGGCCAGAGTGGAGAAGGAATCATGCCCAGATTCCCGCTCCCGATTGCAATCTTGTCAATCAACGCTGTGCCAAATTAACTGGGCAATGGTAAAGGATTGGGCTCCACTGTGACCCCACCCCACCTCAGTCCAATAGTTTGCTAACTTCTGCAACTGGAGCCCACCAATGAATAAAAGCCTTCCGGAAAGGAGGGAGAGAAACACTGAAAGAACTAAGACTTGCATTTATATAGCCTCTTTCACAACCATTTGACATCTCAAAGCGCTTTACAGCCAATGAAGTACTTTTGGAGTGTAGTCACTGTTGTAATGTGGGAAACACGGCAGCCAACTTGCGCACAGCAAGCTCCCCGCAAACAGCAATGTGATAATGATCAGATGATCTGTCTGCAGGTGTATTTAGATTTATTAGTCGTACAGCAGTTTTTTTTTGAGGCTGCAAAACAGCGACATACAAGAGAAATTAGTTCAATCAAACCCACGAGTGTAACCCTCATTGCACAATCTATATCAAAATTGTCCTGTAGCACGAAACGTTAGCCCACTATAAAACATAACAGTGGGAGCTGCAACTCTTTCTGAACCTTTTGCAGCTGTTCAGAAACAGCTCCCTCTGCTGGTGCTGCCATCTCACTGCACCTTGTCGCCTGATGCACTGGGAAGCTGTTGCAGGGTCTGATCACCAGGTGGCGATCTTGCATTTCCACACGAGATCTGGACAGTTTTCCCGTGCTCATTACAGCAACAACAACTCGTATTTATATAGCGCCTTTAATGTAGTGAAACGTCCCAAGGCACTTCACAGGAGTATTATGAGATTTAAAAAACTTGACACCAAGCCGCATAAATAGAAATTAGCACAGGTGACCAAAAGCTTGGTCAAAGAGGGAGGTTTTAAGGAGCATCTTGAAGGAGGAAATAGAGGTAGAGAGAGGTTTAGGCAGGGAGTTCCAGAGCTTGGGACCTAGGCAACAGAAGGCACGGCCACCAGTGGTTGAGTGATTATAATCAGGAATGCTCAAGAGAGCAGAATTAAAGAAATAATGAAAAAGAAAGAACTGTCACCACCTCAGTGCACCTCGAAGCGCTTTACAACCAGTGAAGTTCCAACCAACCAGCCAAACAGATATACTGTTTTAGATACTGTTGGGGGAGATGACTTACCAGGGGAAGGCACCAGCAGCCAGGTTCATGGCACCATGGGTGGCTCTGCTGCACAGAAGGGCGGGAAAAAGAGTGGGAGAGCTCTAGTGATAGGGGACTCTATTGTAAGGGGAATAGATAAGAGTTTCTGCGGCCGCAACCGAGACTCCAGGATAGGATATTGCCTCCCTGGTGCAAGGGTCAAGGATGTCTCGGAGCGGCTGCAGAGCATTCTGGAGAGGGAGGGTGAACAGCCAGTTGTCGCGGTACATGTAGGTACCAACGATATAGGTAAGAAGCGGGCAGAGGTCCTACAAGCTGAATTTAGGGAGCTAGGAGTTAAATTAAAAAGTAGGACCTCAAAGGTAGTAATCTCTGGATTGCTACCAGTGCCACGTGCTAATCAGAGTAGAGGGAGCAGGATAGTTAGAATAAATACGTGGCTTGAGCAGTGGTGCAAGAGGGAGGGATTCAAATTCCTGGGACATTGGAACCAGCTCTGGGGGAAATGGGATCTGTACAAAAGGGACGGTCTGCACTGGAACTGATGTCCTGGGGGTAACATTTGCTAATGCAGTTCGGGAGTGTTTAAACTAATATGGCAGGGGGATGGGAACCTATGCCGCGAGATAGGGCGAAGTAATATGGAGTCAGAAACAGATGGTAGAAAGGTAAAAAGCAATAGTGGAAGGCCAAGTAAACAAAGGCAAGAAACAAAAAGGGCCACACTACATCATAATTTTAAAAGGACAAAGGGTGCTAAAAAAAAACAAGCCTGAAGGCTTTGTGTCTTAATGCAAGGAGTATCCGTAATAAGGTGGAGAATTAACTGTGCAAATAGATATTAACAGATAT
Organism: Pristiophorus japonicus; assembly: GCF_044704955.1. Taxonomy (NCBI): domain Eukaryota; kingdom Metazoa; phylum Chordata; class Chondrichthyes; family Pristiophoridae; genus Pristiophorus; species Pristiophorus japonicus. The sequence continues at coordinate 16,324,815 of NC_091989.1, read as the reverse complement.
GATGTGATTGGGATTACAGAGACATGGCTCCAGGATGATCAGGGCTGGGAACTCAACATCCAAGGGTATTCAACATTCAGGAAGGATAGAATAACAGGAAAAGGAGGTGGGGTAGCATTGCTGGTTAAAGAGGAGATTAATGCAATAGTTAGGAAGGACATTAGCTTGGATGATGTGGAATCTATATGGGTAGAGCTGCAGAACACCAAAGGGCAAAAAATGTTAGTGGGAGTTGTGTACAGACCACCAAACAGTAGGAGTGATGTTGGGGAGGGCATCAAACAGGAAAATAGGGGTGCATGCAATAAAGGTGCAGCAGTTAACATAGGTGACTTTAATATGCATATAGATTGGGCTAACCAAACTGCAAGCAATACGGTGGAGGAGGATTTCCTGGAGTGCATAAGGGATGGTTTTCTAGA